>NW_006436664.1:4200511-4241740 GCF_000325575.1 Pteropus alecto
GAGAGAGAGAGAGAAAGAGAGAGAGAACTATACTCAGATACGGTTCTTGAACTTTTTCTTTGTTTCGCTTGATATAAATATTATAGCTTTTGGATCAAAAATCTCCAGGCTTATACTTGTAACTTAAATGCAGTATAGTAATTACAACATTTAAAAATTTATTCTAATCTTTGTCTTTGGTTGTTAGCAGAAGAAAAAAATACAGCCATATTATTAAACCCTCACAGAGAAGTTGTTGTAGATTGAAGCATGCTGTAGGGAATCCCATGCCTTTCTGTGTATTCCTAGTTTGCTCATTCTCTCGTCAGAGTTCCACTCCCTCTGATCTGCACAGACTATGATGATACAAAATGGCAGGCATGAGTGCACACTGGATTGCTTCTTGTGTATCATGTGGCCAAGCTACGGTAGCTCCATTCAATGTAAGTTTTATGCAGCTACTGTCTGTTTATATTCTTGCAAAATTGGACTTCAAGTGGCCCAATCTTTTAGAGTATGTAATTTTTTATAGCAAAGTATTTGGAGACTCAGGAAATATAAGCTTACAAAATATTCAGCAGCCGCCTGAAGTGATTAGAAAAAAAGAAATAATACATTTCCTCTGTTTTTTAGGACAAGTTCTCAAATGCAGAAGAGTTGTCAAAATGAAGGTCTGTACATGCCACTTTTTCAGAATTATATTAGCAAATAAAAAGGGAGGAGTAGAGGGAATATATAAGAGAAAGTGTGACTCATGTTTCTAACAAGAAAAGGCAGTCACTGACTTTGTGTGGAAACAATGCAGGAGCACGTCTGTTAACGTCCGAGTCATTCTAGAAGTTAGGATTACCAAGAGTCAGTAAAGTTTAAATACTGGTGATTAGTTTACGTAACACTGGAAAAACAAACCTCCTTCTATCTTTCAAACAAATATTTCTGGTGAGCCCATCCCAGTGTCCTTTTATTTCACTTCCACTTGACTCTTTTGGAGTTTGTCAAATCCTGTTATTAATATGTTGCTTTTCCTCCACCTCATGTGTAACCTTTGACACTAAAATGAACGGGGCTCTCTCAGAGTCTTACCCGTTCTCAGCTAACTTTAGCCCTGCATTAGACTTTGTCCTTGCAAATTTTGATTTAGAAAACTGATTTGCCACACTTCCTTCTCCTTCTGCCCCCAATTAGGCTCCCAGTTTTCATCCTTCAAATGAATTCTCTGTGTTCTTTCCTTTCCTCTTTCTGCTGTGAGCCTTCAGATTTTTCTCCATTTACTTTGTATTCTTTAATCTTTAAAACTTATTTTGCAATCCAATTGGATCCATTTAACCACGTTATAATTTATTGCACTTTGAGTTTAATTCTCCTAGTGAAAACCTTTTGTCTTATTCGTTATGTAATATTCTCTGAATCAGTAAATTGGTCAATTTTCAATTCTAGGAGATTGACCCAAAATTGGCCTTGACCTCTCTCTTGAACCCAGATCTGTCTTCCTTATTCCTTGTTGAACATCTGTACGTCAGTGTCCCTCCAGTGCGATATATTCATCATGTCACCATGTTTGGTAGAAACCACTTAGTCACCCTAGCCAGCAAACTTGGCATTTTCTTCACCTTATACTTCCTCCTCATGTTCCACATTCAACTGGTCACCACATCCTATTAAGTCAGCTTCCTGTTTCTCACATCGATTTGCTCAGTTCCACGATCACTTCATTGCACTCATACAGCCCCCCACCACTTTTTCCTCCTCCATGGTTCCCTACTTATAACTCATCTCACTGCCATTACCCACCTCCACCACATGTACCGCCGTCAGCTTCCCTACCCCTTGCCACTTCTAATCCATCTTATATCTGTCAGATTTTACTTCCTAAAATGTGGCTCTAATAGTTATTTCTGCACAAAATCTTTCAGTGTGTCTCTACTGCCTACTACCTCCCTCTCCAGTCATCACCTGCCAGGATACCTGTCATTCTTCAAGGTCTTCTCAAATACTACTTCTCCATAAAGCCACCCTTGATTCTGCTACATTGCCTCAAGCCAGTTGGCCAGTCTTCATTTTACTTGTTCCTCTTCCCTATTCTGTCAACCTTTACCTCCTCTCGTAGATTATTGTGTTTCTTCCTTTCTTTTTGGCTAGAATTTAAGATCTATGAAGGTGAGGACCATTGCCTTAATTATTCTTATATTCTCCATGGTGCTCAGAGAATGCCTTATACGTACTTGATAGATATGTCTATGGTGAGATATAAATACACACACACATATATATATATATATATATATACACACACACATATATATATGTATGTGTATACATATGTATGTGTATATATGTATTTAAATATTAATCTCTAATATCTCCACTTATTTATTTTCTTTGTTTAAAGCACAATATTCACAGCCAGTGTTTCGTTACTTTCACAGTACTCCAAGACTCCCTTTCCCACCAGGACTTGTTCTTTGAGGAAAAAAGTGATAAAGAATCAAAAGCCTGTTGTTGTCACTTCTGGATTAATTAGGAAATGCTGAAGGAACCTAGAAAGTTCATTTCAGTTTGCCTTGCCAAGTGAGCTTACAAATTTACCTGAACTTTAATACTCTTGAAGAACTTCATTTGTTTATATATTTATCTTCTCTGCTAAGAAGTCTTTAAGTACCTATAGGCAGAGACTGATTGAATATATTCAATGTGTAATGTTGAATGTTCAAATGAATATATAAACATGGACTATAAATGCAAAGAAACTGGAAATTTTTAACATAATTCTTTTAAGATCTCTTTAAAGAGTAAAAGATTAGTAATATACCTAACATGTAGTAATTTATTACTTTTATTCTTAGTTCAATTGTAAGATATCTGTATGAAAATATTAGGTTAAATCATATGAAATTGATGAGGCTTGAGCATTTTAACAAAAACAGCAATTTGACATGGTTAACTTACGTTGGAATGGAGTGGGATCAGTCCTGAATCTCTAGAACTTAGTGTTAGTGCTGAGGATCTGTGTGCATCTGGTTTTTTTTCTTTACCCTAAACTTGTTTGTTATTTTTCTTTTGACTCAGCCTGTGGAGATAGAGTGCTAATTAGTAATGCTATTAGTTTTTCTTTACTGGTAATTATTGGCTTAATTCTCTGCTAGTTATTGGTTCATATTAGTTCATAATTAGTTGGGTTTATTAAACTAGTAATTAAAATATAAAATTAATTGAGTATTTCCTTTACTTTGAAGTTGGCCTAAAGGTATATACATGCCATGTCATGACCCTGACTCAGTAACTTTCATGCTTGTTGATGAATTATGCTCTTAGGCTCATCCATTCATTTATGATTTCATTGGCAAATGTTTCTTGAGCACCTACTCGGGCATGCTATCTCAGACAACATAGGGTTCCTGACCTCAAGGAGAGATGGTATGAAAAATGCTTAGCTTATGATCTTTGCTTTATAGTCACTGTGGTAATCATTAGTATGATGATAGTCACAATCTCAACCAATAGCTATATTTAAAAATTTTCTCTTCATAGTACAAAAATCATTGATATATTAATTTTTTCCTTCTGAAATTTTCATGACTGAGGAGATTGAGATGGCTTCATTAAGTAAATGCTCAGCTTTCATATTAGTTTGTATCAGCTTTATCGGACTTTTGCTCAAGGTAATCAGAGACAATTGAATTCAAAGGCTTGCCCCTCTTTCTGCTATTCCCCTGTTTTAAGGTTCTAAAACATCTGAGAATCATTTCATTGATGAGAGCATGGTTCAAAACCTGTACTACCAAAATCTTCCTGCTTGTGTCTGCCTTTATCACCTTCTTGAGATAGAAGAAATGAAGTATACAAATGAGTGTCTAGGGAACTTTTTGTGCCCTAATGCTTGGCTTAGTTGGCAGTAATAAAAACCAAGTGTGATTTCAGGCCCCTAAGTGTCAGGTAGATTCACCGTGGTCCAGCCCCTCTTCCAACAAAAATATTCCATTGCCCACAAGAGCAACCAGACTGTAAGATAAGATAGCAAGAGCTAAGCAAAACCTATCCCTAATTCTAGAAAAGCAGCTCAGCTCATAAGCTCTAGAGCAGAACACTGAAATTTCAATCATGGGCATCAAAGGCCACATATTTGTTTCTTTCTTTGTTTAATTTGTGCTTGCTTTGTACAAAAGAATCACATTTCCCAAAATTTAATTGGAATTGTTATGAAAATTATTCAGAAGAAGAAAATATGAATTTTTAGATATACTTTCTTAATTTCTACACCACTTTTTTCTGACACCATGCTTTGATTTTTATGTCTCTGCAACTTCATAATTTACAAGAAATCAAGCTTGAATGAACTCTAAATACTTCTGTTTATATTAGACTTATTAATTCTGTTTTATTGAGAAAACTTGACCCCTCACCTGCATGATCACGGGAGTGAGCTGTATTTTATAGTATTTTCTTTGATATATGTACAGTAAAATACCAGACCTTAAAATAAAACCCTTGCTGAGCTTCTTCTCCCTGGGAAAGAATACACTTTATGGCCAGATGGAATGGCATCATGTCTCACTGTTGGGGTAGCACAGAAAAGACAACATCACTGAACACTTTTCGTTCTCATTCAGCAGAGGCTCCTTAGTTTTGTCAGGTGCTGTAACTTGGACCCAACACTGAGCTGCAGCTCAGGAGACAAAACAGTTGGAAAACTTGGGGAAAGGCTCTAAGGGTCAGTGAAATTTACTGTGGGCAGCTGCTGCTTCAAAGCCACTCTCTGTGCAGAAGCCTATTAAGAAGTAGTAGGTTACGTTCCTGCCGTTTCCCCCAGCATGATGGATGATGCTCTGAAAAGAGAAAAGACTTCCTGTTCCATGGAGGTGGCTTTCCTCTAGGCTGCCTTGCCTTGTTTCTCAGGCTCTCTCTGTTCCGTTTCTAACCATTGAATTCACTGCTCCACTACCTTTAATAATAACCTGGGTTTGTCAGAAATGACTGACTGTTACTCACCAGCGACTGCTTGTCAATCAGCAAGACCTCCCACTCTCAGACGAGGGGCTTAGATGTGCCGTTGGTGCAGGAGAGAAGGGCTGTGAGGGCAAACAATCAGGTTGCAAATAGACGAATAACAAGAAGTGGCTTTAGAGTTTGCTTGACCTTTTTTTGCCTTCAGCAACATTTTCACTTGACCTCATGTTAAGAAATGTTTCCTCCCTGGCCTTCTCTCAGGCCCTGGTACTCGCCAGGCTCACTCCTGCTACAGAGCTTCTGTACATGCCGTTCCCTCGGCTCTGCATGCTCTTCCCTCCTTGCTTTGCCTTCTTTACTGTGACATCTTTCCATTTTCAGTTTATGGAGAAGCCCCCCGGCTTTCTTGCTTAGGCCAGAGCTCCTAACTCGAGGTGCTCATAAGACGATGCCCCTTCTTTTATATGCAAAGACTGTCCTCCCCACCCCAGCTGCAAGTTCCTCAAGAGCAGGGACAATGGCTGTCAGCTCCCATCATTGTCCACTCCCTTCAGTGCCCACTACTCAATGCATATTTGTTGCAGTTGGCATTTAATTTCTATGTCATTAGGAAAGCAGAAACTTATATCTTTTTCATAGACATTAATAAATACACAACATTCACATTATGTGGTACATTTTAAGAGCAAGGCCAAGTTTCTTGCGTAGTAACAGGCAAAGCAACCCTGCCTTTTGTGTGTGAGGAAAAGTTGTTCATAATAAATGGACAAAATGTTCAGTATTTTCATATCAAATGAATATACCTATTTCAAGTAAAGTTCTCTCTTATTATTCACACTATCAAACGATGGCTACCAGGTGCTGGTGTTTGTTTAGGACAGTCCTTTGCTGTTGTGACTAACGTAGACAAGGTCTCTGCCCTACTGAGGCTTAAAGTCTAAACAGGGAACGTCAGGGAAAGACTAGAGAAGGAAGTGTTCACTTGTGGGAATGTGGGAGAGTCACAGATACAAAGGAGAGGAAGGTCTAATTCTCTTTCCTCCTAAAGGGTCTTATCTGTGGACTCATGAAGGATAAAACCGACTCTCAGTTAATGGTGATATGTGTAGATCTACAATCTATAAATCTTGTGATTTCATTCTAAAATTAACCCAATATTCAAAAAGAGGAAATAACATGATTCCTTAGAAGATTTGGGGGTGGCAGCAGGTGCATTTTGTTGACTGTTGTGCTTAAATGCAGCTAAGGAGTTAAGCATTTAGGGAAATAAAAATTCGCATGGAGGTTTCCCTTTGCTGGCTAATTTAGAGATTTTTCATTCTCTGTGAAATCCCAGCAGAGGCTTATGAAGGTGATGTCAGGAAAGGAAAAACTCAAGGAATAAAGGTCTGGTCCCCACCAGTTCTCCAACCAGAATGGCTCTGTGTTGAAACCTTTGTTTTAGAATTTTAGCATCTCATTAGAAGAAAGAGTTCATGACTTGCTAACTTTTCTTAAACTGCAGAGCCCAAGATTTCTTGTGCAGGGAAGATGACAGTAGTTAGTCAATTTGAATGTTGGAGGAACAGACTGTTAGTGAGCTGGGAGGTATGAGTATCGTGTGTAGACAAGGAGAGAAGCAGTAACATTTCATACAAGAAAAGTAAGGAATTGATAAGATCTTGACACTGATCCACTGGTCATTTGAGACATTAGGTCAGACTGTGCTGAATCTACTCCAGGACACACAAGGGCTCTTCTTTGAGGTAACTGAGTTGAGCAGAACAAAAAGACTGAAACAATTCCTTTGGTCAACTCAGGAATTTTCTCTAGTTTGCATTCGCATTGCTTGGAGGTCCATTCTCTATGGTGAAAACAGTGGGGAGTGTTAGAATGTCCTTGAGGTCATGTATCATTTGTTGATGCCTCACTCTTTTGGACACTGTCTTGAAATGTTTTCTGAGGTAGTAAATGAGGCAGAAGAACAGGAGGAGAGAAGCCAACTTGAAATGGAGATTCAGCTGTCCCTCATGACCGTGATGTCTCCAAGCTACCCACTCTCTCACATTCTGTGTAGTTCTTATCCCAAACCAAAGGTATATTTATAAATTGTTGTCAGATGGTTAGGGCTTTCTTATAGACTGTGATTCGTTTTTATTTTTGAATATCATGTTAAACAGAAATATAATATTTTCACAAGAATGCGAAAATTATTTGTCATAATTTAACAAGAATCTATCAGAATGAGAGAGCAGGAAATAAACCCAGAAAGAAGTTTCTGGTGTATACTCTAAGAAATATTAGACTTGCTCCAGAATAGTCTACTTTTATTTCAGCTAGGAATAAGTAGGAATGCTCTAGTTCTTATTTGGAAAGTATTTCTATATATAATTTATATGTATCTATATACCAAAACCAAAATGAAATTATGTAAATATTGAGATGTTAGAGATTATAAAGTTCTCCGTAAATATCATTATCTCGTGGGATCCTTGTCCTTTGTTAAAAATTAAGAAATTTAAATGTCTATCGACTATTCTTAAAAATAATAAAATTCTGAATCTAAACTATCAAAAAATTGTAACAGATTCACTGAATCTAAACTATCAAAAAATTGTAACCAAGATTCACTGGTTGGGAAGAGAATTACTTTAAAAAGAGGATAACCTAAGATTGTAAATTTAGCAGTGTGGAAAAGATGGACAATAACATAGAATTGTGAGTTTATTTTACATGGGAAGTCACGGTGATTGTGATATAAAATATCATGTTCTTTGACTAAAACATAACTCTATTCCATAGGTCAAGATGAAAAGGGAGCATTTTCAGTTTACCTTCAATTTGATCAATTCTGGGGGTTCCAAAAGGGAAAACAAAGCTAGCAAGTATTTGCAAAAAAGAATCAAATTAGCACAACAGCTAGCTAATTGATCCATATCCCTTGAAAGTAACCACAAACATTTAAAACTGAACATGGAGTAGATAATTGCAAGACAGAGTCAGAGTTCAACCTGGCCATTCCTTGAAATAACTTTAGAAAAAAGCCTTATCTCAATTTATAGTAACATCCACATAGCTAAAAAAAAGAGGAAAAAAAAAAATCTCAACTAATAAAAAAAATCAGAACTAAAGCAATGAAACAGATATAAGGAAATCATTACTCTCCCTATCGCAAGCATATTTGTAACTCTAGTATAATAAAGCCAAACAGATATGCCAATGTTGAATAGTTTATCTTCTTGAAATGCGTAACTGAATCATAGTTCTGGGTGAGGACATGGAGTGGGATTATGTGATTATACTGCAGGCCCCGATTCTACTTATATTTATATTCACTTTTGCTTAATACTTAAGCGTATTGTTTGAGTGTTGACAAGGTACCAGTAATATTACTTTTTCTTTTAACTGTACCTCTCACGAGAGGATCTTTAAGAGCTTTACTCACATTAATGTGTTATTCCCAGGATTATTCTTCCTATTTTATAACTGAGGAAACTGCTTCCCATGGATATAAGTAACTCGTTCAAAGACTGCAAACCGAGTCTCTAATGTGGCTACAAAGTTGCTCTCGAACAGGGCTTGACTGTTCCACCCTCGAGGTTAACACTTGAAGAAGACATTCTGCGATGGCTCTCACCCAGAGAATGGTCCTGTGGACCCCATTTCATTAAGAATTTGTGGACATACATGAGGGATCCATCTTGTAGAGTCCATACAGAAAGGCTTTGCTGAGCAAATGAAGTAATATATATATAGAGAGAGAAATGGTTCACTTGTTGCATCGAAAGGTTGCCAAGCATTTCATCTGCATGGGCTTACATTCCACAGGCTGACTATAAACAAGCTATTGATTCACAGATTAGGATGTATATGCTCACAAATATTTTATTGGTGTTTGGTTTGAGTCCATGATAATTAGTATTTATGAGAAAGTAATAAAACTATTCCTTTAAAAATATATTTACCCATTTTGGTTTTTCATGGGTTTAGACTAGAAAATTATATTTGTGCATAAGAAGTCTTATAAATGAAAGCACTAAATACTCTTTGTAAATATAGCAAAACTGCAATGTCAGAAAGAGTTTTCAAGGGAGAGATAGAGAAGCATGCTGTGGGATTGTGAATGCAGCAGACCTAGTAGACGGGGAAAGCCATTCTTCACTAAGCATTTTGAATGTCTCTTCACTTCAGTTAGCAACTTTCTTCACAGATAAAAGACAGTGATATTCTATCTAGGGTCTCTTTGTGTTGTGCCATGTAACGAGGGGTCACCGGGTGCCTGGCATGCTTTGTGCAGGCTTGCGAAGTCAGAATGAGCCTGGCCCAGCTTGGAAGAAGAGAAGAGGTGCTTCTCTGCATGAACATTTGGCAGCTCATTTTGCAGGCAGGATTAAAAGTTGTGGCTGCCCCATTTTTCACCATTGAAGAGTCAAATATGCCTTCTATCAAGAGGGTACAGGATACCAGGTAGGATGGCCTGTATGGCCAAGCACGTTGATTCAACTACTTTGATCAAGACCCATGCGTGGTCTTGTATCTTTCTGTGCTGAATGCAGATAGAGCTATTATGGTCCCCACATGAATAATTATTTTAAAAAAAAAAAATTTCTTATTAATCTGTCAGCCATAAATACCTTCTTTGCTAATATACTGTTCAGAATCACCATAATCTGAGGTGGGCCATAGTACATCCTCTGTTCACATGATCTAAGCAACATTTCTGTATGACTTTGGGGAATAAAACAGGAAAAGGGGGGAATTTTAAAATAGAATAAACTTAATGGCTTTTTACTTATCGTTTCTTTAACTACTTTACTATACTAATGGGGGGGGGCGGATAAGTACTAACCTTTGGTGGAAAGGGGGCCCTATATATAACCAAAAGAAAGTACAAAATATTTCTGGAACATTTTAACTTTCTTTCAACCTCTTAAATGACTCAAAAATATAGAATGATAAAATAAAAACTCAAAGGCTGCCAACTAAGGTCTCACAGTAACTTTTCTGCCAAAAACTAAAATTACTGCTATTCATATTAATATTTCTATCCCATTTCCCCCAAGAAATTCTGGCTTAGTCAAAATAACATATTGGCCATCTCCACCTCAAATTTTAGAATCAAGGAAAGCGGTAAAATGATAAATTATTAAAAGTGAATTTCATTGCGTTTGGTTGGTCTAAACCTTAAAAGAGACTTATCCTTAGAGTCAAGAAGGGTTGGATGGTTAAATGGGATTTTATTATCTTTAATCAAACTGGGGAATAATTTTTAGGTTCCTTTCTGGATAAAACATACATTAATACTACCTTTTCCGGTTATTTTCCAGATATTTTAGCTATAGATTTATATTTGATACTATTTAATTGTATTTTAAAAACATTATGCTAAGGAATAGCGTGGTAGACAGAAACAAGGATATTGACATGAATAAACAATTTATATGTGAGAAAAATAACTTTGGTAGCAGGCTTGAGAAAAGATGAGTGGTAGGAGAGAATGGAGGCAGCGAGGTACCTTCAAAGCTATTGCAATCGTCCTGACAAAAGATAAGGAGATCTCAGGCCAAGACTGTGCAGATGGGGTCAAAATACTTCCAAGAAGTGACATTGCTCATAAGCTAGCCTACAGCTTTAATTCCCTTTGTATCATTTTTATGGAAAATGTTATTTCTATGCTTCTGTGGAAAATTTGTTTTAAGACATAGAGGAAGGAGGAGACATAGAGGAAGGAGGGAACGCATCTGCTTTGGAGATAGTTCTCACAACTGCCTCGGCATCTGGTGGATTCAAAGAGTTTATAGTTGGGGGTCAGGGAATACTTCTTATTTCCTCGACACTAGGGAGGGAGTGTGCCTCTCCACTTCTTGTATAATATTCATGTGCAAAGGGTGTTATTGAGGCACTGTTTCATCACTCTGGAAGAGCCTGTATTTCCCTTGCTCTTCCCCTACAAAGACTATAGCTTTGGGTGTCAACTAGAGAGCCCAGATGCCATCTACTCCATGTCAGCGAGGGAACATGGATGGCAGGAAGGGGAATGGCCCAGAACTTGTGAGACAAGACTGAGGCTAAGGTCAGTAAAGGGGTCAGCACCAAGCCTGGACCTAAAGTGAGCCTCATAGGACCATGCCGTCTTAGAAGATCTTGCAGGCCTTATATAGTAGTGGCCATTTCCTCAACAAAGCCTTAGAGCAGCATGTTTCAAACTGTGGCCCTTGGACATCTTTCATCTGAAACACCTGTGGAAGGCTTGCTAAAGCAATACATTCCCAGGTCTTACCCCAGACCTTTAGAATCAGACTCTCTGGAAGTGGAATTTTATGTGCTCACTCAGATAATTCTGCACACGAGAGTTGGAGAACCATTGTCTTAAACCTCCTTACCTTAACAGATTGTGGTTAGTTTAAAAACTGATCCAGTGATGGCAGTGTTATTGCTATCAGGATTTCACACGAACAGTTAGGCTCTTGTGTTCTGTGCTGTGTCAACCTTCCCTTTTCTGATTATTGGCACAAAGTGAGAGTTACATATCATGAGAGTGGCTCCATGCTCAGGGTGGCTTGGGGAGTGGAATCACCAGGGCTGTTTAGATAGGTGTTCCCATGGATTTTCGTGCTTATTTTGGCTGTAACTGTGTTTGGTGCTGCTGAGCAAGGCTGTGCATATAACTGCAGCCCACAGCTTTACATTTCTCACTCTAGAAAGATTTGCTGTAAAGATACCGGCCAGAAAAGAAACCAGAGAATAATGGTGTGACCATCTTCACAAAGAGTGAGTCAGAGAAGGTTGAGAAGGAAAGGACTGAGGTGGCAGTTGAGGCAAGGAGGATAAAATGCTAAAGAAAAGAGACAAAGGGCAAAAGCATGACATCAGCACAGAATCTGCATTATAAAATAGGAAATTAATATGAAAAAAGTATTCTTGAGAAATAGAAATAATTATTATACCATTATGATTTGAAGAACATAGGTGTTTATCTGGTGTTATCTCTGTCTCTCTTCTCCTTTCTCTACTCATCACTAGTCCCAGGGAGATCTAGTTCTATTTTATGAAAACAGATTTTCTTAATCCTGGCTTGTTCTCATTGTTATCCTAGAAATTCCAGATAGCTTTCTCAGTCACAAATACATTTCTGTGTGGTTAAGTGGTCAAACTACTGAAATAAAAAAAAAAAAAAAGTGTAATTGGCAATAGGATTCGCAAGACTAAAAATAGAGATGACATAAATTGGCCATTGAAAATGGATTATGATTATATAAACACCTGGCCATATTTTGGATTAAATAATTAGATCCCATTTTCCCTTCTAAATTTAAAACAACAACAACAACAACAAAAAATAAAACAAAACAAAAAAAACAAAAAAAAACAAAGAAAGTACACTCATGCACCTGTGTACCTTAGGCTTTTGTGTGTTTCACACCTACCTCATCTCATTTGATGCTGAGAACAGTCCTGTGGAGAAGCAGGGAGTGAACTCTTATCCTAATTGGACAGATGGGTAACCTAAGGGCCAGAAACCTTAAGTGACTTGTTGGATATTTTATGATCAGCAAGTGGCAGAAGGCACCCCTCACCCATTTCTTCTGGCTCCAAGTTCAACCTTTCTCCAATACACTGTCTTTTCTCTTGTCTTAATATTCAAGAGAAGATAGACATTTAAATTGCTTTTTAGTCACTGATTATATTATTACTAAATATTTAGTGGAACATTCATTATGTGTTGGTCTGTTTATTGGGACCAAACAGAGGAACTGCGGTCTAACTTGTGGAATCTAGATTTGGGAAATACATACAAAGATCTGAAGGTGAAAATGAGCAAAAATTAAGTTGCCCTTTTTTTCATTTTTTCCCCATAGATGTCTCAGAGCAATTGGTGGCATGTGCCTTCCTTCTCCGTCTCTTTGGCTTTGTGGACACTCTGCCCTTAGTAAGGGTCCTTGGGCCCTTGGAAATGGGCAAAGACTGGGCCTGTGCAGATTCAGAGTCCTTATTTCCCAGGCTGTTAAAGCAAGTGAAGCATTACCTCCTTTACCTGCAGCCAGTAGAGGATTATAGAGGATTAGAATATTTAAAGGCATTTCTTGGGGTTTGTTTTTAGAAAATGTGAAGAGGAGAATGTCTTGATTAGAGTGAGTATAATCGGATACAAAGACCTTGGAATCTAGCAGTCAAACCAATCCCCTCTACCTGCCTTCACTCCATCATAGGATTCCGGCTGGAAGGGAGGAAGGAAGGAGAGTGGGGTTATTAGGTGGAGGATGGAGTGAGTCGGCTGCCCTCAGTCAGTGTACCATGGAGAAGATACCCACTGAAAGCAAAAATGGGCCTTGAGTTCGTGCCACACACTCTAGACTCCTTCAAAATACATTTTCAACTGATAGTGAAAGCAACCACAAGAAGTACATGGCAGTGATGTCCTCACTCCAAGTTTTGAATGGCAGAATCATTTATTTACTAAGCAACTAAAAGGCTGAAAGTTTATGAAGTCAGTATGATTTAGTCTAGCAAGATAGTTTCAACAAACAGGCCTGAAGAAGTGTGTTAATTTATCGAGAAGCTGGTTGCAGAAGACAGTGTTGAAGCCTGGTCTTATTTCTGGAGGCTTTTTCATGTGGTTTGGCTCTTTCCACTCTGTTTTGATTTATCTGTATGGCAGCCTCGTGTAAGCTCTAGAAAACCAAGTGGCCTCACTCAATGTCCTCCTCCTTCTGGCTTTTTTGCGTGCGTGTGTGTGTGTGTGTGTGTGTGTGTGTGTGTGTGTGTCTGTGTGTGTGTCTATACACATGCGTGTGTGAACCTGACAGAGTTATGTGGGAGGAGATTGTCAGTCTCCCATATCTGGGTAAGGCCTCAACACCTGGTGACAAGGCTAGTTTCCACAAGGCATAGTTAATAACTCTTAATATCTCTGATGTCAGGAAGCTTGCCTCTGAACTAGTGCTTGGTATTCATTGTGTAAAGGAACATAATGAAGCACATACTTGCAGGAGGACTTCAAAGGAGTTTAAGATTCCTAAAAGGACAATCTCTTAAATAGTTCCTTAATTATGAAACTTTGTTCAGACTCACTTTTTATTATGTAAAAAAAATGTGTATGACCATTGCATAAGGCAAAATATAAAACTGAACGTGGCTGGAACTATAGTTGTCTGCATTTCTGAGGATGTATTGTCTGTCTTAGCCAGGAGGGCCCAGGGAGCTGGGCATGGTTACTTTCTTATAGCACACACGGACAGTTAGGCATTATGGGATGAGGAAGATAGTCATAGGCATTATGGCAGTTTGGCTATCTGTGGGAAACATACCTGGAGTGGCCTAGTTGAATTATCCTCAGTAGCTGTTTATGTGTATGATAAAGGCCAAATGGGTGGATAAAAAAAAAAAAATAAGACTTAAAAAAGTAATTTCTGAAGACCAAGACCTCCTTCCATTATTCTCTGCTGACACGTAACCCAGTCATGTCCTATGTTATATATGTTAAAGTTATTCGACACTATATTTAATCACCTCCAATGGAAAGATTAGGCTTTTGCCTAGAGTTATCGAGGAGAGAAAGATATATGTGTGTGTGTGTGTGTGTGTGTATACACACATATGTATATATTTGAACATAAGCAAAATTCTGTATAAATGAATATCATTATAAGAACAAGGTCTATATAATAAAATCATTTTTTATGAAGTGGCCTGAAGCCTATGCTAATGCTAATTGTTAAGGAAGACATAATTATGTTAAAAAGAAACTATTTATCAGGCACTTTTTTTCTCATCAGAAATATTGCTGTTTCAATGTGATATTTATACTGGCAAATGCATTAGAAATCCTAATCAAAGTTAAGTTTCGTTCAGGCAATGTGATTGGTTTCTCAAATTTGAGAGTTTTATATTATTTTAGTTGTGATTGATGCCTTTTGGCTGTTGGTGCTTGTCAGGGAAGGGGGCTATCAGGTCATAGAATTGACTGTAGAGCAAGAAGGGTCTATAGAGCTTACCTGTGTTATCCCCACCCCCACCCCAAACAACTTATGTTGTAGATGAAGAAATTAAAATCCAGAGAGGTAGATTTCCTTATCCAAGTTCACGTAGCATGTTAGTGAGTGAACAGGACGGGAACTCAGGGTTCCAGCCTCAGTCAGCCTGCTTCACCTCCGGAATCAGCTGTGAACACAGATGTCCTGACGAACCCTGAGGAAGGCCCCTCTTGCTCGCTGTAGGGCCTCTGCCAGTTGCAGTGACCACTCTGTGAGGGCATCTTTCCCAGAAGCAGCACCTCACCTAGAAATGAGGGGGAAGCAGGAAGTAAGAGGGGAAAGGATGGGAGGGGGATGATGATCTTGGAAGAGTGTCCCCCGGTTATGAGATGGATTTGTGACTCACAAAGTCTCTCTGATGGCCACTTCAAAGACAAGGGCCAAAATGCTTTGAGCAGCAGACAGCATCATTTGGATATGCATTCAGCCTTTCAGAGTGGTGCCTTTTAAAATCAATACGAATTTTATTGCATGTATGTATCATATCTTCTTTATTCAGTCGTCTCTCAAAGGTGCTAAGTGAAATAAGTCAGACAGAAAAACTTGAGAACCATATGATTTTGCTCATATGTGAGATGTAAAACTGAAAGCAACAAACAGATGGGACAAACAGACTCATGGACATGGACAGTGGATTAGTGGTTACCAGCAGGGAGTTGGGGAGGGGGAGGTAGATACAGGTAATGGAAGTCAAATAATTGGTGACGGAAGGAAATTTAACTTTGGGTGGTGAACACACAATGCAATATACATATGATATATTATTGAATTGTACAATCGAAACCTATTTGATTCGATTAACCAATGTCACCCCAATAATTTTAATAAAAAAAGTAAAAGAAAATTTAAAAAAATGCAAATTTTGATAAAAAACTCTGATTTCATTTCTGTTTGTATGAATACAAAAACATGAACTTGGTGATATCTAAGAATTTTGGCCTTTTTTTGCGTTATTTATATATACTGCTTATGTTACCATGGCCAAGCCACATGACATAATATATAAATGAAGGTATCTGTTTTTGTCGCTCTGAAAAATAATTGTTAGATGACAAGTCATTTAGCATAAAAATCTCATATAATCAAATTTCAAGGGTTTTTTCTTTTAGCTTCAATGGATATCTCTGTGATTAGTGAGTTACTTCTGCTGAGACCCTTAGGGAACTCATAAATATTGATAAAAATGGTTTGAGTTTCCACATATCTAAAAACTAGCATAATTCTTCTTCAGCTACATAAGGTAGATATGTGATAAATACTCTATTTGTTGAAAGAATAAATGAGTGAATGAATGAGTGAATGAGTGAATAAAGGAATGCTTGGGAGCTAAAACTGGCTGACAAAATTAACAGAGATTGGCTACTTTAAAAAAAAATTGGCAACATTAACCTGATGTTATTTGGTAGACACAGTAAGGTATCGTATGCATTACTAACCTCATTAAGTTCTAAATAAAACTGTACACTTTACACCATTTCTACAAGAGGTTTTATTAGATTTCCTTAACTGGTGTCATATTTTTTTGGCCAAGGCATTTTTAACCAGCTTCACATAAATAAAGTTCTATTTTGTCACCATGTCATAGTAAAATAAACTGCTTGTACTATGCATCCCTGCCAAAGCCAGAGCAGACGGAGAAAGGATATAAATGTGTCAGTATCCAGGGAGAGAAAACACATAAATGCACATGGCGACTCTCTTAACTCCGAGGCTCAGCATGATGCTAATTCATCTGGGTGACATTCAGAAAGCTACTCCCAACATAAATAATATGTATATGGTGGGGGGTATCTCTGACAGACACAAAGTTGAAAAAAATGGCCTGAAAGAATGCACATCAGATTTTACAGGTGTTCGGAACATTAATGTACAGTGATGGATGACCTTTTTGCTGAAGGTTGACATAATGTTGAATGGAATGTTTTGTTTATATTTGGTACCAAGTTTATTGACCAGCACCAAAGGGTAGGACCAAGCTGGGATTTGAACAGTCTCTACTTTTTTTCTTTTTGTGGAAACTGTTTTCTATGTCCCACCCCCTCACAGGCAACAGTTTTTAAGTCGTTTCACAGATATTATTCCACAAGATGGATTACTCTCTTAAAAAAAACCTCAAGCCTAAGCATTCATTACCAGAGGTGCAGTTGTTGATGGGTAAATATGAAAAATTAAGCATAGAAGGTTTTTACCACATTTATCTTACATCTTTAATCTTGATTTGTCATCTCTAATGTGTCTACAGTAAAAATTCTCATGATTAATGATGAGTCGCTACTACGAGTGCCTGTAGATAAAAATCACAAAACCCAGAAATATAAGAGACCAACAAGTGAACCATCTGAATGGCAGCATAGACTTTTCTCCACAGTGGCCTTTCCCATGTGGATGGAAATAGTTGTGAAAAATATGAAAAACTTTTAGTATCAAATAAAGTGATAATCTTCTTTCATCACTAAGTAGGAAATTATTGCTATACAAAAGTAATCCCTTTGGGAAAATTTTCCAAGTACTTAGCATAAATTATTTCTTTAAACTCTCAGCCATTAGTACCTAGTTATTATAACCTCTTGAGCAATGCTGTACATTCTTCTTTCTCGATGATTACACCTTTCAAGTTAATTTTACTGTTTCCATCTTCAGTCACTTTTAGTTTGTTTGCTCAGTTCTTTCTTTTATTTATTCATTCAGTAGGCCTTTTTTGAATGCCTACTGTGTGACAAGTTTTGAGGAAGACATAAAGATGCATTAGACAAGGAACTTTCAAATAACTTAAAAAATAGTAGAGTAGCTAAAACAAGTGCAAAAATGCCCCAAATATAAGGTAGAATGTGATCCAAGTCCTTAGAAAGCTACAGATAGAGTTGAAGGGTGCAGCTGCAGAAATGATCATTAGTTCTTACTGGAGGGCTCTGGAAAGACTTCCTAGAAGTGGCACTATTTCAGGTGGGACTTAGAGGATCCCTAGAATTAACACCTACAGAGAACAGGATGAAGTAGAGGAAAGTGATTGCAGGCACAAGGGAAATGAAGATAGGCACATGGGAAGGGAGGAGAAGTGAACGAATCAGAAAATAATAGAAACATTAGTTGGGGCCGTATCAGCAAGGACCTTGAGAGGCCAAGCCAAAGATTTTAGGCCTTCTTCCATAGTCAGTAGGGATGAATCGAAAGTCTTTAATAGAAACTGGCTTGATCAGAACTGTGCTATGGAAGAGCTGTCTAGGATGGGGTGGTGGATAAAGAGACCAAACGTGAAGAAGCCAGTTGAGAGGCCTTTATGGAAGGGAGAGAATTCCTGTAAAAGAATATGGGCAGGGGGTGGGAGTGGGGTGGAGTAGGAGGCAGTGCAGTAGAAACATGAGGCAGAGGTCACATCAGAGGATCATTTTTTGCTGGGAATGATGCCTTAAGATTGATCTTCAGATTTCAGCTGAGTGACTGGAAGTATCAGTAAAATGGAAGCCAGCTCAGAAGGGATGAAATGACACGTTTGGTTCTGGACACCAGTATAATCTGGTTCTACAGAATTATGTTGTATATACCTTTGAATCTTCAATTTTTAACAGTGTGTAGATGCTGAATAAAGTCAGAATGTTATTTAACAAATATATTGCCCCATGTAAAAATGTCCAGTAGGCAGTTGGAAAATCAAGCAATTCATAATTTATTTTCTCTCTTTACAGTGTCTGATATATAGTTACACTTAAGCATGTATTAAATACCTAATAAGTTTTATTTCTTAACCAAAAGAGTAGTTAAAATGCATGAATGGTAAGTAAATATTTTTGAATAAATTTATTATTGTGATAATTTCCAAAGTGACAGATTTATACCCTCTCTTCCCAGTTAATATGGAACACAATATTTGAAATATATAGTCTTATGCCGAAGAAATTTTTAAGATGAAAAACTGTCAGAATTAGTTTCTGCTAGTAAAGATCATTAACTTTCAGCCATTTGTTTGCAATATGAAGTAAAGAAAATTACCTAAAAGTTTTTACCTCTGTTAGTTTTACTATCTATTCAATATTAATTTTAGTAGACAGAGGTTCTAATTTTTCAGTTTGAAACTAACCACTTATAAACTTTTATATGTTGTTTTGTTCTGTTTTGACTTTTCCTTGGTATTCCATATTCCTGACTTTATGTATGCTTTAAGATTTGTGACTTGGTTTTATCAGCTATGTATGCCATATTGATGTTATAGACAACGTGAATCTTATGTGTTATTAAACAGCGATATTAATATTATATTTGTTATTTAGCAACCTGCCTTTTACACAAAGTAGACCAAAAGTATCCTGCTGTATTTATATGAAATTCAAAAGTTGATGATTAAGAAACATATTAAAGTTCAGGCACATTGCTGATTAGTAATAGCTTATAGTATGTCTTGTTATCATTAACCAAATATTTTCTGACATTCAACCCTCGATAAGCAAAAGCAGTGTTTAGACATGGACCATAATACAGGCAATTGATACTTCAAAACTAAATAGGTAGAGGTAGAGATAGAATAGCAAAATGATAAAAATCAAATTCCATAACACCGCTGAAGGATCCAGAGAACACCGGGCAGCCACAGCTTGATGATAGATGAGTAACCAGATCTAAACGTTCTGTAAATACCCGGTCATTTGAGAGAAGTCTTCTTGAATATCCTGTTCTTCATACCTGAAACATGACAACTTGGAGACTGAGCCCAAACTATAGAAGGTGTAGTCTTTTTGCCCAGAAGATGTGTAAATATAAGAATCTTTAAGAACATCAAATATTAGACAACCACCCCCTCCCAAAATAGATGCTCTGTTTCCTGCTTTAATATCTGTACTTCCAAGAACTGAAAGGATGAAGACAATCTTTCATTCTATTGTGATCCCTTTTTTTTTTATTATTAATGTTTACCATGTATTCATTGTACTTGAAGCAAAACTACTTGAAGCATAGGCAAAAATGAAGTCATTGCAGGATTCCCCTCCCTGGGGTATACATAATCAATTAATCATTCTGGTGTATAACCAGAATGTAGAGTCTTAGCTGGTGAAATCTCTGGATAACCCAAAAACCTGTAATCAGAAGCCCTGGATTGATTCTGTGTTTGTGTGCCGAACTGAGCTATATTTCCATAAAAGGAGATCAAGATTGATCTCTCAGTTATATATTTCCTGGGCAGAACATATCGGGATCCCTCAGCCATCTATTTCTATAGTGGGGAAAAACAGGCTAACCCATGGAATTGAGTAAGTGCATTTTGTGTACCCGGGTTTCATTCATTTGTTTATTCCACTACTGATTTATTCTCATTCATTCATTCATTCATAAAAAAGATAGACAGAATTTCCTATCTTAGGCACTGAAATCAAAAGATGAATAAGATGATCCTTATCATTGTCTAGTGGGACACACACAAATAAACAATTTTATGATACAACGTGATTACTTATACAATAGAAATAATATGAGCAAAACGTTAAGAGAAATAGAGCGAATAAGAAAATACTCTGGTGGGGTAGGATTAAGAAGAGGCTTTATAGTGTAAATCAGTGATTTCCAAGTGTTGTTCCCTAAAACCATGCCTATTCATAATGGAGTCTTCACTCGTTTGTGTGAAATAAGGAAAATAAAGAATACATCTTCATAAAATAAATTTTAATCAATTCAAAGAACTGCCATTTTAAAGATTCTGTCCTTTCTATTTCTGTGCAATTAAAAATTTCTTTAATGAAATAATGGTGAGAGTAAGTAATGGTAATTAAATTTTTTTTCTTGCTTAGTAAAATAAAAAGTTGGCAGCTCTATATTACTCCCTGTGATTAAAAAATTTTTACTGGTCTATGATAGTTCGGGAAACACCTGAGGTGGGCTTTTGCTTAGGTTTACCTGTTTTCCCAACCTTTACAACAGTTAGAAACTAGTAAATCCTGGCAGCTTATTTTTTTCAAAAGGTAAGATTATCTGAAAATATAATTAGCTTTAAAGTATCTTCACCTCACAGACAATTCTTAGGCAGAGTCATCATCGAATAAGCTTTTGGCAAACGTTCCTTTTCTTGTCTTCTTTGTGAACTCATGGTGGTCAGCCATGCTTTACCACAAAAATGACCCTGTATCAATATCAGACAGAAGAATTTGCAGTATGGACTAATGTCTACTTCAGTGAGACATATTTCTGTAATATGTGGATTTGTTTGTGATTCCATCATAATTCTAAAAAACTCCAATTCATCTGCCTCGTTGATAAAGAATCACTGAACTAGATGAGGTTTACTAACATCTACCACTCATCTGAAAAACCAGTCAGTTTTCCTCACTGTAATCCACGCCCGTGACAGAACTCTGGAGTCGTAACCAGATTGTTACGGGTCTCACACCCAGGGCCCTGGTGCGTGCAGGTGGAGAATGTCCAAACAGAAGGGCCAAGCTCCACAGCCCCACTTCCTCTGGGTCTTGGGCATGTCCAGTACAGAACAGGGATTAAAAGCAATAAATATGTCCTGAATGGGATAATTTTACTCTGCATAGTGTCATAAAATTAAATTTAATCAATTCATAAATTGCCAATTCTTACCTAATTACAAGGCAGAGTATTTGAAAACAATATGGGCATGGACAGTGATATTTAATTGTTAAAATTAATAAAACATTTAATTGTTCTTATACAAGCACACACATAGTTTATTTTTACAAATATCAGACTTATTCCTTCCAAGAGACTGGCTTTGAACTATTTCTAGACAAAAAATAGTAGCAAGCAATTGGCATCGTTTTGCTTTCTCTTGCTGTTCAAATAAAAACCACAGCTCAACTGGATAGTTTTGCAACGGCTAAAATTTAAGTAGAACGAGCCTATTTTCTTAGTGTATCATGATATGCCTAAAATTTAGAATTGCAGAGTATGAGAGGGAATGAAGTTTTAAAGAGAGCTTCACATTTAATTCAAGAAATAATTTTTAAATGCAATCACAGCACTTTGGGGTATTTTAGAAATCAAATAAACTTTTCCTTTTGTTTTGAGTTCGAGGAAACTGAGGTGTGGAGAAGGGAAGTAACTTTTTTCAAGAAGGAATACCCGGATCTAGACTGTATCACCTCAATAGCAACTGAATTGTTTTATATTATTACATTTTAATTGTTTATCAATGTTTTTGCAAAACAATTATTTGTTTTAAAAAAACCTGTTTCTTGCACAAATATTTAGACAAAACAAATGACTCTGTTTAATAAACAGGTCTGTGAATAAGGAGAGCCCTATTTATTTTATTTGCTCCAGTGACGTGGTTCGAGTAATAGAGAAGATCTCCACATTGGTTAGTGGGGAGTTTGGCTTTTGAGATGTGGAGAGTTGAAATGATTCAGAGACAGTGCTGTGCAATAGTAGTGAAATAATATTATTAATCAGCAGTCCCCAAATTCCTTGTTATATTATTTTTGAACATTCTCACTCTATTTTGTTATTATCTTGCTTAAACCCTAATCCTGAGCACAATTACTGATTGCTTACAAATAAGCTATTTATCTTGGTAATAATTAGCCGTTTTCTTGTTTTGTAATGGCAGGAGAGAAGTTAAATTATTGCTTTTTGTGTAATTTTATAGGAAGGAAGGATAGTTCATGGTGTGTGGCTTAGTCACCAAAAGACTGTCTCTGAGACAGATAGAGATGGCTGTCTCTGTAGGCTGTGGGAGATGGGGTTGGTTGACTTTAGATTGCCTTTTTTTCCCTTCTGAAGATCAAGGGCAGAAAGTGCTCACAGTGTAGTTACAGCAGCCACAGCTGAGGAAATCTTGGAGTTAAGATATGGTGTCTTGCATTTGGCCTCCTGGATGCTGCTGTAGCAAGGGAGTGTGGAGTGCCTGCTTGGGATCTCCTTCCACACTCTATGACAAGGGTGAAGGACTCAGGCTTTGATTCCTGCCATTCCAGGTGTTCCTAGAAAATGAGAGAGAAGCAAGAAGTCCGATTGGCCCATTTCTTCAAGTAAATATTTACAAAACAAATAATTTGATTATCCCTTGCATGAGAATGTTAAGTTGGAAGTTAAGCTGTGGGGCAAGTTGTTGCTGATCCTAAGTCAAGTAACTGATTAGTGTAACATCAGAAAGTTACTGTTCCCCACATGGCCTTGAACTGGAATGCAAACTCCTAGGCCAAGGACTGTGTGTGTGTGTTCACCTAAAACTTGAGAGGAGCTATGTATTAGTCTCCTAGAGCAGCAATAGCAAACTACCACAGACTGGGTGGCTTAAATAGAAACTTATTTTCTGCAGTTCTAGAGGCCAGAAGTCCAAGATCAAGGAGCCAGCAGAGTTGGTTTCTGATGAGATCTCTCTTCCTGGCTTGCAGACAGCTGCCTTCTCGCTATGTCCTCACAAGGCCTTTGGAAAGATAGTGAGATCTCTGGTGTCTCTTCTTCTTATAAAGACCTTAGTACTATCAGATTAGGGCCCCACCTTATGATTTCCTTTAACCTTAACTATCTCCTTGAAGGCCTTAACTCCAAATATAATCACACTGAGTTGGTTAGGGCTTTGACTTATGAATTTGGGGGTGACACATTTCAATCTATAACAGGCTAATAAGTTCATTGGATAAATGACTGAATAAAATAAATGGTGTTATTCAGCAATAATACAAAGGTGAAAGGTGATGTGTGGTTTTGTCTTGTAGCAAATTCCATGGTCCAGGGTTTCCCCAAATATATTCTATGGGATACTCTCAAGATGCTCTATGAGAACAGGATTTACATGGTTTAAATAGGTTTGGAGAACTCTGCATACTCTGTTTCTCGGAGAGTCAGATTATACATTGGCATATTAAAGTTTTTGAGATGTACTTCAAGAAAGAAAGCTGTTTAATTGTATTTAACCCAAAGTTTCATCCATATGTTGTATACACATATTGTATACATAACCATATAAATACATATGTAAAGAAGCCCATTGCTGTCTATTCTCCCACTTTGGAAAATGCTTCAACTCGTGCTGAAGGATGGTGTTCTCAAGGTCGCGGGGAGATCTCTAGTTTTTCCTGTTTTCCATTTAGCATCTCAACCCAACTCCAGACTCTCGAACAGTAGGAATCTGGAAATGGATGTTACTATATAAACTTAAAATTAGTATCATGACAATAATGATAAAAATTAAAAGTTGTCTTATTATAAAGACAAAATGTATCCCATAGATGTGGAAATGACTGTAGAAAGGAAAAGCCCATCTGTTGGGCACAGGACCTCGAGATGGGGAGGGGGAGATGGTGGAAAATTCCTGAGAAAGAAAATGAATTCATGTGAAAGATGAATTAGCCTTTATTGTGCCTTAAAGACAAATCTGAAGCTTATTTTAAATTGGTTTGGTTTGCAAACTCGTTCACTTTCTAATTAACTTATTTTAGGGCCTGACATGAATTTAAAGTCTTCATTGAAATACATACAAATAATGTTAACAGTACAAAAAAGGCAAGCCTTTGGGTAAGTGTCCACCACCAGACTCAAGAAGAGAGTGAAGATAATTGCATAGATGACTGTAAGTCAAGATCAAAGGTTCTTACATTAAATCTCAAAAGATGAGAACAGGGTTTTGAAACTGCCTGAAAGTAGAATACTTTTTGATTGTGGTGACTGAGATAAGTTATTATCTTTCCTTCACGATACTCTAATGAAAAGAAAGCTGGATTGGTAGATACTGGCCTTTGAAAGAATCCATAGGTAATTGTAGACTTAACCAGAACCCATCACTTTAAGCCTCAATTTCCTTGCTGGTAAAATGTGGGGGTTTGGACAAGATGATTTGTTTTCTCAACCAGTTTTCACGTTCTGCGACTTTATCCTTTAGATCACTCTTGTAAAACAGATAGATAATGCAAATCACACATGTAAATCCAAATTTTTGAGTAGCCACATTGAAAAAAAGTAGAAACAGGTGAAAGTGATTATAATAATATTTATATTTAATGTAATTAATTCAAAATATGAACTTAACGTGTAGTCAATTAATGAGATATTTTACATTCTGTTTTTAATACCGAGTCTTTGAAATAAGTGTGTGTGTTCCACCTACAGCACATCTCAGTTCAGTCTAGCCATATTTCAAGTGCTCAGATGACACTTTTGTTTAGTGACTGTCATATATGGCTGTGCAGGTTCAGACCTAGAGCTCCAAACTTTTCATCACTGTTTGATACCCTGTAGTAACTTCACTGTGCTTTTCAATGTTGGTTATTTTATTATATTCTGCTAGGTGTCCAGTTACTTCCATTTTCTTCAAGTAGGTTTTCATTTAATGATTTCTTATTAATTTTTCCTACCTCTTTTCCACTTAGCACAACAGAATACTTTTCTCTGAGTGCAGACTTGTCGCTTATGCCAAACTATCCATGATGGATTTGTAACTTATAATGGCTGAGAATGAGAAGCTTGACAGAATCCATTCATTTTCTTATTTAGCATCTGAAATCATGCTACCATGTGTATCTAAGGAAAGTATATAAATCTCTACACTAGCTAACTTTAAAAATCTATTTTCTGACTTGCATTATCCCAGCTAATTAGGGTAGCAAGTTTAAAAAGCTGGAGGCTTTGACTTTATATTCATATTCTGTACACCTAGGTATATCATACATGATGCAGTATTTATAGCTGTGTCTGAAGTTGAATGTGTTCATGATATAAATTTGGAGGCATAATTGCACACTTAGGAACTGGGATTTCTAAACTGATGTGCCCAAACTTCCATTAGAACTAAAGCTCCTTCTTACTAATACTATATATTTATTTTTCTGTGCTCTTATAAAATATTCATACTTTGGAGTAATGATGATTCCTTCTTAGAGGAAAAATGAATAGTTACTAATTCAACATTCCCTGAGAAACTTTCATTTATTTCCACATATAGACCATTTAAAATAGAGTAATGCCTAAAATGTATTTTGGATGCAATACTTCTAAGTCAAAAACAGTCCCTTCTTAAAGGAAAAAATGAATATCAGGTTACTAACCCAATAAAACCAGAGATACTTTTGCTATATGTGTTCAGATATAGAAAGTTTAAAATTAAGTACCCTCTAAAAATGTATTTTGAGTGTCATATTTGAAAGGGAAAATGTGTGCAGGTGACCAAAACTTCTGGTTTTAGTGGCACTAAAGTAAATCAGACCTAAAATACCATCAGATGTGTGTGTCTATATATGAGAGAAACCGTTTTGGAACAGACTGTGTCATGCATTTCAGAGCAGACATGGTAAATCATCGTAAGCTGGGGACCACCACTGTGTTTGTGGAGCAAAAACTGAGCCTTTCTTTGCTGGATAATAAATGATTGCAGGGCTGGAAAGCAGTCATATGTTTCAGACTGCCAAAGACAAACTATCTTTGAATCCAGTCTTCTTAATTCACCTGTACGCATCTTACATTATTACTCAGGTGCGAAGCAGAAGTGCTTTTTATCTTCAAGGCTGAAAGACCCTTTAGTTTAAATTATGAACCTTCCCTGGTTTTCTTTGAGAAAGTAAAATAAATGCTATAGTGGTTGCTAGTTGTAAAAAGTTGTTAAAATACACAAGTTCTGCCCCATTTCCAGTGAAATGCTGTGATTTAAGAATGCCTGTTTATTGTTACTTGGTATGCAGCTGAGCTATGCAGGTAGATGTAATTGGATTCTCTTTCTCATTCCTTTATCCATTTCATTATCACTTACGGGCTGTTTCAAAAGGCGAGAGTTGAAATAGCCTTGGAGCAAAGTATTAAACAACTTTTAGAAACTTTTGCTGAGCACGTGGGGTGGGGTGAGGAGAATTGGAGGATGTAGAATTAAGTTCTCAGCATTAAAAAAGAAAATTATTGTAAAAGAGAAATAGTTTCCAGAATGGGGTTGCTACGTGACAGACTGACAAAAAGTTGTAATGTTATGCCAAGTAAACATATAAAATATTAAAACATGGTCTGAGCACAGATTGGTTTGTGTTAATAGCTCATTTCAATTATCTGTCAAGTTAAATTTCATGCTCAGGCCATGACATGCTGACAACTTAGAGGAATTATTAAGATTACAGGGGTGGCCATCTTTCAGTGGACTGTTGGGGTGGACAGTTGTTGAGTAAAACCAACTGTTACTTGGATTTTAATTAATTGGACATTTGAGAATTGTGACAACACGTTTGAAATAATGATTTATGGAACAAAAATTTTACCTACTCGGTATTTAGCAGGTCTTTTTTCTTAATGCTGATTATATCAGGCAGGCAGATGCGTGTATAAAATAAAAGTTTAAGGGGACATGTGTTATTATCATTGAATGATTGAAAAACAAATACTAAGCTTTTGTTGGAATTACTATTGCTGTTATTGATCTATAGGGTTATATATTTATTGGCATTCATAACTGATAAAATAGGAGTTTATTTATGGTATATTTAATTAAACTTAACGAATTACACTTAGAGTAAGCACACAAACTTTCTTCCTCTTACCTTGATAATGGCTGGTGGCTAGTACATACAGAAATTATTTAGAAGAGGACTTAATCCTTGAATGCATCTATAGTTTGTAAGATCCCAGACACTGTTTAAAGCTTTTAACATTGTGTTTTAATAATAAATTTCTTACTATATCAGTACAGTATGAAAACAAAGAAATTTGCATCTTCAAACTTGTATATGTTATTTGTAATTGATAACACCATTCTGCTTGTTTCTTGTTCTGAATCTAATATTACTTTTATATTCACAACATCCTCAAGGTAGATATTCGCCACTTTGTCTGATGCCTTGGTCTTGTACCTCATTCACATCATAGGTACATCATAGGGCCAGAGAGTTTGTTGCTATTTTGCATATGTTCATATGCTCAAACTCTTAGATTTTGAATAGTGAAATTTGTCCTTTTTCCAACTTTTTTCTTTTTTGAGTATTAGGTATGTCTTTTATGTACACATAACATAAAATTTAGCATCTTAACTATGTGTAAGCGTACAGTTCAGTGGCATTAGGTATATTTACATTGTTTTGCAATCATTAAAATGCTTTCGTCTTGCAAAACTGAAACTGTACCCATTATAACAATGACTCTCCATTTCCCCTCCTCCCAGCCCCTGGCAACCACCATTCTGCTTTCTCTTTCTGTTAATTTGACTACTCTAGGTATCTCATATAAATGGGATCATACAATATTTATCCTTTTGTGACTGGCTTGTTTCATTTAGCACAGTGCCTTCAAGGGTCATCTATTTTGTAGCATGTCAGAATTTCCTTTCTTTTTAAGGCTGAATAATATTCCATTGCATGTATATACCACATTTTGTTTATCCATTCATCCATCAGACACTTGGGTTGCTTCTGTCTTTTGGCTGTTGTAAATAGTGCTGCTATAAATGTGGGTGTAGAAATCTCTTCTAGTCCCTGCTTTTAGAAGTGGATTTGCTGGGTCGTATGGTTGAAATTTGTTTTGAATAGGCTAAAAATGAGATCTATAACTTGGGTATATGGTATCAATTCACATTTCTATCTTCTTTTGTAGCAATAATCTTAACTTCAATATCTTACTTTCTTCATTAAATAAAGATAGTTTCCCTCATTACCCAAAAGTTTTGAAATGATTCTGGGAGTGTTTTAGAATGAATAACCACCTCTGCTTTTACACTCAAAGGTGGTCCTGAAGACCTAAAAATAATAATTTGGTTCAGAGGTAACAAGGTTTTTTTTGTGGACCCAGTTTTAGAAGACTCAGTCTTGGTTCTCTGTTTTGTTGGTTTAGCTTCTGAAGTAATGCTCATAGTACTTCAAAAATGACAAGAAATGAAATGAGTTTGGAGAAAGAGAAACATGGAATTTATCATTGTTAATGAGGCCACAGGTAAATTCTGTAAACTTAGAAATACTTTACAAATGTGCAGTGGTTTTCTTGTGTGTTAACTAGAACAGTCATAGTCACTTGTCCATGCCTGTGCCTGAACTGCACACTTGCAGCCCCACCCTTCTGATGTTGGAGCAGTTTGCCTTTCTCCTCGGGCTGTCTGGCTGAGGGGGAAACAGATCTTGTCCCCATCTGCACTGTTTCCTTTTACACGGTTTGCTTTTCTCCCATCATGGTTTCCGAAGTCCTGACCACTGCTAAAGGCCCAGCTGCCTCCTTCGGGGTGTCTTCCTTGACTCCGTCATCCCCAAACCCCCACCCAGAGCTGAAGGCAGTTCTCTTGCTCTGAATTTTCATAACAGTCTATCTGAGCCCACTGTAGCTATCGCTTTTTTCAGCTGCTTGTCCGCATGTCTTTCTCCTCCCACTACTGGCAGGCTCTGGCTCTGGTTCATCCTGTCCTTGTCCCATAGCATGCTGGGCCAGGGTCCCACAAGTGGACAGGTTTCAGGACCTGATCCTGACAACTGGCCTGCCAGGGACAGAATCCTTTACCTCTTCATCAAGGTCACCTGAAAAAGTACAACAGTAGACAGACTGGCTCTATGATGCGAGTGGAGTGGAAGTAGGGCAGAGGTTTTATTTATGTGAATTTGGAATTTCAGAAGGAATTAGGATGTTCTTTAAAGGAAGCCTTCTCTTGCCAATGAACTAGGACCTATCAGTTTATTTTTTCTCCTTCTATTCCTTCTCCTATGATAATTTCAAACTTAATATAAAAAGTCTATTACTATATATTATCTCAATCAGTTAATCAAACTTGTTTCTAGGAAGTGTCCTAGCCAGCCAAAGGATCCTTGCTAACTGGAAGGCAAAGTCAGGCGTATCTGGGACCTGAGTCCTGTGCTCTTTCTAAGTTCTCTAAGAGAAACCATGCTGACCTGACATGACAGCTTTCAGGTTAGGTACTACAGCAGCTGTATGGCGCCAAAGGGGTTATGCTGGTATGAACATAGTTCCTGCAATTTCATGAGAACCAAAGTCGCAGTTGGTCTTGTTCTCTCATATTGCAGCAGGGCAGGGACCTAGTTCATTCCAACAGCCTCCAATAGTGCGATGCTATGAATAGTTCCTTCGTATGCTCTGAGATAAACTTCTAGATGTCTAAAATATGATATGAAACGAACAGTTACATTACTTAAAATACTAGTTTTTAATGTTGATCATCTGAATAGATTATAAAATAAGCCTTACGCACGCGATTAGGTGTGAGATATCAGGTTAATACAGTAGGATGAAAACAGGTTGCTCTCTATGATTAAAGATGAGGAAAAGATTATTAATAGGAAAGAATGTGTGTATGAATCTCTCTCATCATGTATTAGCTAAAAATTAATTCAGCTATCTAAAACAATGTAGCTGCAAAGCAAAGCAGACCTAGAGTACACAATGAGGCACTTGCATGTTAGTAACCTAAGACAGTGTGCAATTATGGAAAACTTGACTCCTAACTTACCACAAGATAAGTCTTAATTTGACCTTATTGTGATTTGACCCTTCTGTCTCTCCATCATAAAATAATTACCAAATGTTTCAGAAATATCAAAAAATAAGGGATAGGTGTAGTCATTGGAACACTTATAGAGACAATGAACTAAAACCCATCTCCTAATGTAGAAAAATATAAAACCTTTTCTTTAGGAAATCATAGGAGCTCACAAGTGGAAGAGTTCACAGAGGTCACTGGGGGAACTTGACTGATGTATGACTCCCCCTGGCAAGAAATAGTAATTCTGCCTTTGCTCACTCACATCTAATTGGGGACTCATTGTCTTCTAGGGCAGATGCTCTCCACCAGAATCAGACCTTTTCTCAGTTGCAAAAGGTATGGGAGACAGGGCTCAAATTTAAATGTACCTTTCTACTAAAACTTCTGTGAAGGAAAAATAACTATACTTCTGCACATAATATTGACATTTCAAAATTCCACATTTAATGTTAGGTGTGTGTAAATGGTGTTTGGTGACTTATGTTCCAAAAATGGACAAAACTTTACAAACAGGCTGTCACTTGATTTCATAAAAATTGTTTGCTTGATGAAGAATAGACTAGTGTTACCGAGTTTGGCAGAACATATCAAGGGAAAAGAAAATTGCACAATCCTTGTTTTTGGTATGTTATATTTTTCACCACAGCGGGTCTTGTTACTCCTCAACCACCCTTCCCCCTCCAAATTTTCTTTTTGTCTTTGTGGAAAATTAAAATCGTAAAATTCGGTTACACAAGTTATCCACAGATACTTTTCACTTATCTTTTTTTCAGATGCGTGTGATACAAAGTGTAGATTAAAGTAATTAAAATGTATTCTTTTCCCAGCATGCCTGGGACCCAAAGTAAACGACTCTTGTGCTGCCTTCTCCACTAGATGCCAGCACAGCTCTGCTCCCTGCTTTGCCCTTTTCTGGAGATGTTTATTTCACCTAATCTTCCATCCTCTTTAATAACACAGACTTTGCATGCATGGTCTATTTTTGTTTGTTTGTTTGTTTGGTTTGGTTTGGTAATTTTGACTAAATTTTACCAAAAGAAGATTCTCATTAGACTGCCTTTCTAATCACTAAAACTTTCATTTGAAAACACTGTTCAAGGTAGGATGAATTTAACTCATTACAAATAGCAAGATCTTTTCTTTTTAGTCCAAAGTCAATGAATAATTGTCAAAATAATTAAAAACCAAATAACTGTGTAATACGAATAGATTTAAAGAGCTGTGGCAAATTTCTAAAGTAATAACAACAAAATTTTAGATGCTTACCAGTTTTGTTATTCAAGAATTAGTTTTTTCATCAGATAACAATTATTCCTCTTTTAGTGTTGTATAAATTTGTTGTATCATTTGTTCTCCTTCATCCAATTACATGTTCAAATTTATTTGAAAGAATACATTCCAAAATGAAGATAATACTACCACATTTGTGCTCAGTCATTTACTTGCTTTAGTATTCTATATATGTAACAACTTCTAAAATTAGGCATTTAGAAGTACTTTGTTATTTACCCACTCTCAAAGGTAAATAACCTTTATTTTTAAATTTAGTTTTTAAAATAAAAACTTGAATTTTTCAATAGTTAGCAGTTAATATTTTGACTATCAGTGAAGAATAGAATGTAAAATTATTCTGTGAACAAAGGCATAATTTTAATCTTGTATATCCTCTGCTATATAAGAAAGCACGATAAAAATATTCCATGGCATAACTAAATATATACCGTAGATCTTCTACCTAAAAAATACCCTCAAAATACAAAATAATGTGGTAAAAGTATTTATTTAAATGGTGGGGATGATATGATTCAAGGTTTATATCAAAATTATATGACTTTCAAATTTAGTTGATGTAGTTATCTTGATAATATAAGTTAAAGCTATAGTCAGTACTGTTGTCATTCCTGTTTTTGGGTCAAATATACAGTCAAAACATTTTCTATACAATTGTGGGTAGCACAATGTTTGAAAATGATGAGAGTCATTAAGTGTTGACTGTCTAAACTGGAATAGTTCGATTTCTAAAAATGTGGGATGATTTCTTTCCTCTGGTCTGTGGTGTATTATGTGATAGGATCACTGCTGTTAGTGATCATACATGTTGTGGAAAAGACCATTGTGCGTTCGAGGATTTGGTTTGATACTACCAAATCAAACAGTATTTTGATACAGTATTTTTGATACAGTATTTTGAGTAAATCTTAGATTATTCAAATTTCAGAAACCTTCTGGAGCTATGTAGATATAATATATACTGCGTAATTCTATTACTTTCATCCGGATTGTTTCTTTTAATCTGGAGAAGTATTTTTATGTTAGGCAAAAAAGAAAACGGAAAGCAATGAAGTGCTGTTTAATCTGAAACAGAGGTTTTTAACTTCGGTCTCAGAAGCAAGATCAAATGACCTATCCAGTCATTCTGTATCTGTAACTCCTTCCCAGTACTTTTCTCTAGTTTCTCAGATCAGCCCAAATCCTGGTTGGAGTGCTGTACTCTGTACTCTGTCCTTTTTCAGTATCAGACAATCATAGTATGGTCAGGGTTCTATCTAACTTCAAAGATGGTCATCTGTAAGTTTGAAATTTTTTGTTGCTGTGAAGTTCAATAAAAAGATTTTAGTGTTGAATTCAACCCAGACCACAAAATAATTAAATTCATTGTTTTTGATATGTTGCATGGGAAGATATTATGTATTTTAGTTGCTGGCCTCTTTGCAATTTTTTTAAAAGTCAAGCTATTAACTATATATGGCAATTAAAGGAAAGTACACTGAATAGCCTGGCAATACATCACTTTTTTCTGTGTTTGATTTAGGCGTCTGTAAAAGGACACCACTCATGCCTTTATAGTTAAAATGTTGTCATTTCCACCATAAACTCCAGTTTTAGGAGTTTTGGTTTATAACAACCATTTTTTAAAACCTCCAACCTACATTTAGATTAGTAAATTTCTTTTTTTAATCGGACAGAAAACTTTACCAAAAACTTCAAATCAATGTAGTTTCATTCCTTCAAATTTGGAAGAAATCAAGTGAAAAAAATGTCAGTGGTTTCAAATACATTTTTGTTCTTTTTCAACTCCAAACTAGCTTAGTTGTGTAGGAAAATAGTGTTATAATGTATTAATTCAAGGAGACTGCTGATAGTTTTTAAAGTTGACTGAATTGAAGTATAATTATGAAACTTTTGCAATAAACATTTTAGAATATACATTTTCAAATCTCGTTAGATTCCCTTTCTGTAAAACTATGTGGGAAAGTAGGTGTGTCCATAGCTAAGGTGATTTTTATAAAGTCTGCTTCAGTACATGGCAGAGAGCTAATGGTGGTGCAGATCTCTTTAGGAAAGTCCGAGGTGAAAAAGGACCTCAAGTGTAAAAAAGAAATGCAAAATAATCATAAACTAGATTTCCCTATTTCTTACAGTTCACATTCTTATTAACTAAAATTGTCCATGTTTTGTTTATTCAAGATTTTTGTTCTCGAGGTGTTGCTAATGGTGCTCGTTCTTTCAAGTTCCCCGTGTCTTCTGAATCCATTTTGTTCTCTTTTGTGAGATTAATAAAACCTAAGTAGAACTGTACATGTACAACTTATTTACATATATATGCAGATATTGAATACTTTCCCTTCGAAGTACCCATTGATCTGTTTGCTATAAAATATGTTAAAAAATAAAAAAGTCTTCTTCACATAGGACAATAAGAGGCAGGTTGCTGTGAAAGTGCGAGAAAGGTGAGGGGCCGGATCTGGGAGATTTGAGAAAGCTACAGGTAACCTAGAGATGGTATGTCAGAAAGATTTAGGTGGACAGCAAGAAGATTGTGAGAATGAGAAAGAGGGACAGTCGTGTTTACTCCGACGGAGCCATTTAACAAAAATGCTGTCTTAACAAACAATGCATGTGAATATATTCTTTTCGATCACCTTTAGTCGAACCCCTCGAACCCCTCGCAAGAGGAAATATGCATGATAGAGAACTCATATTTACATTTTCTCCCCTCTGGTTCCAGCTTATTGGATTAGGAAAAAAACGAGCTGTCCTCCTTCACTTCTTTTAAATAGAGAAACATGGATTTCTTGTGTTTTTTCATAAGTGTCTGACCACAAATTTAGGTTTACTAAAAATCGTTACAAATCATATGGGAAACAGAATTTTGCAACAAAACCTCACTATTAAGCAAAATCTCTTATATGAAATTAATATAGACACCAGAGACATGTTTGAGGGACTTAATTGATTATAAGCAGATTCATAATTTAAGTAGTAAATTCTTTAGTGTATTTAAAATATGATTAGAATCGCAAAATATTGGTTTACACACAACTTTTCAGAAACACAAGCCGAAAGTAGTGAATGACTCCTATCTAAGTACGAGAGAGTTAAATTTGAATGTATTACATGTTGATCTATTTCAGTGATGCAATGAGAAAAATAGATTTCTGATGTTTTTTTTTTTTTTTTAATTTGTGTTTTACTCATCATATAAGCCATACCTGTATATACACATCCCAATTTGACTGTTTTTCATCAGGTTCTTGTTTAGAAGTTTGTGTGATTAACTGATTGCTAAGGAGCCCACATTTCTTCATGGTTAATTCTGTTTGGTCATTAAAGTAAGTAAAATAACCAGATGTGATCTTGGTGATCAAGTTGGATTGACTGTTCAGTGATCCAATTGATTGTTTGGCAATCGTTTGTTATTATGTATTGAAAAATCAAAATCAATCAAGCAGAAGAAAGCCTATTTGATCCTGCATATAGACAAAAGCTTAGTGGGATGCAGACTTAGAAGGGGGCTGACACAGAGATGCCAAGGAACCCACCCAGCTCTTCTTCTAACACTATCCAGAGATTGATGGTCTCCAGCAGTACCTTGCCCTATCACACAAACAAGGTGGTCTTTCCCTTGTGAAGAGCTGTGTCATCTGGTATCAAGTAGACCTGCCCAGTTAGAGTCCTAGATCAGTAAACTCCTGTGAAGTCTTTCTTGGTCAAAGCCCTGGGCGCAATCTACCCTGTGCCATTGGGACCTGATTTGTTGGCCTCCATGGATCAGTTTAAATCAGTGTACAGGTGTTGCTGAGAGAAGACTTCGCTAGAAAAGATAAAGTAAGAAAAGATTCAACAGTGGCACCTGTATGAAGCTTAACAACATGCTTTCAGAGTCTGTGTTTGAGAAAATAATCTAAATCAATAGTAAAAACATAGACTTCTCAGGCCTTGTCACTGCATTTTTCTGAGCACTCAAAGGGAAAAACAAGCCTAATATTTTATTCAATGCCTGGAGAAAAAAGGGGGGGGTGAATAATAGAGTGTTCCTCTCTCCAGAAAATGTCTGAAATAATAGATTGATTTAAAAAATTTTATTTAGTTAACCTGTACTTGTTTATTATATACTTTTCTTTATTTCTTAGTTATTTATTAGATACTCAATCCTAAAAACAATAACAAATAACCTTTCCCTTTGTGAGCACTTTTTGAGCATTTTCTATTCTTTGTTACCTCATGGCCTTTCCATTTGCTGTGCTCTCTGCCTGGGTTGCTCTTCTGGCTCCTTGCACGGTGAAGAGCCAGAAGATAGATTTTTTTTTTTTTTCCTTTTTATAGAATATCTTATCTATAATAGCTTGTCCCTCTCTGCCCTATTACTCTTCCTATTATTTCTTGTTTGTTTCCTTTTTGATCCAAAATTGTGTTGACATGGTTTCCTTTCTTGTTTCTTGTTTTCTTCAACCGTATTTCCTTCATCTTGAGCAGTGCCAGGCACATAATAGGTGTTGAGAGTCAGAGGAGTGAGTTCTACCCTTTTAAATTTATACATCACATACTTGCTGCCGGTAGGCAGCCCATGTCCAAAGGAAACCAATGCTCCTCTCTACTCTGCTGCCCCATAAGTCTGTTCCTGTCATTAGTTTTTGAATACAGTTAAGCAAAAGCATTTTTTTTTCTCCCTTTGCATTACTTGCGTAGGCATTCTTAACTTAGTCTAGTATCCTTTGGGAAAAAAAGGTTAATCAGGGAACGGCAGTTCACTCCAAATTAACCCAAGTGAGAACACTTCTGAGGGCTCTTCATTAGCCTTATTCTTTCTAGGAGCCCAAGATAATTTCAGACAATATGGGACAGCACCCTCAGAATCACTCCAGTTTAGTTAGACACAGCAGCTTTTACAATGCAACTGCAGGGTTTTGTCCAGCGATAGGCATTCAATCAACCAGCCAAAGAAAACTTGGCAGTGCTCTGAAAGGCGGCAAATATTTACTAAACTCTCCTGTCTTTATTTTTTCTTTTTGTCTCTAAAGCTGAAATGTAATATCTGTCTATCCTTGTACCATAAAAAGAATTCTGGCTGCATCCTTGTACCTCCAGTTTCGCTATTGTAAACGAACCTCAAGCGGCATGAGTATACATGCAGGAGAGTGAAGGGAAAGCATTTTGCTTTGATTTCCTGCATATAAGCATTTATTATGTTTCTAAATGAAAATCAAAGTTTCATTCATAGACTACCAAATTGAGAAATTATATGATTTTCTTCCGGATAATCTAAAAGGAAAAAGTGGAAAAAATAAAATTCATTTTAACTATCACATTGAAACCAAAAAACAAAAAAAAAAAGAACAAAACAAAAACAACCTGTATATATATACCTATATTACTGTTCCTGGTATTTCCACTGATTACAGAACAATGAAAATAGGTCTTCACATGCTTTGAACACATCTGTGGGTGAAATCCTTAGGAAAAGGTTCTCAAAGAGCCTTTAGGTGACTTCCATTTATTCTGAGAAGTTCTGGTCTGTGATTTAATTATCACTTTACATTGTCAACACTTCTATCACAAATTAATTTCCAAATATGGAAAAATTGTCAGTGGCTTTGAAAGCTAATGGAGGGTGGTAATCATTTAAAGGGCTTATCTATCTGCCTTGAGCAATACAGAAACCAAGAAAAGGCAAACAGTACAAAGGGTGGCCGGCGGCCAGTGGCCAGTAGCCAGGGTAGGGGTAATGAGGAAGGGAGGTGGAGAGGGGCTCATGAAAAGCATTCCAGTCAGTTTGGGTTCCTCACAAATCCTAAGGAGATAATAGCTCATCCAGTCAAGCCCATTCCTTACTTTCAGGAAGTGCCACACAGGTAAATGAAGAAATTATTTAAAGAGGGATCATGATGGGTGTGGACTGTTTGTGATTCAGCTTCAAAGAAATGCAGATGCCAGTTTCTTTAGCCTGACTAGGATTGATTTCCCCTCATGGAGTTCTCTTAACCTCTTTGATTGTCTGGCCTGTGGTTTGCAAAACTGATAGCACTGATAGATAAAAACCAAGTACCAGTAGCTGAAGGAATTGTGGAAAAACTTACCCTGGAGTAACTATTCTATCATTTAGAAACAAATTGTTTCTTCCTTGACATCCAAACCATGCAGAATTCTACTCTTTAAACTTTCAGGACTCTATAAGTTGGCTCTATTGAAAATGGAGGTTCCAGATACACTTGTCTTTTAAAAAAAAAAAAAAGAGCCTAAAAATACGTTCTTTTACAGACACTGAAGTTGAAAATAAAGAAGATGAAAAAATCTATGACCGTACAAATCGTTTTGTGTGTGTGTGGCAGAATCTCAGAGTTAGCTCTAAACATTTATCATGATAGAACTTGAAGGGTGCTCCCCTTTCAGGATTCTTTGGTAGATTTGCAAACAGTATTTTATTCGTTTTCAAATATGCTCTAGTATGATATATTCAAGGAGATGGCAGTGAGGAAAACTGAGTTAAATCGTCTAATCAATCTGATGTGAAACAATGACAATAAGAAAATAATGTAGCTCTATTCCTCCAAAAATCATGGTTAATGTAGATATTAGGTAGCTCCCATATGAATCTGTTGCTTCTAAAAACATAATTTAGTTATCAGGGCTAACTTAGAATCATAGTGAGCACAGTGATGTCATCTTTCACATAGTCCAGGTGAGAGAATCCTTCAAAAACGGTTACCATGTGAGAGTTGGGGTCAGTGGGCAGGGGGTCCTCTCAAGTCAAGCTCTGGGTCGGCCCCCTGCCTGGCCACAGTTTGCTCAGTGCCAGAGTAGATTGAAAGGGAAAGATGTACCGGATGAAGAAATTTAATTAAGATTCAAGATTGTCCTATTAGGAGATTCCTGTAGGAAATTAAGGGGCTTAGTCAGGACAGCATTCTGATCACTGTGTGGGAAGTTAGAAAATCTAGACCAGCCCAAGGCTTTAGGATCATGAATAGATATTTGGAGGTGGCAGTGGCAAAGTGTAGAGTTTAGAGTGGATTGAAAGCCTCTGGGATCTCTTGAATTACCTTCCTCATTTACAATATGCTGATAGGATTACTGAAAGCTGGTGACAACCCTTGGGAGAAAGATGAGGAACAGCAGCTAAAACCTCCTGGATATGTATGTATATGTCTGTCTGTATTTGACAGGAATAGTGGTGGGTAGGATGTATGAAGTATCTTGGGGAATGAAACCCCTAAAAGTGAAAAATCCAGACTACTAACATGAAGATAGTACCTAGAAAACATAGTAGGTGCTTAATAAATGTTAATCAATGTATCTTGAACATAGTTTTGGGAATAAAAGGCACTAAGCATATAAAAGTTTCAAAATCTCAGCTCCTTTACTATGTATGTGTGTGTGTGTAAAATTTAATTAGAGACCAGGAGTGAGAACTTTAATAACTACATTTTATAAACTAAAAGCAGAGAGTTCTACCACTTTCTTTTTACCCCAGAAGTCCTGGAGAATTGGAAGTTAAGTAGAAATGGCATAGGAACTGGGATCATTAATTTAAGTCAGTGGTTGGCAGCCGGTGATTTATAGCTTTAATATAAATGAAGAGTTAATTCCCAAAGGATGACATTCTTTTAATTTTTTTTTAATCTCCCAAGATAAAAGAGATATAAATTTGATATAAGGGAGAATTTGAGTCTACGAATTTTAAGACTCTAGAATGTGTTGCTCACAAAATTGTGCAAGTTGCTAGAATTTGTGGGCTAGCTTTTGCTTAGATACTTTAGAGATTTACCTTTCTAAAGATATATATTCATCTTTCCAAAAAAGAGGGTGAGGTCCCCTGGATTATAATCAATAGCAAAAGGCCTATGCTTTGCCTGAGATTCCAGCAGTGCTTCTCTACTCAAGTCCTAAAATGTAATTTCCACTTCTTATCCACATAAGCCTCTTTTAAAAATGATTTGCATTTAACCAAATATGGATTTTAAAAACTATTTTTGGAACTTAAAAAATCCAGTTAAAGTTTGGTATTTTTCTGACTAATCTTTTTGCTTTATCCACTCTCCCTGAATGCTAGCTTCTGGTCAAAAGCAGTTCCTGAAGATTTGCTTTTAACTTTAGCCACACTTAGCATCAGAGAAACTGGTTGTGCTAAATTCTTGGGATCCAAAAACCTCCTCGACCATGTCTATTATTGATTACCTCTTTTGGTAACTAAAAGAATTGCCGTCTGTGAGGTGAAAAGAAAAAGGAAACCCTGCTCTGTTCTCTTTTAACCTCTTATCTGCAGTGCAGGAGCAGAAAGAGAAAGAGTTACTGTTATATTGTTAAATCTGTTGTTTTCCTAATCAGGAAGCTCTCCATCCTGGGAGTCCAGGATGAGACTCAACAGTTTCTTGATTCCTCTTTCTGATCTCAGAGATATTTCTAATGTGGAGGTGAGTGGAGGTTTTGTAAGTTTAGCTTCTCCATTTGACGTTAGTGTCTGTTTTAGCTTTGAGTATCTTAGCGCAAAAAAAATTTGTGAGAAATTATCTTCTTCAAGGGCTTGGTTATTTTATAACGGAACCTTTGAACAAAGCCTAAGTAAAGTTTTTGACTTATTACAATCGACCTCTCAAGATTAACAAATAGTTCTGTTGTTGAAGGTGACATGCTTCAAATACCTTGGTTTGGAGATGTTCCCGTTTTGGCACTGGCAAGCTGGTAGCATAACCTTTAGTGGAGGCATGATCTCCACCAATTAGGAGTTTTCTCTAAAAGCTGCAACCAGATGAAGATTCATTTATAAAATCCAAGTGTGATAAACCCAAGTGGAGCTCATGCTCGCCTTCCCAATTTTATGGATACAAACTAGACGTCTTGTAAGTTCTGTCTTGTGTGAGGAACCATCTTTCAGTCATGCAGCTAATTCCAGTTTTAACTTTAGTTTCTAACTAGATCTTATTTGGGGTGTGTCCTAATTTTAGTTCTTCAACTCACCCTGCTTTCATCTTGGGATTTAAACTTCCATTAGAATAACTGCAGTAGGCTTTTGACTTGAATGTGATTTTATGTAATGCTACCAAACAACAATACCTAATATTTATTTAGTGCTTTTTTTAAAGCTCTAAGTAGTTAGTGTGTTTTTACTTATTTAATCCTTATAATATCCTGGGAGGAATATTAGAAGTAGGCTTTATTATCTCCATTTTGTAGGTAAGGAAATGGAGTCACAAAGTAGTCAGGGAGTTTGCGAATGTTCCAAGTGTACTCATGATGATTTTTCACTTTTCCTGCTTCCCCTTCTCAGGAGACCTTGTTGCCTTGCTGTACACTATAAATACATTATACAGTGTATAGTTTTACTATTCTCAGGCCCATCAAGTTTAATGGGGTAGCCTGGCATGGTTCCTAGAGCAGGATCATGTACATGATAAATATTACTTTATAAGATGATGTATTTTGGCTTGAATATGGTTTACAGTTTTAAAATGCAACAAAAGGGAGCATGTCTTATTTAATTTTGTTTCTTCAGCACCCAAAGTGGTGCCCGGCGCATAGTAGGCACTCGATAAATATTTGTTAGACAAATGAAAACATCTTATTAAAGAGTAGCATGATAAAGAACAGAAGACTATTAAGACAAATAAAAGGAAGTACCTCTTC
>NW_006436664.1:4241786-4333170 GCF_000325575.1 Pteropus alecto
CAACTTACCTCCACATAAATCCCTGGGTTCTTCTTGAAGATCAACCGCTGATCTGGGTAGAATGTGGCTCAAACCGAATGTTCTGACTTATGGAGTCACTGATTTTTAGAGCTGAAAGGGCCATTTGAAATCATGTAAGCTTCTTTTTTTAAAAAAAAAATTTTTAATAGAGGAGGAAATTGAGATGGTATTTCCTATTGCCTTTAGAAAACAAATTACCACACAGACAAATTTACTTTTGAAATGCTTCATTGAATTATCTGGGAGGCATATATTTTTCCTTATCTGTAAGGAAGAATTAGCAAGACTGAGATACAGATAGTTTAAATGATTCTTTGGCTAACACAGAATTCATAGCATAAACCAAAAGCATCATATTTCATGATTATTTTATAGTAAATGGACAGTGTCAGAATCACCTCTTTCAAAATATCATGCCCCTTATTTTACAAAACATCTCTAATTAGCTCAAAATTCATGGTTAAGTTCTCAAATATCTTCAAAAACTAATTTAACTATATTCTAATTTGGCATCGCCATCCACAAAATGATGCAGAGTAAAATTCCGAGAGGTATTCTAGTTGCCCCTCCCTTATATCCAGTCAGCTAATAAATCTTGTCAATTCTAATTCCATGTCTTTTGAATTTACCTGAATTAATGCCTTAGACTCCTAACTGTTCCTCCTTTCTATCCCTCCTTTAATCAATTTCCCACACTTAAGCTTTCTGTCATGTAACCCCAGTGTTTTTCATCTGCTTAAAATCATTTAATGGCTCTCCATTGCCTCCACAATGAAGTATAATGTCCTTTTCAGAGCCTCCCATCTTCTGGCTTCTGCCCATCATACTAACCTCATATTCTGTTTTTCAGAACGTGAGAACATTCACCACACTAATCTGCTTATGCCTCCTGAACTGTTTCTCTCTCGCCTCTATACCTCTGCAAAAGCTTCTTCTACCAAGACACTCCTGCTCTCCACTCCATCTGGCAAGCTATCGTAATCCTTGCTAAATTGATCTTCTCTGAGAAGCTTCTTATTCACTTCTAATTTGAATTGCACGCCCTTCCTCAGAGAAAAAATTTCCTGCTCACAGTTGGAAGGGATATTTATGATTTTTCACTGCATAAATGAAAATATGATGGCTTTCAATAATCCATTTATTTCTTCAAGGAATAGTTATTGAGGACCTAATATGTGTCAGGCATGATCCAGCCTCTGATACTTTAAATAAGGGAGTCAGGAAATTAACTCAAGGTACAGTGAACTCACAAATAGAAAGCAAACTAGTCCATGGGAGCCAACAGGAGAGGTGTCAAAATTAGATAGACCAGTTCAGGAAGCCCTCCTAGAAGAGATGATTTTTGAGTTGGATTTCGAAGAACAAACGGAGTTATTAAAAAGCAGAAGGATGGGTGTTGTAAGCAAAGTACAGAGCATTTGGAAAACCAATACTGAGGTACCTAACTCCCTCAGAGAGCAACAAGAATTTTGATGTGGTTAGATGGACATATTGAGAGAGGCCTGGTGGGGCTGAGGCTTCAGAGGTAGGAGATGCCAGATCGTGAAGGCCCTCATGTGTTAGACTGAGGAGTTTAAACTGCATTGTAACAGTTATTGAGAACTATTGAAGGATTTCAGGTAGGAGTAGTGGTGTGACAGATATATGGGGTTGGATTAAAGATGATAGAGCAGGAGTTTGAAGGGGGACTTATAAGGTCTGAGGGAAGGAATACTAGTTATGTATTTAGACGAGAAGTTCAAATTTTACATAAGGCAGGGGCAATGTGGATGAGGAGGAGTAGATAGAATCAAGAGATACTAAGAAATTCTGTGGAGAATGTGGTGATTGATTGGATGAGGGGATTGAATGAAAGGGGAGAGTTTAACATGACTCCCAGTTTCCTGATTTTAGCAATTTGTGGAATAGTGAATATCAGTTAGGTTCCTACCTTATATTATTCTAAAATCTCACCAGTTTTTAAAACATTCAGCAATAGAATACTGTTGAGCGTTATTCTGAAAATCTGACTAATGTTAATTTTTGTGTGATGTTCTTTAGCTTGCCAAAACTTAGTGACTTAAAACAACAATTTGTTAATATGTCTCCTGTGTCTGAAGATTAGTAGACTCAGCAAGGCAATTCTCACATGAGATGTAGCTAGATGCAGTTGAGGCTAGAGCCATTTAAAGGCTTCTTAACTCACATGTCTGGTGCCAACCTATAATGGCTGGTTGGACATTTCTCTCTCAAGAGACCTCTTCTTGTGGCTGTCTTGGGTTTCCTCACAGCATAGCAACCTCAGAGTAGTTGGACTTTTTACGTGGTGGTTGGCTTCCCCCCGACATGAGTGTTCCAAGAGACCAAGTGGAAGCTACAAGTCTTCTTATAACCTAATCTTGGGAGTCATATGGTGTCATATTCTATCGATCAGAGTACTTATAGACCAGCTCAAATTCAAGAGCATGAAAGACTAGACTCATTCCAGTTCTTAAAGGAGGAATGGGTTGCACATATATGGAAGGAAAGAATTGATGGCAGCCATTTTGGAGAAACGATATGGTACAACCTCTTGTCACAGTTCTTAAGTGAATCAAGATGACTTTCACCTTTTCCCCTTACTTTTTTTTTCTGTATACTAAAGGTAAGAGATTTATAGAACCACTTTTTATTTAAAAACACAGGATATTTTCCAATATTTAATATTTACAAATGTTTATTCTATTTAACATTATATAGCCAAGCCTGCTATTTCTAACCAGTACAATTTCTATCACTTTTCCATTATCCCACATAAAAAAAAAAATCTTTTATTTAATATTCTTTAATTGGAAACAGACTTACCTTTTAAGAAGAAAAAAACAATTGCAATGTTTACTTTTCTCATTCTTCTCCAAGTCAGAGACAGCCAATGAATTAAAGCAATGAAAAACACATTTAAAATATTATTAATCCAAATAGAGTATCTTTATAAAAGGCCCTGTTAAAAACTACTTAAGGTGGGAATCAAATTCTCTACTTTCTTGTTAGGAACAAAGGTCCCAGGAACTGTGAGTGGGTTATTCCAGTATTTGTTTGGCAAATATTTATTACAGACCACTGTGTCCCAGGCATCTTGCTAGGTAAAGTAGTTTACTCTTTTCCAGGAACCTCAGAATATGCTTGCTTGTTTATAACAGATTTTTTTTTTTCAATTTATTTTTTATGGAGGCTTTACATGGTGTTAGGCACTAAGTTACTATTACTTTGAAATTTCTGTAAAACATGAGGATACTAATGTAACTATTCCTTATATGTCAATGGAGTCACATGAGATTGTTTTATGGTGGTTTGAAGTTTTCAAAAAATGCTTCAAAATCATAAATGCAGCATTTCCATTTTCTATGTATAGTTATTTCTAACAAGCCTGCCATTATGCAGAATGAGGAAATTCTTTCTTTACTTCCCTCTAAGTGCTGTTGATATTTATAGTGTTAGTTTTTCCTGCAAATAAACTCCTTGAACAACAAGGCAAACTGTTCACATTTCTCCAGAATGATTCGTAGCCAGGAAAATGGGGTACATTTTAGGAAGAAGATTTTCTTTGCAGGGATTTTGTTCTGATTGAATAACCAGATGGAGAGTCATGGATTTGAAAATGTTTAGCTGAGCAGTTCGGCATTCTCTACTGGGTTCCACAGTAGGATGCCAAATAAAAATCACAATTTAAGCTGTTATGAATTAATGAGAGTCTGCAATACACATACCTACTTATTCTAACCCAGACCTAAATGTGCATGTATTGTGGATAACTACGTCTGAGGATAAACACAGATCCATAGTGTACAATATTTAGCCTCCCATTAGTTCACCAAGGTAAAGTTTGGAAAAGTGCTTCTATTATTAAACACATACACACACACACACACACACACAAGTACAATATATAGCCTCCCATTAGTTCACCAAGGTAAAGTTTGGAAAAGTGCTTCTAATAATACACACACACACACACACACACACACACACACACACACACACACACAATTTAGAAGCTTAATCCTGCCATAAAAATTGATTGAAATCTGGCAAAAAATAAAATAAAATAAAATTAATAGTAATCAAATTACCACATTTTATTTAAAAGCAAAACTATCATATTTAATGTTTCTGGCATTATTCCTTAAATGAATTAGTCCTCTTCGGAGTACCCATTTATTTTTCACGTGTGACTATTATAATTTCTTATGCTGTGAGTATTGCCAGGACTTATGAAATATTCTGAGTTGTTTTAAAGATAAATGTATTCACTTGTTGTCATAATGAGCCAGACTATCTCAGGAGGGAGAACTTCTCTCTGGGAAAAATTAGATGCTTAAGGAAGTCAGCATTCATGCTTCTGGGCCTCTAAGGTATCATTAAGAAATCATTGTTTTAGGGCCCCAGCTTCCATTGCCTCCAGTTGTATGCTAGGTACCAAGAATTCCTAATGAAAGCTAATTTCTACAAAGTAAGGGGTATAGGATGATTTTTCCCCCCAAATAATTGCTCGTTCTCTACTGCCAAGGCTTTTAGCTGTCAGATCTGTGATGTCAGACACCACAGAGCAGATATTTCATTATTCATATCTTGGGGGAAAGGTACAAAGCTGGATTCAAGTCAGTTTTGGTTGCTATTTCCATGCTTGGGTTAGGCAAGAGCACTATAGATATAATGAGTTTGCTTTAAGAGATAAAGTTTGTTTCACACAAACTGTATATTGACTGTATATTGACATGTTACTAGAGTTGTCTATTTCCTCAGAATTTATATTGAGTAAAATAGGGATACAGTTAAAAATTTTAAATGTATGCTATTGCTAGACTCCCACAGGAAATGCCTAGCCCTGCTGCAGAGCTGTCAATATCCTTAGTGTTTGCCAAGAAAACAAAATAGGAGAGAAACCCCTCTGTCTCTTCATGTTTTAATCTTTAAAACTCCAAACATAGAGGTGACCCTTGGAAAAGAGAATAAGTGATAAAGAATAGGTTCAGACTATTCCTGGATCGAAATAGCTACATATGTATTGAAAACGTTCATTTTTTTAAATGTCTAAAATATCGTTTTATGAATTCAATAAGTTGACTTTTTAAAAAATCACCAATGGCATCAGTGCAACCTAGGAAATACCTCTAATGTGCCAAAATGAAGAAATGAGACATTCTATAAGGGCTTCGTTATTATAACTTTTCAGTGGCATAGAATTACTACATAAATGCCCTCTTTAGATTTAGTTGGAAACAGAGCAGATACTTTTTGCAATTCATTCTTTGGGCAGGAAGGCAGCATACAAAGATTAAAAATGTATTCCAAAATATTTAATCTACCAATGTTGTTAAATGTAAGTGCCGACGTAGTTAAAATACGCACACTACTGTAGGAGCCAACGTTCTAAGTAATCTCTTTCAAATCCATTGAGTTGGTGCTCACTCAGGTGCTCTTTCACATACTAACTTTAGTGAGTTTTATTACCTGTGGTGCCCATCCTCTCTACTGTCTCTTATACCTGACCTCTTGGTTTTATTTGCTACCTTAAGATAAATACCACTCCACCTCTATCCTTAGATAGTTCTGAGAAGTTCCCTGCTAATGTCACAACTACCTCTACTGAATTTTTTGTTCTTCCTCTTCCAAGTGTCTTTTTATCCTCTAATGTCTTTGTTTAAATTCTTTGTTGAAAAAAATCTTTTTTTTTAGTTAATGTTTTTTGTGTCTTAGCTAAGAAATTGTTGTTTACTCAAGGTCAAATTTTGATACGTGCGTTTTCATTATTCAGCTAAACCTATTTTCTAATTTATATTATGATTTCTTCTTTATGACATGCGTTATTTGGAATTGTTTCTTAATTTCTAGATAATTAGGGATTTCCAGATATCTATCTATTATTGATTTTAATTTAATTCAGTTATGATAAATGAACATACTCTTTCTTGTTTCAGTTTCACAAAATCTATTAAAACTACTTTTATGGCCCAGCATATGGTCTATTTTGGTAGATGATTCTTGTACACTTGAAAGAATGTGTACTCTGCAGTTGTTGAGTGCAGAGTTTTATAAATGTCACTATGCTCAAGTTGGTTGATGGTATTCCACTCTTCTATATGGTTACTAATTTTTTATCTTCAACTAACAACTATACTTGTGAATTCGTCTATTTCTGTTTTCAGTTATAGCCATTATTGCTTCATGTATTTTGAAGCTCTGTTATTAAGTGAATGCACATTTAGGATTATTGTGGGGTTTTTTTTATGAATTGACTCTTTATCATTATAAAATGTCTCTATCTCTGGCAATATTCTTTAATCTGAATTTTACATTAACATAGCCATTTCGTTTTTTAATAATTAGTGTTTGCACAATATACCGTTTTTGTTCTTTCAGCCTATCAGTGTTTTTGTATTTAAAGTGGACTTCTACTAGAGAGCGTATAAATGGGGCTTACTTTTTATTATCTAATTGGACAATATCTGCCATTAATAGTTTAAACCTTTTACATTTAATGTAATTATTAATACAGTTGGGTTGAAGATTACTATTCTGCTGATTGTTTTCTTTTGTTCCACTTTTATTTGTTACCTCATTCTCTATTCCTGATTTCTTTTGGATTGAATATATTTTACTATTGCATTTTATCATCTTTATCACTTCATTAGCCATACATCTTTGTTTTATTTTTATAGCTTTATTCAGTTTTAGCTGATATACAAAAAAACCCTGCACTTATTTTATGTGTACAATTTGATGAGTTTGTATATACACACACACCCATGATTTCATGACCACAGCGAAGGTAATAAACACATCCATCACCTCCAACAGTTGCCTATGTCCCTTTACTTTTGTGTGTGTGTACATGTATGTGTTAAGAACACTTAACACGATCTCTTAACAAATTTCTAAGTGCAAAATACCACATTGTTAATTGTAGGCACTAGGTTGTATAGAAGATCTCTAGAATTTATTCCTTATAGTATAACTGAAACTTTGTACCAATTGAACAACTCTCCATTTCCCACTCCCCACATTCCCAGGTAGCCATCAATCTATTTCTGTTTTTATAAGCTTAACTATTTAGATACCTCATATAAGTAGATCATGAACTGTTTGTCCTTCTGTGACTGACTTATTTCACTTAGTGTAATGTCTTCCAGATCCATGAATGTTCTCACAAATGGTAGGATTTCCTTCTTTGTTAAGGCTGAATAATATTCCATTGCATGTATATGTCACATGTTTTATTGATCTTTCTGTTGATGGACATTTGAGTTGTTTTCATATCTTAACTATTGTGAATAGTGGTGCAATGAATACAAAAGTGCAGATATCTCTTCAAGTCCCTGATTTCAATTCTTTTGGATATATATTCAGAAGTGGAATTGATGGATCGTATGATAGTTTATTTTGAATTTTTCGAGGAACCTCCACACTGTTTTCCATAGCTGCTGCACCATTTTATGTTCCCACCAACCATGTGTGTACAAGGATTCAATTTATCCACAAACAAGGTATAAAAGGAATGTTGTTTACATAATAAAGGTCATATATGACAAGCCCACAACTAACAACATAATCAGTGGTGAAAACCTGAAAACTTTTCCTCTAAATCAGGAACAAGACAAGGATGCCCACTCTTACCACATCTATTCCACATAGTACTAGAAGTTATAGCTAGAGCAATTAGGCAAGAAAAAGAAATAAAAGGCACCCAAATCTGAAAGATAGAAGTAATAATATTTCTGTTTGCAGTTGACATAATATTCTACATAGCAAAACCTAAAGACCAAAAAACTGTTAGAACTAATAAATTCAGTAAAGCTGCAGGATACAAAATTAACATAGAAAAATCACTTGCATTCCTATATATTAAAAATGAACTATCTGAAAAGGAAATTAAGAAAACAGTCCCATTTACAATAGCATCAACTAGAATAAAATACTTAGGAATAAACCAAGGAAATGAAAGATGAGCACACTGAAAACTATAACATACTGATTAAAGAAATTAAAGAAGACACAGATGAATGGAAAGACATCCTGTGTTCATGAACTTGCTTTATTTTTTTAAGTCCTTGCTCAAGGGCTTACAATATGTCAATATGTATTTTTACCTTAATTTAGTCTACCCTCAATTACTCTCATACCACGTTCCGTATTATATAAGAACTTTAAAACAGAATGTTTTCATTTTCCACATCCTGTTCTTTGTGCTTATTGTTGTCATGAATATCACTTCTACATATGTTGTAAACCCCACAATACATTGTTACTATTTTTTGCTTTAAGCAGTCTATTGTTGTTCAAGTAAATTTTAAAATAAAAAATATTATTTTACATTTACTCACATTTGTCATTTCTGATATTCTTCATTTCCTTGTGTAGATCCAAATTTCCATCTGTTATCCTTTTTCTTTTGCTTATAGGACTTCTTTTAATATTTCTTATAGTACAGGATGGTGCAGACAAAATTTGAATGCTCTCAAATTTTGCATTGGAAAAAATCTTTATTTTACTTTTGTTTTTAAAGATATTTTTCTCTGGATATAGAAATCCAGGTCATCCTGTCTTTTCCATCAGTACTTCAAAAGTGTTTGTTGTTTTGGGCTTATAAATTTCTGATAAGAATTCTACTGTCATTTTTATCTTTGCTCTTTTGTATATAATGCCTTTTTAATGGCTGCATTGAAGCTTTTCTCTTTATCATTGCTTTACAGCAATTTGAATATAATTTGCCTTCGAATGGTTTTCTTTTTCTTTATTTTACAAGGGATATTTTGTGCTTCTTAAATACATGAATTATGTATAGTTCCGTTAACACTCGATCATATTTACTAGAGCTGCTTTCAAGTCCTTTTCTGCTAATTTTATTATCACTGTCATTTCTGGGTCTGTTTCTATGGACTGAGTTTTCTCCTGGGTACAGGTTGTATTTTCCAGCATTTTTATGTTTGATTGGATGCTGGACATTGTAAATGTTATGTCCTTGTGTATCTAGATTTCGCTGCTCTCTTTTAAAGTGTTTTTAGTTTGTTTTTCAGGCAGTTAAGTTACTTTTGGATGACTTGATTCTTTCAAGGCCTGTTTTTAAGTTTTTAGTATGGATCGAGTGTATTTCTTATTCTAGAACTAGTTTAGCCCTCCTAGAGGTGTGACCATTCTGGAGTCTCTACCAAATGTCCATGTTTTCAATGACATCTCTTTACTTTGGCTGTTTAAAACACATGAACATATCCCAACCCTAGTGAGCTCTGTGAATATTTCATCTTCACTATCCTCATAGTTCTTTGCCTGGTCTTGTAGAATTTTCTTATACATACGTACATCTTACAATTTAGCAAAAAACCAAGAGGATTCCCATGAAGATATCTAGAGCTTCCTCTCTGCATAGCTGATTCCTCTCTGGTATTTTGCTTTCCAAATTAGAGATGCCTTGGCCTTCCTGACTTCTAATCTCTGTTTCCTCAATTCAACAGGTCCACTGTGCTTTGGTTGGATTGCCCCTCCCTACACTGTAGTTTAGAAATTATTTCCAGGAGAAATGCAAGGGTAATCGTAGTGATACCTTATTTGTTTCCTTTCTTTTAGAGAAAACAGCTCTGCACTGCTTTTTACCCATTGTCTGAAAACAGCTCCTCCATATTTTGTTCAGTTTTCTAGTTGTTTTTAGTGGGAGGGCAAGTTCAGTTGTGAGACTAAATGGACAGAATTGGAAGTTTCCATACTGTAATTTTCAAAGTGACTTTTAAATCAAAGTATAGCGTACACACAGAAAAGTACAGAAATCATAAATTTTCAGCCTAACAAAATTTTCACAAAGGGCACAAACCTATCTAAACCAGCATCCCAGAACATAATTAGCATCCTAGAAGTCCTCTTTTGTCCCCTTCAAGTTGTTACTTCCTCCCCAGGAGGTTTAACCACTATTCCAACATCTACTGCCCTAAATTAGTTTTGCCTTCTCTTTAGAACTTTACCAAAATGGAATTATACAGTACATGCTTTTTATGTCTGTCTTCTTTAATTTAATATTATATTTAGGAGATTACTTATTTTGTTTTATTTACTTGTAGTTCATTCATTTTCATTGCAGTAGAGTATTATCATGTAATTTATTCATTCTGCTTCTGAGGTCTAGTTTGAGGGAATTACATTTATTACATTATTACTAATGCATGTCTTTTGACAAATATATATACCTCTTTCTGTTGGTATATTCTTAGAATGGAACTGTTGTGTCATAAAATATATGTATATTCAGCTATAGCAGATCCCGTCAGTTTCCCAAAGTGGTTTTACCATTTGATAGGTCAGCAATATATGCAAGTTTCAGTTGCTCCACATCTTTAATGACACTTTGTAATGTGCGTGTGTGTGTGTGTGTGTGTGTGTGTGCGTGTGTGTGTGTGTTTTCAGATCCATTCTGATGGATGTATTGTGATATTGCACTACGGGTTTAATTTGCATTTTCATGATGGCTAATGAATTGAACTTTTTCATATGTTTTCTTAGATGATATAATTGTTAAGGCTTCTGCCCTTTTTTTCCTGACTTTTTGTTATTAATTTGTTAAAAGTCACTTACATGTTCAGGATAGGAGTCATTTGTTGATATACATATTGCAAATATCTTCTCCCACCCCGTGGCTTTCTTTTTCATTCTTTTAATTGTTCTTTTGGTGAAATTTTTAAAAAATAATATAAGCTATCATTTTTTCTTTTATGTAGCACTTTCTGTGACTTTGTTTCATAAATCTCTACCTCAAATTTCTGAAGGTTGTCTTCTATGGTTTTTCTTTAAAGTTTTATTGTTTTACTTTTGATGTTTATATGTACAATCCATCTGGACTTGATTTTTGTATATAGTGTGGTGTAAGATTCAAGATTTATTTATTTTTTTCTATATGGATATCCAATTGTCCCAGGACCATTTATTGAAAAGACCTTCCTTTTCTTACTTTTCCTCAGTGACACATTAGTTAGAAACCATGATCCTATATGCATAGATTTATTTATGAGTTTTTAAATTTTCTGTTTCATTGGTCTGTTTATCCTTATGTCAATATCACATAGTCTTAATTACTATAGCATTATCATACATCTTGATATGGGGCAGTGTAAGTCCTTTAACTTTGTGATTCTTTATGATTGCCTTGGCTCTTTTTGGCTTTTGCATTTCCATGACAAGAATTGCTTGTCAAATTTTCATAAACACATCATAATTTTTTCCTTATATTGTTATTTCATTGAAGGTAAAGACTCTATTTTAGCATCTCAAGGACCTGGTATCTGCCTTACATGTAAAAAGTACTCAATAAATATTCTCTGAATGAACAAATGAAATATTATACTCTTTAATGGAGAAATCATTGCTACTACTATTTTCTCATTCGAGTATGGAAAAATCACTTATAGAATATGGCTAGCTAAAGTTCACTTAGAAACAAATCCAATTCACTATCAGCATAGGCAAGAGTTCATTGGGCCACAATTTCTAGCTTGTTAGAAGAGGTTGCTAAACAACCTTAAAGGAGAACTCAATTTTTAAGCTGCATTAGAATTACCATATGACCCAGAAATCCCTCTTCTGGCTATTTACCCAAAAAATTTGAAAACATTTATCTGTAAAACATGTACCCCGATGTTCATGCAGCATTATTCACGGTAGCCAAGACATGGAAACAACTGAAGTGTCCTTTGATGGATGATTGGATAAAGCAATTGTGGTATATATATATACAATGGAATATTACTCAGCCATAAGAAAGATGAAATACTGCAATGTGTGACAATATGGATGGATCTTGAGATTATCGTGCTAAGCAAATGAGTCAGAAAAAGCCGAGAATCATATGATTCACTCATATGTGGGATATAAATCTGAAAGCAACAAACAAACAAGACAAACAAACAGAGACTCATGGACATGGACAACAGTTTAGTGGCTACTAGAGGGAAGAGGGTAGGAGAGGTAGATAAGGGCAAAGGGGGTCAAATATAAGGGTAGAAGGAGAGGTAGATAAGGGCAAAGGGGGTCAAATATATGGTGACAAAGAAATTTAACTTTGGATGGTGAACATGTAATGCAATATACATATGATGCATTATAGAATTAAATACCCGAAACCTATTTAATTTTATTAACCAATGTCACCCCAATAAATTTAATTTAAAAAAAAATATGTAAATAAATAAAGACTGCATTAGATCTAAAAATCCTAAAATTGTTTTATGAAACAGTTAAAAGCAAACTGATCCATTGTAAAACATGAATCAATAATTACCAATGTAATTTGTTTTCCCAGTACATAGGTAGTATGTGAACAATATTTATTGAATAAAAAAAGATGAGTGAATTAACTTTGGTTAATTTTAGAATTTCTTTTGAGTTAAATGCCATGACATTTCCTATAAGATCTGTAGAATTGCTGATGCTCCTCCTTTTCTATTTTTGTAGCTTTTATCTAGTGTAAGTATCTGTAAAACCCAAACTGCAAGAATGGAGGTAAAATTCATTTACATTATCATTTAGTGTAGCATCACTATATAAAACATGTTTGTCTTTTCTATTTTATGGCACTCCTCCCAGGGACACTTAAAGAAGGTATGATGGAAAGTCTATGCTTCGGAATGGCCCAATTTTTTTTTTAAGACACATGGTACCTTCTCAACACATAGAGTCTCTCAAATAATATTTACATGAGTTTATTAGGGAGACTGCCAGAATAGCTGTCCTGATTCTAAAGAATATTTAACTTGCCATGATTTTTAAATGATGTAAATATACACATAGTTAAAATGACTAGAATCCGTATTTAAAAAAATTATATCACATTCCTGCCACCTGTGTGTGACATAAAATTTCAAAGGTAGCTTATTTTATAATTCTAAATTTTCTATGGAAATAAAACTATATTTGATGCTAAGAGTTATTTTGCCAGAATCACTGTTTTTCATACATGTGTCTCTGTAGTAGGATAGATATATTGTTTAAAGAATATCTTGTCCTGCCATAAATGTACCGAGAAAAAACAGTTTTTAAAATTAACAGTGTCTGGGAGAAATGTTAACTGGTTTACTTCCATAATACAGTAAAACTTCAAATCTTGCTTCTTCACCTACATTTTGAGTGTTTGTGTTTATTTGACTGATTTCCAGAATTGAAATTAGCAATCAGAAAAGAAAAGTTTGGAGAACTGACAAAACAAAATATCTTCAGGACATCTATACAGAATAAGACTTTTATAGTAGTGTAATTTCACTTAAGAGAATGAAATTCATTGGCAAGATCTTTACTTTCATTCATCACCATTATTTGTCTTTATGTCTTTAAGTATATGATATGATAATGTGGTCTGTGGTCTTTAGTAAGGAAACATTTTGATTATGAATCAAGTGAGTGTATATTCTTGATTCAATCAAAATTCCTATCTCTTCTTTGGCCTCCTGAATAATTACCAAAATTTGAATATTTCAAGTCTTTGGGCTGATATATCCCATTCCATGCAAAGAATATCAAGGAGAAATTTTAGAATGTCAGGAGAGAGAGAAATTGCTTTGGACATAAGAAGTACCATTATGAAATTCTGACCCTGAGATAATAATACTATCTCAATGTCAGTTTGCTTTACTTCTTATCACATTTCAACGAAAGTTAAAATGCACTTAGAATTAATTCACTGCTTCTGAAGCTGGATTAAGTTTTTAACCCAAAATATGACTCCATAAACAAATCATGTTCAAATATAGATAAAGAACTCTAGTGAAGATGTAACCTAATAAGCAATTCCTTAATTTCTAACATGGAAACAGCCATTTAAATCTCACTCTGAAGCAGCTTATAGTAAAGTTTTATATCTAATGCCAAAGTGGATTTGGTAAAAAAAGAATTTTAGTTTAAAAGGACTTAGGACTCTAGCATCTGAGGTTATAAGAATGATAAATTTATCTTTTTGAGATAAATATTTCTAGGAGCAATGAGAAGCACATGAACTCTGTGTGGGACTCTTCCTCCTTTTACTGTCTCTTTCTCTCTGTTTTAGTTACTATCTACAAGTTCTGACTGATCACATAAAACCTTTTTTAAGAGAGAAGGGTTGTTAAAAAAAAGAGAGAAAGAAAAATTTATGTGTCTTACACTTAAAAGGGTCTTTTGGGCTTTTCCTTTTACAGCTTCTCTCTTTTTTCCCCCATTTGGGTTTGTGTGCGTGTGTGTGTGTGTGCGTGTGTGTGTGTGTGTGTGTGTGTGTGTGTGTGTGTGAATGTTTTTCATTAGTTATTTTTAAAGGTAATAAACATGTGTGACAAAGTTATAGCTTCTCTATTTTTTTCTACTTTTACAGTTGTATTGGTTTCTCATCATTTACAATGAGAAAGTATGAAATTTATTTTCTTTAAATCAAAGGTGATTTCTAAAAATGGGTGTAGATTTACACAATTATTGTGGACAGTATTTCCCTGCCCTGGGAGAAATCCCTTTAAAGCCCTCTGTATTGGGCTTTCTTGTCCTGCAATTCTAAAAACAATTCTGATTCAAGTCCAGCCAATTGCCTAGGTGCAGATCGGAAGTCTGTAATAAATTTTGTTTTTCAGGAAGAATTTAAATCAACCTGAGGATGATAGCTTTTCAATAAGTTATTTAGGAAACGGGATGCTTGAGAAATATTTGCTTATCATGTTAAGTTTTGGCATCTTGGAGGAAAACCATAATTGGTTAAGTTTTGGCATCTTGGAGGCATCCCATAATTGTCCCTTGATCTCTGTAAAGACATGTGATTCTGGGGTGGGTGACCCATGGGTCTGACTTGGTGTAGCAAGGCTGTTTGTGGACATCTGGAGCTCGAAGTATGTCTAACATCTGCTCTACTGATGTTAATATTTTTTGCAACTTTTTCAGCTCAATCTTTGTAGTAAATCTTAACACAATAAGAAAGCTGGCCTGAGCTAAGAAACTTATGAGTCTTTCCATTTCATATTCCATTTTAGAGAGTGTACTTCTGCATCACAGTCACATAAAGAGTCTTTGTTTCTTCCGTAGGTCTAGTGCCTTGAGCACTATAGATATTCATACACAAAAAGTGATGCTAAGCTACACACATCAGACCCTGAAACACTTAGATTCATGAAATGGCAAAAAGTAATAGGATTATGAAGCCAGTTTCAGTTTTTTAGATCAGAACATTTAGTTTGCCCTTAGTGAAATGTAAATGGTTGAAAATAAAATCCGCATTTCTTGAAACTTCATCTGTAAATATATTTTATCTTTTCTCCTAACGGCATGATACAAATGTAAGATACCTCCTGGCTTTTTATATAATTAGCATTATGTTTCTAAGAAACTTAATTTTTTTCTTTATAAATAATATTTCACTAATGTTTGATTAGGAGCCCTTCAAACCATAGATGTCATCAGTTTACCTCTATAAATTTTGTCTTATTTACATAGCTTTGAACCCAAGAAGTGAAACATCTCTCATCGCTTTATTTGTTTATTTACCTGTTCAACATTATTAAATTTGCCTACATGCATTGTGATAAATGCTGAGGACAAAAATATGGACAGCACATGGATTCTGTTCTTTGAGAAGCTCAAGGTTTAGTAGTAAAGGGAATAGATATGTACAAAATTATTATAAGAAACAAGGAACTGTGGAGAGGGGGCTTCACTATGTTTGGAGGTTCCCAGGTGGCATTTAGAAGGCAGACAAGGAACACAGGGCATTCTGACCCCAAGTGTCCAGAGGGCCAGGGTCAAACAAAACCTACAGCTATTTTTGTGGCACCGGAAAGCAGGAGGCCCACCCAGGAGAGAGTTTAAGAGTGGAGTTGAAGACCTGGACAAAAAGATGGGGTTTGGACAAATCATTGTCCTATGAGTGGTGGGCAATCACTGAAGTAATGGAACAGCAATATTGGGTATGCATGAAGAATGAAGAGAAATTTGAAGCAGAAAGAGCCATAGTAGAGGCTATCAATAAAGTACAGTCAAGAAATTATGACAACCTGACATTTGATAAGGATAGTAGAAATGGAAAGAAGGGAAGAGATTTAAGAGAAATCAGAGTTAGAAACCTCAGGATTTAGAGACTACGTGGATGTTAGGGCTAAGGGAATCTAGGATGAAGTCCACGTTTTTCATTTAAATTATTGCATGTGGAATGTATGGGGAGAACCAAAGGAAGAACAGTTAGATTGGAGTCGTGGGGCTGGGAAGAGAAATGAGAGGTTCTGGACTGGTCAGATCAAGGGTGAAGTGCTGGAGAGATATCCAGGTGGGGGTATCCAGGAAGCAATTTAAAAGCTGGATCTGGGCCCCAGAGAGATCAAATCTAGATACATAGATCTGGAATTCAGCAGTTCAAAGGCAGTAGTTATAAGCTAATTACCTTAATGATTGCTATAATTCTGTCAAAGTCTGTACCTATTCTTCAAAATTAATTGAACTTTAAATTTATGTTATTTAAACAAAATCAACGATTTATGCTATTATGACCTACAATTAGATAACATCTTTTTATGTTTCAGTAGACCCACCAGCATACTGCATTATTCACAGTTGTGAAATAGTGGATTTAAATGAAGCCTTAATCAAAATTATGTTGGAAATACATTGTGGCTTGTTTTGTGCTAGAACAGTGAGTAGCTTTGAACTATATATGCACAAGGACAATATATATGTGTTTATTCTCCTTGACAGTGGGTATAAAATAAATTAACTTTTGAAAGGACAAAGGATAAAGAGCCCAAATGAGAAGTGACCTCAAGAGATATCATCTGAGCTCTTTTTCATGCTATTTTGTGATTCCCCAGGATGCTGTTAGCATTGTCAGAAGCCACTTGTGTTGAAGACAGTACAGATCTTTAGATCTCTGTTCTTTTCTCAGTGAAATTTCCTCATATTGCTCAGAATCCAGGAGATGTTTTAATCAATTGTTTGGTTTGGTTTTTAGTCTGAAAACCACCATTTATTTCTTTGTTTTTCTCAAATTTTACCAAAAGTTTTGGCATTTTTTTTTTTTTTATTTCCATAGTCTTTCCTTATAGATCCACTTCTTACCTGATAAAGGTTTCAGGTATGCAGGCAGCAATGTCCCTCCAGTGTATGACTCTCAGCTTGACTCTGACAAATTATTTAGAGATACCGATTAGGTTACATAGGGGCCATGACCTTCAGGGTCTTTGCCGATTTGTCCTGTGGTTACCGGTCATTTTTCAAGGTCAACAGACATGGGACAGTGCTAAGAGAAGCTATCCTATAGTGTTTAACTTGGCTCGAGATAGAATGTTGACCTCTTGTCTTTAAAGAGGACATGGGGCATATCACAGGCAACGCCGATGCCTGGAATTGTGATGATACCTCTAGGATGTCACAGCGGGAACCTCAATAGCTGTTCAATTAAAGTCAGATGTTCCACAGAGGAAGCGACATGGCACGCAGCACAATAAGCTGAAGGGCATGATCCTTTCACTTTGTGGGGACAGAGAGTCTTACATATGGCCATGTGGTTCTTAATTAGAAGAGTTTGTTCCCTGACAAGACGAACAGGATCGTTTCCTAGTTTCATAGTAAAATGTTGATGGTAGATTTTGTGTGATTATCATATCTTTTGGTATTTGTCTCTAGCATCTTCTCATCCAATACTCTTCACCTCTTTTTTCTGTACTTCTGCTGTAATTTACTTTTGAGAGAGAAGAGAGAGTGTGAGAGTTTGCCCTTGTTAAAGACAGGTTAATTCTAGACATGGCTTTGCATGTTGACATTTCCCAGTTAGCTCACAGCTCATAGTAGAATTCTGTTGAAACTGTGCCATGATATACTGCCAGCAAGTGGGAGTGGTGAAAAATACTAGGAAGGCTAGTGACGGCTAAAATAACACAAAATAGTACTGCTGTCATCACCTGCTTCGACAATACAGACTTTACCAAAAGTGCAACAAGAAGATCCCTACATATTTGATAGTGCTTTAAAGAGGAATAGTTAGCTTGCATCATTTTGATCATTTTTAGGATAAAAAGTAGTAATGTTTTTTTGTTTTGTTTTTTTTTTAAAAAAAAGAAAAACTAAATCATCTTATATTAAACAAGCTGGCCACCGGATGGTTTGCCTACCCCTTTTATTTATTTTCATTTAAAATGCTTTGTCTCTATTATTCCTTGCTGTTTGAAATCAACTTTCAGTTTCTTTCCTTCAGGGAAAAGACAATCATTTAGTCTTTTAAGTACTTGCTTTGTGTAATAGCCAAATTTTAGGGAAATATAAATTAAAACCACTTGCTGTGATTAAATCTGAAACTAACAAATACTTCCATGCATGCAACATAACCACTTTTTTTTACTGACATGATTATTTGGTGCAAGATGCCCTATTTGTAAAATGTTTGCATTTGGCTCATCATAAAAGGTGTTTTCCGTTTTTCCTCTGAAAAAAATACCAATTAGCCCTGATTATGTGTTGTCACTCACTTTATGTTCTTTTTCCAATGCAAAGAAAAAATAAACAAAACACAGAAGTTGGTCTTAAATATCAAAGATCAAACAAGATGAAGAAAAAAAAATCCACTACCCTATGGACTCTTGGAAATTAAAATATAAAAGTCTCCTGAAATAGCACTGCTTTATGTAATGTTGCTGTGAAGCACAGGCAAAAGCCTGTTTATATTAATCATCTTTTCCTGTAGCTTCCACTGGCAATCAACTGCTGCATTTGAGCTGTAAGAGCTTATCTTACCTATGTTTTCTGTCACTGGGTAGTACTGGAAAATGTTTTCACAAGCCTCGAATATACCAGATGGAGACTATACTGTCTCATAAAGCACTGACAAATCATTTATTAATTTTCATTACGGTGATTAAAACCAGTCAGGTATAAGGGCATCTGGAAGCAGATTAAACACGTACTTATTCTAAGTTGGAAGATTTCCTTAAAGTCTTTCTGATTTTTAGAAAGTTTATGTTTATTTGTTTTTGTTCGCCTTTTGCAGTGTCAAAGTGTTTATCAATTTAGCTTTTAGGTAGAATATCTGCCTTGGAAAAGTTGCTTGCTAAGGGAAATTCTTATATAATTGCAACTGTACCATATGATTATGACTTCTTATTACATGACTTAGTAATATTCTGTATTATCACATGTTGTAAAAGCCTAATATTTTGGTAGTCTTTTCATCCTTGTTACCATACTCTTCAGTCTTACTTTGTTGTGATAATTCAGAATACTCTGACTGCTCTATTCTGAAATTCCGTGCCTATCAAAGACATATTAATGTAGTGCTTTCCATTTGTTTCAATATTTAATTCGATATTTAATATTGATTAATACTTTATATTTGCCACAATCAGTTTATTCTGATGAAAATTAAATGATCCATAAAAGGTTATCTTGACAACATATGATTTACCATAGACCAAGAAATCTCTTCACTCAGACTCTTTAACCCCTATTTTTCTGTCATTTATGGTGGAAAAGATTGCAAGCATCTACTCAGACAACTCATTCTTATCCTTCGAAACTCAGTACAGACATAACTACTTCTACCTTACTTTAAGGTGTTTTTTTTTCTTCCTAAGATAAGTTTTGGATTTTAACTATCTAAATAATACAGAGGCCTATACAGTATCCTTTGTGCTAAGAATTTCCCTTTGTTTTTATATCGTTTCCATTCCTTAAACCCATACTCTATAAAAGTCTTTTGAAATGAAATGGAAAAAAAGTGACCTAAAATAATGAAAATTTAAAGTTTTATTATTAAAGTTACACTGTTACTTAAAGTTGTGTTATTACTGTTGTCTCTCAATAGAACAAATAGATTTCCATGGCCAGTGGCAGGTAGAAGGGCAACGCAAGTGGGTGACTGCTAGGGAGAGGAAGGAGAAGTGTTGGAGGGAATTTATACCCTTCTGCCCAGGGATTTACTCTTTTACCAAATATCCTATGGTAACATAGATTTTTTGAAATACATTTCTTTGTCTCAAAGTCCTCATAGTCCAGTGTGGGTAGGAAAGAATTAGGAAGTAGTTTGGTAAATATGACATTGGAATTCACTGTGGTATACTATATGAGAGATAAGATGTGCACCTAACTTGACTGGGATAGTCCAGGTTGGTTAGTTGCCTAAGGAGCAGAAGATTGAGCTAATAATTTAAGCATTGACTTTAGCCAGGCAGGGCCTCAAAATCTTTGCAAGCTATCATGTGTGCAAACTTTTACACACAAAAGAGAATTTTATGCATTAAACATTAATTTGTGTGTATATTAATTTAGAAATAATCTATAGATTTATCTTAAAATGTAGACTATATCAATTCAAATTGAAACTAGGAATAGGCTCTTTCAAATGCCTTTTTAATGAGACTAGATATTCATTAATGCAGTAAGATTCTAGGGCCTTACCTGTCATAATCCACTAGGATTTCATTAGTGCCTGCTGCTTGTGTGTGGCAGCACCAAGTGCAGCAGAGTGTGAGGGAAGAGTTTGGATTCTTGAAGTTAAATGGACTTCAACCTGGATTCAGGCTCTGCCACTTACCAGCTGTGACTTTGAGCCCGGATCCTGATGCATCCTCATTCCTTGTACAACCTCGTGGTGGTGAGGAGCAAATGTATGTAGACTGCTCAGTAAATGTTAGCCATTTATGGAATGATTGAATAAGTGACAACATTGTTATAAAGTCTTAGCAGAGTTAGTGAAATAGATTTAATCTTTTCTACAAATTAGTTCTTTTGGTAAAACTGAACTTTCTTGGCAATAGGCAGGTAGTTTGTTAGTTATTAATTCCTAGGATACTTTTTGAATTTAAGGGAGAAATTTGTAATAATAAATAATATACTATCCCACATAGAGAAGACAGATTTTATAAATACATATTTTAAATAATAAGTAGTTATAATAAGCACACAATAAATAAATCAAAGGTTATATATCTTTTATCATTATTTAGGAAGGTAACTTCAGCTCAGGACAGCGAAACAGTTAAGAGAGTAGAGTTTGGAGCCAAACCGATTTGGTCTGTTTTTGTTTTCCTACTGCTGTATAACAAATCACCCCCAAATTTAGCTGTTTAAAACAACAATCATTTTGATCATCTCTCATCATTCTGTGAGCCCCCTGGGCTCATGATTCTTCTTTTGGCCTCGATTGGAGTCTTTCAAGCAGTTGTAATCAGGTGGTGGCTGGGGCAGCAGAGGCCAAGATGACTCCCTCGTATGGCTGGCAGTTGGTGCAGGAGGTTGGCTGGGACTGGAGGGCTTCAGTTCCCCTCCGTGTGGCCTCACCATGTGGCTGGGGCTTTATAGCACATGACAGCTGGGTCCCAAAAGGAAGTGTACTAGTTGAACAAGCAACAACGTGTAAGTGGCTTATCGTGCCTTTCCTTGAATAACACATGCTAATGTCTTTTTGTTCAAAGCGAGTCACGTGGCTAAGCTTGGTGTCAATGTGAGAGGGCATTCCATCAGGGCAGGATTACCAAGGTTTGGTTTTCTACCAAAGTGATAGTCTGCAGCAGGATTGGAGCGCATCTTTGCCCTTTAATAGACGTGTGACCTTCAGCAAGTTATTTCTCCACCCTGTGCCTCAATCTTCTCATTAATAAAAGAAAGAAAATAGCAATACTCTCTTTAGAATGCTGTTGTGAACATTATCAAGTCAGCAATGAGTTAATGAATTAATACATAAAATATGTGCAACAGTTTGTGGCACAGAAAAGCACTTAATAAAGTAAGCCAATTTTATTAGTGGTGGTGATGATAATAGTCGTTGTAGTAACAGTAGCTATTAGTAGTAGTGGGATAGTAGTACCTCCTTATCCACAGTTTCACTTTCCATAGTTTCAGTTACTGCGGTCAACTGCGGTCCAAAAATATTAAATGGAAAGTTTCAGAAATAAACAATTTATAAGTTTGAAATTGTGGGCCATTCTGAGTAGGTGATAAAGCCTCACACTGTCTCACCCCCTTCCACCCAAGACGTGAATTACCCCTTTGTCCAGCGTATGCATGCTGTATATGCTCCCCACCTGTTAGTCGCTTAGTAGTATCGTCTTGGTCATCACAGTGCCTGTGTTAAAGTAACAGTTATTTTATTTAATAATGGCCCCAAAGTGCAAGAGTAGTGATGCTGGCAATTTGGATATGCCAAAGTGCTTCCTTGAAGTGAAAAGATTAGTACTGTGCAATAAGGTGTTTTGAGCGACAGAATAAGCCATAAAGTGCTTCCTTGAAGTGAAAAGGTTAGTACTGTGCAATAAGGTGTTTTGAGCGACAGAAAGAGTACATTTACATAACTTTTATCACAGTATATTGTTATAATTGTTCTATTTTATTATTAGTCATCGTTAAATTGCCTAATTTGTAAATTAGACTTCATCATGGAGAGGTATGTGTAGTATAAAACATAGCGTGTATATATATATTTGTAATATATATATATTTGTATATATATATATTGTGTATATATGTATTTCAATACTATTCATGGTTTCAAGCATCCAATGGGGACCTGGAATGTGTCTGCTGAAGGGGACTATCATATTAGGAGTAATAGAAAAAATGTTATCTTTGGAATATACTAGAGCTTCATGACAACTGCTGATCTAGTTTTACCAGAACTTTTAAGAGCTATGGTATTTTTATTCCTTATAAAACTAACAAGTTGAGTTTACTTTCTCTTTTACCATATTAAAAACTAAAATTTTCCTCGCAGTTCAGGAAATAGAAAATACACACTGAAAGATAAGTATAATTCATTTAGAGAAGCAAATAAGAATTTACAAAATACGATAAATGGATCTTTGATTTAAAGGCTTCATTTAAAGAGCTCTTCCCGGTTCAGTTAAGAGTTTTATAAATCATTAACTACTTGACAGGGCTGTTCAATGAAGAAATGATTATAATTCCAAAATAAGCCACTAATGAGTACTTAGCACTTCCATAATACTTCTTAAGGAAGAAGTACCACAAATAGAGGCTAAGATACTTAATAATATCTTTAGATATTACTAGGATCAAAAACACCTACTCAGTCCTCTCAAGTAATAACCTCAGGATTATTTCTCAATTCCCACATCAAGTAAATATATTTCCAATTAATCTGTTTCTCCCTGTCCCCACCACCGTGTCCCAATTTCAGGCACTAGTCTTTCTACATACAAGTTTATGTTCGTACCTGGGCTCACAAATCCAGTCTCTCTGCACTGTAACTCTGCTGCCAGTATTCTCTTTCTGAGCACGTAGGTGAGATCCTGTTACTACCACATCCTATCTCATCTCCCACCACTTTGATGCCTTCTTTTCTCATACTTGTAAAATCAAAACTGCTTAGCATGATGTTCAAAACCTTCTATACTTTGGTACTTAGGAAATGCTTAATGAGAGGTAGTCAAATAAAAGAACGACCCAAATGGGATCTATTATTATCTATTTATGGAGAAGTGTCTGTTGTGTTTTTGAAATAAGAATGGTTCATAATGGCCCCTAGACATGTACTTGCATTGTCAGCTAGGGTTTTTTTTTTAATATTTAAGATGCAATAGTAATGTTATCAATTAATTTATTAGCTATGCTTCCCCAAATGAGAGCATTTGACAGTCTGATAATACCTAAATAATTGAGAGTAACATTTACACACCTTTACCATACGTGACCACGAGTTTTTTGTGAGAGTGATGGCACCCTCCATTAAGGCACTGATTTACATAGTAAAACTGTTGATAAAGCAAAGTAAACTATTCCAGGAAACTAGTATCATCATTGTCTGTACTAAGCTAGAAGAGTTTGTGTTATGCTTCCACTTTTAAAAATCAGTATGTTTTCTTGTTTTGTGATGTAGTTGTTGGCGGTTTATTTGATAGCTCACAAGATGTAGGAAGAGCACTGGATATTTGTTCGTTAATAAATTCATAGGAGAGAGAAACACTTGTGGCATTTTTTTGATGACTTATTAACTTCTTTTAAAACATGTTTAACTAATATAGTTTCTGTCACCAGCATGTTTTTTTTGCATTAGAGTTCACTCTTTTTTTTCCTAGAATTATGTCCTGAATGGAAAAAAACAAAACAAAAAAACAACTGAATTTAGAATAATGCTTTTCATATGTCATTGTGTCCTGAAAATGGAAGTGGGGTGGGGAGAAAATCCCAAATGCTTGCTTGTTGAGAGAGAGCTGTGGGGTGCTGAGACTGTGAGCTTGGGGTTTTTATTTAAAAGACTCACAGTGCGTGCAGATTAATATGGCTTGCTACAATATTCAGGAATGCATATGAAACTGACTTAAACACACAGAATCATGTCAGGGTTTGGTGTTCTTCGGAGTTTTGTCCTAGGCCCTCTTCTTTTCACTTGCAGACTCACCTTGGATGTTCTCATCCCCTCCCATGGCTTCAGGGGCACTCCACATGTGCATGGCTCCCAAATATGTATTATCCCATTTGGGTGCCTAGCAGGCCCCTCACATTCAGTGTCTCCGTAACTGGGCTCGTCATCTCTCAAACCTTTTCATCAGTGTGTGGCACCACCATCTATCATTCTCAAGCTTCATACATCCATCTTTCGATCTCCCTCATTCTTAACATCCAATCCATCCTTTCTTCCACCTCCCAAATGTCCCTTTAAGTCTATTTCTACCTTTTTGGGTCATGACATCTCTTGCCTAAATTATCCAATAGTCTTTTTCCCTGGCACCCCTGCCTCTAGGGAAACCATCATCCCAAACCTAATCCATTCTTTCACTGCAGCCTGAGGCCAAAAAGAAAACAAATTGATTATGTTAGTTACTCCCCCTCTTGAATCTTTTCATCGGCTTCTTATTATGATCCTTGGGATAAATTTAATGCTTTTTAACATAGCTGAAAGACTTTTCAGTATTTAGCTATTGCCTCCATCCCTATTTCGCCCACTCCATGCTCTGTCCCGCACTGTCCAATATGATATCTCCTACCCACATATGGCTATTTAGATTTAAATTAATTGGAAGTAAATGAAAACACAGCATTTTTTCTTGAGTCAAACTAGCCACATTTCAGTGTTCGGTAGCCACATGAGGCTAGTGGCTACCGTAGTGGATAGCACAGATTGTAAAATATTTCCATCACTGCAGAAATTTCTATTGGACAACATGGAGCATACTGAAATTCTTTCATTTCTGGGAACCTTGCCTTCTTTTGCCTGAAATGCTTTCTAATTCTTCTTTTCTTTCATTCTCTATCAATGTTTTGTGCTTTCCCATCATTGCCCCCCCCTTTTTAGTAGACTCTATATTTTAGAGTATAAATGAGGAGAAAGTACAGAGGGTTCCCATATACCTTCTGCCCCTACACATACACACAACGCTTTCCACTATCAACATCCCCCACCAGAATGGTACATTTGTTACAATCTGATGAACCTACATTGACACGTCTTCCCCTTCATAGTTTATATTAGGATTTACTCTCGGTGATGTATATTCTGTGGGTTTTGCCAAATGTATAATGACATATATCTATTATTGTAGCATCATAAAGAATAGTTTTGCTGCCCTAAATATCCTCTGTGCCTCACCATTATTTTTCACACATGATTCCACCTCCCAAAATTCATTCTTTGTCTGATCTCTTGTCTATCCTTCAATAACAAATCAAACCCAAATTAGACTGTAAAGCTTTCTCATATCTCCCGCTCTGAAATTCTGTGCAATTATAGGGTATGAAATAAAGAGATATGAAGAAGATCAGAACTTATTCACCCAATTGAATATTGCCCTTTTAACTAGTAGCTATTTCAAAGCACTTCCTTAATCAAAATATTTTTTGGACACCTGCTCTTGTAATATTCTTCGGAAATAATGATCAATTTCATTATTCTGTGGCCACATTTCTTTTCAAATCTGAGATGGTGTGATCCAGTCTGACCAGCATTTGTATTCACCCTCTTGATTTCATCTCATAACTTGATTCTTTCCAGAAACTGAATCCATCTTCAAAATTATCACTTCAGTTTTTTAAAAGTTACATACCAAGGCTCAAGGGAATCCCATAAAGTCCAAAAATGTTTTAAACAGTGACAATACCTTTTTAATATGGTTATGGATGGTAAAGATGATAACTTTGAAAAGGGTAACTCTCACTTGTGTTGGTTAGTTTTGATATGTTTATTTAGAAACAAATATGTAAACCAAGAATTTATTCTCCACTTTAAAGTCCCTTCTCAGATTTTTATAGTTGATTAAATGATTACCTGGCACACTGCTTACATTGTAAAGTTGAACCCATTTTCAAATTTTAATTAACATTTTATTTGTTTATATACTGTACTTCCAATTACATGATAAAAACTCCTTGAAGGTAGGTCTTTATTCATTTTTAGTGTCTTCCACAGCAACTCGATTACTGCTAATAATAGTTAATAAATAATTAGTGCATTTTAATTTCCGAAGCATTCTGAGGAATATGATCCCTGATTTCCTTACACAGTCCATTGAAATAGAGATTTTCCCAATGATCCCTAATCTCGTCAAGAGAAAGTGGAAGTTAGGGGATAGAATGTGCCATTCTAGGCCCACAACAAGTAAGCTAACAGGCAGACACAGGAGCTGTCCAATCACTTTGGGGATTATAGAGAATGCAGTGGCTTCTCTTTTGTTCATGCTGGAGAAGCATTTTTTAAGGGAACAGTGCAGACCCTGACAGCCATTTTCCTGGTACCTATAGATGTTAATGACTTGCCAGAACCCAGCCCTTTCGCTCCATCATTCCATGCTTTGTAGCCATGTTGGTCATCTACAAATACAGGCACCATGCAGCTTCACTGGTTCTTTTGGTAGTACATACACAAAATTTTTCTCTTGATTTAAATATAAATCATAACAGGATTCTCTCAGAGTCTGGCTTTTGGGGGAATTTTATTTTCTTTCTTACATGTCTTTGGGATTTTTCAAGAATTTAGAATGAACATATATTGCTTTTAAAATTAGAAAAAGTTATCATTTTATTTGAATGATTTATATTTTAATAACATTTTTAAAAACAGGAACAATCGTAATTTTTTTAAATGCAAATACTGAATACTATTAAGGGTATTCTTCACTTTCTTTCAAATCAGAGCAGGATAAGTATTGCATTTCACGTCTCCAATGTTACCTTTTATAATCTTATTATCTACCTAAGCCTTTTTATAACAAAACACTTTATTTTCAATGTGAGAAAAGACTCACTTCTTTGCAATAGACTCTTCAGGTGACTTCTCCTTATCCCAGGTAACTTTACTTTCATTGTGTTCTTCCACATCACTTTCTCTTTTTTAAGCCACAGTCTGAACATTCCTCCTTTTTTTTTTCCATTAATGTATAATTTTTTTTCCATTAATGTATAATTTGAGGCATATCCATTTCTCAGGTTTGGCGACAGTTCAGGACCAAGGGACAAGGTCACAGAGATTATAGACTGTCGAATGTGTGATAAGGCGGCTCATAAAGAATCTAGTCAGATGTCCTTCATTTGTCTTTAATTAACTACAGCTGCTTTTTATGTTTCGAACTGATCTTTGATCTGCTTTCCCCTTCAGACCTCTGTGCACAAGGTAGTTAAAAACAAACTAGGAGGCCAATTTTAAAGACAAAAAAAAAAAGAAAAGGAAAAAGAAAAGAAAATCCCTCTGGGGTAATCAAGTGACAGTCGAAGCAGCCATAAGCTGTTAGCTTTATTCATTAGAGAACTTTAAACATGTCAAGAAATAGAGTAATGTCCCTGCTGTTAGATCAGCCTCAACAATGAAGATTACAACAGCTTTGGGACGCATGAGTGGGCAAACTTCTTGTGAAAACAAGTTTATTGAGGAGCATTTTACTACAGTGGCACAGAATCTGGCTTACACAGTTTCATAGCGGGAATATTGGTTCAATATGCATTGAGAAGTTCAGCTCTCTAAGAATGGCAGATTTACAGTGCAACCTTGCTCTAACCCAAATGGCCCCTGCAGTTAGGTTTAGAAAAACTTCCTATGGGCTATATTGCTCGAATGGATGGTCTCTGTTAAACCACATTGCTCTTGTCGAAGCATTTAGATGATCCAGTATAAATTTTAGTTTTATGATGACTGTATACATCTTGAAATCAGGTATAGATAATTGATATAGTCTTCTTTTGAAGCAAAATTTCAATGGCAATATCATCAATTAAAAAAAAATAGAGTGTTCCTTAGAGTGAATCATATTGCATTAGAGCTTAAGAACTGTTTTTGGAAGGGAGTCCATTCTAATCACATCTAATGGGTTTCCCCACGTCATTTTTTCTTCTTCATTGTAATCTATAGCAGCCGACTCATTATTTGGGTGCCCTTAATAATATGAGAGAATAATTGACTTTAAAAGGGGAAGACCAAGAACTTCCCAATTCTTAATTTTTTACCATGCATTTTTAATTTTTACGGCAGCTCTTCCTTCTTGTAAGTTCCAGAGAAAAGTCAGCCTTGTGAAATCTCTTGTAATATTGTGAATTTCCTGTGAAATCTAAGGAAAACAAACACCATCCTATATTTCACAATGTTCTTATCCTTAAAAGTGACATTTTTATTCAAGACAAAACTAGGAGGCCCTTTGAGATGCTGGTTCATTTTAAGTTCTCCCAAATGGTATGTTAGAAATACGTTTATTTCTTCACTCCCATTGATTTGTGTGCATGGGCAAATTATGAATCAAGGTCAGGACTCCCCATTGGCTAACCCTGCGGCTTTTCCCCAATCACATCGCTTCCCTCTTTCTTGGATCTTATAATCACGTCATGGGTCTTGCCTTTCAACATTTCTGTTAGAGGATATTCTTTCAAAGGATAAGAATTCACTAGTAGGAAAAGCAATGTATATGGAAAACATAGATACTTTGTCCTCAATTACTTGAGTGTTTATTCTAACTATATTTGAAGTTCGAAAAGAACTTTCTAAGAACAAAAAGGGTTTGGGAGGGTGATACCTTATTTTACATATTTTCAAAGCAGAGCAACTATACTCAGTTGAGATTTAAAATTAACTTTTATAAGCTAGGGGCACTTATGAAGCCCAGCAGTGAAGGGAGGCAAGAAGGAGAGCTAGACTCAACTGAAGAGGGGAGGCGGGGCTTATATCCGTGTACTCAGCTCAACCAGTTGTTGCATTACAGGAAAGAGACTCAGGGATGTCAGATATTTCAGTTATTCAACTAACCTGGAAATCTGATTTTTTACATGAAAACTCCTGGTTTCTAAATGTTGACAACCAATTCATTTTAAAAGAACATTATGTGAACTGAACAAAACACATCTGTAGACTATTTTCTGAAGATAGGGCCTCAATCTTCTTTTCAAGGTTTAATGCTTAGGCGAGCTATGACATGGCTTTCAAAAAGCAGATGGAAGATTTTGAGTTTTTTGTCGACACCGTGTAATCAGAAATGTTCACACAAACTGATAAAAAAAAAATGGCAGCGAGATTAGGAATAACAAATGATAGCATGGTGATGATTTACAGTATGCTTTCACACTCTGTTCAAATAGGTCCTCAGAATAACCCTGTAAGGCCAATAGGACTATTTTTTTTCTCTCATTTTACAGATGAGGAAATTGAAGCTCAATGAGTGGTTCTTGATCATTTTCAAGACACAGAATCTTTGGAGAAATTGTTGAAAGTCATGGACTCCGCTTACATAAAAACGAACACTAAAAAAAATTTTTAGCATATAATATTTAGGAGCTTATGGACACCTATCTCTTTCTAAAGTCTAACCACAAGTTAAGAACCCCTGGCATAAGTGATCTGTGAAACTTGATACAGAACTCAAACTGAGGTTTTCAGAGCCGTGTGCATGCATGTATGTGCGTGTATGTGTTTGTGTGTGTGTGTGTATCTTTTTCTACTCCACAATGCTTCCCTCCTTAGAGAAGGGTGAGACAGCAGCCACCAGAGTAGAGCCTGCCCAAGCTGAAGAGTCATCTGCATTTCCACCTGTGCCACTACCCCTGGGATGGCAAGACTGAGATGAGGCTGTGACTGGGAAGGGTGACCTCAGCAGTACATTCGGAACCCTCATCACTATAGAAATTTAGAACAGGATTGTCTGAGAAGCCAGAGAGTTACAAATAGTAATAGCCACTATTTATCCCAGGCTTGTAATATGCTAGGTATTGTGCTGAGTTCTTAAATCACTACAGTTTTTACCTCCGTTGCACAGATAAGGAAACTGCTAAACCAAGATTATCATCCTGGCTCTGGATCCAACACTGTTCATCACTCTGTGATTCTGTTTTTTATGTTAGAGTGATTTAGAGTGAGCATATGGAAGAGAAAGAAGTGCAGAGGATGATCCTGTGTTCTATCGTCATTCTTAAGATACATGACAGTATAAAAATTCCTGAAAAATCAATTGAGATTGATTTTTCTAAGAGACAATGATTTTTTTGTTTGTTAAAGAAAATAGTATACATTTAAGACAGTAAAGAAAAAACCTTAATTGTACTCTAATGGGAATTTTCATATGTATAAAATCATTCATTGCTAAACCCTTGTTAAGCTGCCAAAATCAGTGATAATATGTGTAAACATCAATGTCCCTTAAAGGTCAGTCATATCAAATTCATTGACAACTCAAATGAGTATCCAGTATTTCCAAACAATTGGGGAAATAATACATTTTAGATTTAATTTCTTTACTTTCCATGCATCCTGTTATATGTGTCATGTAAAATGAGATACCTGACAAATTAAAATGAGCAGATGCCAAACATAAAACTCATACAAGATACAGATTGAGTCATATCTTTATGTGGAAAACTTCAGTACTCAAGAGTATATTCCCTTAAAAGAAGTGCATAAGTCTTAATGAGTTGTGTAAACCACTTGTTAAATGGATAATCTTGGAGTTCATGGATCTTGAATAATGTTTGTTATGCGAACAGTGCATAGAAGATTAATTTGCTATGATACTTGAAATAGAAACAAGTTTCAAGTGAACATCCAAAAGGGAGAATTTGAACTTTAAAAAATATTTTACTGTTATTTAAATGACAGGAAACCTAAATAAAGAGTCTAAATTTTTTTCCTCTATATTCTTGGGAGTGATTTCCACTTAAAAATTTTACTTAGATTTAAAAGCAGGTTTTTACATTATGAATCCAGTTTAACTACAGCAAACTTTCTGTTGGCATTTGTCAAATTCAATTCCCCATTAACTGGTACTTCTAGGACTTAAAAATAAAATAAAAAGTGATTAAAAAAACAAGTGAATTCTAAAAGTATGCGGTCTAATTTGTTTTCTTAGTATTAGATCTATTTTATAAAATTCTATTTATTTTTAAATACACAATTTATGTATAGTGTTTATGCTTATGAAATTAGCTTTCACAGTACATGTCATACCCTAACCTTTCTAGATAATAGTTCACTACAATTTAGATTAACTCAAAATATATTATTTTATTACCTTTATCCCATAGTAGTTGAGATTACTAATCCTGTGTAATTATACCACTACTTTAAAAGTTTGTCAGCTTCCACTTAATACTTTTCTGTTTATTTAACTTCTGCTACTGCTTCTTTGGCTCATATAAAAGATTGTCTTATTCTCAACTTTTTTCGGTATTTTAACTTATCACAGATCCATTTTTAAATCTTGCAAATTAATGTGTTTCCTTTCTTATCAGTCTTTCCCCCTCTTCCTCCTTCTCACCCCTGTGGTCTGTGCCTCCTAAGTTCTCCTTTGGATTTTCATCTCATGACCTAATGCCTTAGGTTTTTTCTCTTATTATTTTTTTTCCATGAGGCAATGTTTGCACACAGCTGTTCTGTAATATATAGCATATATTGGCTTGAGAATGGAAATTTCACTTCTGTAAAGTGGTTTGGGATACACTTTTGTGCAAGATGCTATGCCAAACTGAATTGTGGAGTGTAACATGCAGGCAATGGTGCCTCTGTTTGCCCCACCAGGAAGCAGTTTACAGTTTTGGTAATTATGATGCCCTATTGCAATGGCTTCCAGAGTTATTATGTAAACCTTTCAAGCAGGGATTATGTCTTCCCTATTTCTGAACACCTTTCTTGATACAATAAATGCTTTATAAGTGACAAGTTTAGGTGGGCCAGGGCGTTATCCACAAGTTAACATAACATCTTATGCTGTATGTGCATATTTAAAACTTGAGCCATTTCATTTCCTTTCCAACTTTGCTAATCTCACAGGAATATAGAATAACCAAACTATAAACTAGAGCTCCTTATAGGAAAATGTTTTTTTGAGATGAAGTGCAATTAATTACTCCCAGTACCATTGCCACTGGATGGTTAGCAGTTAGAAAAGGCGTCAGTTAATTAGGATTTAAACTTAATTATATGATAAGGAAGCAGCGAGAGTATTTCTAAACCCAGTTTTATTTTCCAAATTACGAAGAAAAAGATGTTACAAAGAGATTTAAAACTCTGAAATTCTCTTTACTGTAGCCCTCCATCCCGGTCACACGTGTGACCAAAGCCCCACCAATCAGAAGTCTACAGCCTCCTGCCCACAGTGATTAGCCTGGGGACTTGCATGTGATCAAAGCGAGGCCAATCAAAGCCCTTCCAGCAATTCTTCTGTTGCCTCCAGCAGAGCGGAGTCCTGCTTGCCTCTTGCATCTTAAAGATGACAAGCTGGAAATCGGGGGCTCTCCAAGGCAGGATACCTCTCTGTGTGAGGAAGGCTCTACAGCAGGAGCGAATAAAGACAAGCAGAGACAAGCAGATGAAGGAAGGGGAGAGAAAGTCTTAGAGCCAAGCATCCCTGCCATTTCCGTCATTTCAATTATGAGCCAACAAATTCCCCTTTTGTGTTAAGCTGATTTGTGTTGAGTTTTTCTCAAACAACCAAAGGAGCCCTGACAAATGAGTTTTGTTGAAATTGAGTACCTGCATGAATAAGAAAGTATTGTTTGTCTCACATAAATTCCTCCAGCTTGTCACTGGTAAAGTAAAACAGAAAACATGGAATACATGTTCACCCTGGAAAACACCATTTTACAACACAAATTAAACTCTGCAGTGGAAGAAACAGTTTGTTTCAGTTTGTAGACAGTGGCATTTTAGACTCTTGGTTCATTTTAGTAATTGTGTCATGGTCCAACTTGAGCCATATCTTGTACCTCAACTTTAAATCTCTTGTTTTTAAATTCAGTTTTCAATTACTAGTGCACTCTGAAACCTATTCCAAGGCAAGAGAAGCCTGAGGTGCAGCCTGAGTAAACTGGCCTCAGTCTCTACACTCTTCATGATGTCACCTTTCTTCTTTTTGGGAGAGAGGGGGAACCCTTTTTCCTCCTTGGTGGTAAGTTAAATTTAGTTCAGAAGAAGTGCCATTTGTGAATTCATAATATAGTTAGCAACTGTGTGATGACACTCTTTGATATGGCATTTGTATGTGTTAGGGTAATGCTTAACTGCTTCAAAGAGACCCAACATATAGTGGCTTAAAGAATAAAAAGTTTATTTCTCTTTCATGTAACAGTCCTGATATTAGTAGTTCAGTCCATCATGGAATCTCTGTCCCTCATAGTCATTCTGGGATACAGGTCCCTTCCAATGGTTTTTCCATCATCCACCAGGATGCTTTCTTGTCATCTGTGAGGTATAATACAAATCACTACCACACCTGAAGTTCCAGTTAGTGGGAAGAGGAAATTAGGTATAAAAGAGGCACACTCATTGTCTTAGGCTCTCTGATTCTCGCATTCCATGGGTGAGAACTTAGTGGCCACACACAGGAGATGCTAAGGAAGGCTATCTTTCTGAGATATCATGGACCATGGAAAGAAGAGAAAATGGATTTTGATGGAGTGCCAGTTTTGTTTCCAGAATTATAGATACCCTATTAGTTTCTGCCTTTGCTTCACATGTCTCTTATATTACTTTAATGCATAAGAGAAAAATAAAGGAATCGATCCTTGTAGCATCAAAGTAAAACATGAAGAAATTGAAGTTATAACAAAAATATTGCTCTTCACTTTTTATTTATTCAAAAATATCTGGTAGCTAAATATAGTCCTTGAGTGAATATAGAAATCACACTTCTCTTATGAAGTCATCCACAGAGTATTTATAAAGTCTGGAAAATAGGTAAATGTTAATTTACCTTTTTACAGATTAACAATGCCTTCACAACATTATGTTATTATCTATATTTTCAGACTTTGTAGGCACCCTGTAGAATTCCGGAGTACATTGTCATAGTTTTAATATTTATGCATGAAGAGATTCTTCTAGTGAGGAAATATTTTAAGTTGCGTGACAAAAAGTTAGGGCTGCCTTCCCTAAAAAAGATGATTTAGTCTTTTAAAATATGTTTCCTTGATTGCTGTCTAACTTTGCCTCAGATTATGAATATGAATGTGTCAATTTGCTTTAGAGGACTTAATGGTAGATGCAAAATCTTTCGAAGTAGTTTTGTTTTGGTTCTTAAATAACCCATCTTTGGAGTCTTATATTTGTATAATTGTTTTATTCTATGTTTCATACTTTCTACATTTCTATATGATGTACGTCAGCTATTAAATAGATTAACTTCTTAAGGTATACACATTCTGGACATTATAGGATCTAGTTAGAAATTTGTCAAACTATAAACTCAAAGGAACCGTGAAGGTCAAATCAAAACAAAGAGGATATCTGCTGATTCTAGTTCAGGGAATAGAGAATGTTATATCCATTGATGTAACTGTTGTTCACATACTTGGTATTACTCAATTTTAGGATCAAAGTTTTGTTATTCAGCATTTTTATTCGATGTCTAGATGATGTACCATACCTTGTGCTAGACACTGGGGATACAGAGAGAAAGAAAAATCCAAACTTAAATTACTACATATTAATAACAATGAGACTAAGTAGTTACTCAGTGTTAACGCCATCTCTTATCTTTCCAGTATCCTGCCTCTAGTATCCTGACTCAAACAGGATCAATAAGCTCTTACCATCATCTCCTCATCCCTGTCATGTTCTCACTTTTCTCCTTTCTAGCTTAAGCTTCATGCTCAACCATTATAATCACTCTTCAGCGCACATTCTTTCCTTCACCCTCTCTCACATCCTCATATCCGTTTGGCAAACCCGATCCTGGTTACATCTTGCTCTGCCTGCTCTGCCCCCACCATTAGCACTCACACAGCTGAACGTGCAGAAAAGGACACTTTAAATTCATGACTGTTGGCCTCGAGTGGACCCTTAATGCGACTCAATATTACTTTTCCCAGGTCCCTCCCTTCCCTCACTGCCATAGACAACTATTTCGTACCTTCTCTCTGGTCTCACCAACATCCCCTCCCTCATCCTCACTCTTAGTTCATGACCTGGTTTCCTATTCTGAGAAAATGGGAGCCAGCAGAAGAGAACTAGCATCTAGAACTGTGCTAGAAAAACCATGCACATAGTAGGCACCCCCCAAAATATTTGGTAAATGAAAACCTGCCTGGGTGTGTATCTTCTAGGTGTCCAGCACCTAGAAAACTGAGATAAAGCACATTTAATGTTGTGCAGTAGCAAAGAAACATCCCGTGGTGCTCATTGGGATAGAAGCCGTGAAGGCAAATATTGTTTCTCGAGTTAGTAATTTAAGAATATTAACTGAAATCAAACATTGATTATTATTTAGATAGCATTTCTATAAGTAGTAATACAGTTAATGCTATTACAATTAATATTTCTGTTATGAAATTTATCATCCTTTATGTTTATATAATGTCTTACACTTCAGTATCCAAAAATTATTTTTTAGCTGGTACTTATTTTATGTGAAGTCAGTTTAATTTTTGCAAATTTTTTTGTGAAGAAATAAAAATTGACTTAATCCATACTTAGTAGAAATCCTGTGTGATTAAACTGTGTGGATACCTGCATACCTAACAGAGAAGCCCCTGAAACTGAGTCAGCTTTCTTCTTTGTTTTCCTCTAAGCCAGACCTTGATAAAGAATATGGAATATGGGATTTACCTAAAATACTTGGCACAGTAAGCTGGAGTTCATGGGAGCAGGGCACAGAAGCTGGTGCGGAATAACAGTTCAAAAATAATAATTTATGTAGCTATGGTTCTAGGTCATTTAGCAAATGTAAAATTAAGAGCTAACACCTTCAGTTATTAAAAGCAGTTATTAAAAGCAGTGTGATTATTTAAATGCAGGAAACTTGGCTATATATTAATCAAGGCAATGGTGGCAAATATTTTAAGTCATAAGCCTTTTACTCTATTAAGATGAATAATATACTAAGAAGAAATAATACTAATTAGAACAGGGAGAAAAGCATTATAGTTTTATCCTGCTTTTTTCTTTGATGGTAATTGGTGTTAGTGACTTATAGAAAAGAAAGACCTAAATTCTTGTGACCTAAATTCTTCACTTAGCAAGGTGCTGTGTATTTACCTAAGGCCTTCTCCCTGCTTCTGGACTTTGGTCCAATGACTAAGGGTAAAGCTGCCTTCGTAGCTACATTTCCTCTCTTCTCTTTTAAGGCGCTCATACTCTTGGAAGAGGGCAGGGGAATGAAGTTTTTACCTGAGAAATGGAAGACTGTTGCTTTCACTACTAGATCTCTATTTGGTCAAGATGGTAGAAGCATCTGCACAACAGTGTGGCGAATCATAGGTGTAGTTGGTAGTTTGCTGGGTTTTCTTGGATAGAAATTCCTAAGGATTCCTTAAAAATTCTGATGTAGATTCATGATTCTTATTAAAGTATGGCTAGCAGAGAGTATAAGCTAAAGATGAACTTATGGCACCTTTGGGAATTAGTGACCAGCAGAGGTAAAGAACTATTGGAAATTAAAAACTCTCCGTATACTACTATACTTTTAAAACCATTTGAACCTAATAGGCTAGGCAACAGAATTTGCGGTTAGATATGAGCAGTGCTGTGCTAGTAAATGTTTACCAATTGCCTTTCTGGAAAACAAACAAACAAAAACTGATTTGTAGCCTTTGCCATTTCCTTAGTGTAAATACTCCCACTGTGGCCAATTTCAAGCAAACACATTGCCACAAATGCAGAGCTGGGAAGAGAGGCATACCATCCGGCCTGTGAGAGCTCACTTCAGTATGTGACCGGAGCGGTGGGTGTCAACAGGCTGAGTTCTGTTCCTGACTCTGACAAATAGAGTGCTCCTTCTTTCTAAGCAATAAAAGAAAAAAAGAAGGCCAACATTATAGAAGTTATCTGACTTGTGAAGAGACTAGAACTTAATTATTCTAATCACTAAAAATAAAGGTTGATTATGTAAGATGATAGAGGTGCTACTTATTGCTATAGCAGCAATCATCTTACAATATCTAAACGTATCAAATTAGCATGTACACTTTAAATTTACCAATATTGTATGTCAAATATATTTCAACTAAGAAAGAAAATAAATCCTGAGGCAGAGCAAATGTTTTTATCTTTCTGGCCAATAGAAAAGCAGAAAGAAAACAGAGTCCCCAGAATTGGGCAAGTCTATAGGGTGCAAAGAAAGGTCCTGGAACTCTGCAGCCCCCCCGCCCTCTCCCCTCATCCCCCAGAGTCCTAACTCCTCCTTCAGCTGCCCTTCCTCATTTTCATAAGCTTCCAATGTGGAAGTGCTGGTCTGCTTTCACTTTAGATAAGCAAAATGCAATGCAAACTTTTTCTGAATGTATATTTATTATAAACACATATAATCTATAAAAAATAGTGATACCTATTTCTCTTATTCACATTACTTTCCTCTTTAAAGACATTTTATACACTTCTAAAGATATTTTACCATTCGCCAACCTAATCCACAGCTTACTTTTCCCCTGATGTTTCTCCTTGCATTACTGGTTATATTAAGGCAGTTAACTTTCCACAAAAGGTCAACACATCTGAAAATTGGGCCACTTACCCGAGTGCACCTGGAGCTTGCTTAGGGTCTAATATAGCATTTAGTAACAAAAAAAAAAGAATGAAAGGATAACTTCCATTGAAGTAAGATACCAAACAATAATTTTTAAAAATATTACATTGAGCCAAAATTGAGTTAAAAAATTAATATAAAAGCTTTGTTTACAAGTAATATTTTCATTAGTTCATTAGTTTAATAATTTTCTTTCTTTTTTTAATTAATTAATTAATTTTTATGGTGACATTGGTTAAAAAAATCCAATAAGTTTCAGCTGTACACTTTAACAGTAAGGCGTATATATGTTTACACTGTGCGTTCATCTCCTGTAGTTAGATTTCTTTCTGTCACCACATATTTGACCCCCTTTACCCTGTTTACCTCCTTCCTGCCCCCTCCCATCTGGTAACCACTGGTCTATTGTCCAATAGTTTAATAATTTTCAACCTGTCTTTGCATTCAAAGCTTTATTTAAAAAAAAAAAAAATCACCTATTTTTAAACTCCGCTTCAACTTTTCTTCCTCCCTGGTAGAAGGGACTTCTAGACCATAATGTGTACATATGTTTATACCTCTGAAATATATTTTCCTGAATTCTTAAGTCAATTAGATCATAAACTAATGAGAGCAAGGAATATACACTGAGGAAATTATTTTACTGCTCTCTCTTTAGATATGGGCTAACAGCCATTACTTAGTGTTAGTTTTGTTAGAAAAATACATGCTAATAGTTAACATCTATGAAAATATTTGCTTCAGATTTCTCAAGGAAGGTTGTGGCTCGCCCAAAAACATAACTTTTAACAACATCTTTCAAACCTGCCAAATCACATTGCCTATTTAGCCAATTAAGTGTACATAATATTAATTTACTGTGCCACAAAGGTAGTGCGCCTTAACTGTTATTAGGGGAAAGCATAATATATTTGATTTCCCTTTATGAGTCTCACATTGCTTATAATTCAGTAGGGCTACCACATTTTCTGGGCAGGCTATCAAATAGGATGTTGTAATGATTTGCTTGACTAGTAGAGTAGATGAAAAAATATCACTTCTGTCTATAGCTGTTCTATTTTTGAATTTCAGATTTGCGTAATTCGAAACCATTTATTCCTCTGTGGTTCTCTTTAAACAATAAAAAGATTCTTTTACATTTTAAAGGGTTGAACATGTCTCACAAAATCAGTTAAGGTAATGGTTAGAAGAGCATAATTTAAAGGACGTAAGAGAAGCCTGAGATTTAATTTGAAAATGTTCAGGATGGGGCTGTAGTACAATGTAGAGGTTTTTGGCTTGAACAAGGGCGGCATAGATTTTACTTGCGACTAACATCTTGGGGATGCTTGAATCTCTCAATTTTCCGTCTGTACCATTACCCTTTTGCAGTTCACAGAGATGTTAAGATATTTTTTGCTCTATAAAATGTAACTTACCAAAATTATCTTTGGAGTAACCTATTCTGCTTAGAAGGTAGGTGTGGACTCAGAACCTATCAGTAGACTTCTTCCTATTTTAAAGATTATCATGGATTCCTTGAATGACTGAGTGAGTTCCTATTCTGTAAACCGAATTCTGAAATCTTCATCTTCCGCACACCACTGGAAAGGAATCTCATTGTCACAGGTTTATTCTTTTATATAATTCAGTTTCTTTTTTCGACAAATACTCATGAACAACTGCTATGTATCAGGCATATTCTGAGTACTTAGTGGACATTACAGACAAAGATCTCTGCCCTAGTGAAGATTATATTCTACTGGGAGAGACAAGAAACAAACATAATAAATATGTAAATAACGGAGTGTGTCAGAATGATAGGTACTATGGGAAAAGCAAAAAGCATAGCAGCATGAAGATTTTTACCAGTGCTGGGGTAAAGAGAGGCAAGACTCAGGGCTGGAGTAGTCAGGGTTACTTATTGACCACGTGAAGAAAATTGGCCAAGTAGAATCTGGAGAAGAGCGTTCCAGGCAGATGGAATGGCTAGGGCAAAGACCAGAAGCTGAAGTAGCCCTGGTAAGTTTAGGAAACAGCAAAGAGGCCAGTGTGGCCGGAGTAGAATGAGTGAGTGGGAGAGTAGTAAGAGAGTTGATGGGAGAAGTAATGCAGACCTAGATTACGTATGTGTTTTTCTCTGAGTGAGTGAAATGGGGAGCCATCGCTGACCAGAGGAATGACATGAAACAACTTATATCTTTACGGAATCACTCTGGCTTCTGGATGAGAACAGATGGAAGGGGTCAGAGGTGGATGGAGGGAGACCTGTTAAGGAGTTGCCTCAATTAATCAGCTGAGAAATGATGATCATGACTTGGACCAGAGTGGGGCAGTAGAAGAAGTGAGAGATGGTAGAAGTCTGGACAATTTTAAAGTAAAGGCAATGGGACTTTTAGATAAATTAGAGGAAGGTTTTGAGAGAAGGAGGGTGATTCTAAGGTTGAACACGTTAGTTTCTGTTTTGTTATTTTTTGTTTTGTTTTGTTTTGTTTGTATAGGGGTGGAAGGAGGAAGGCTCAGGATCCTGTTTTAGATGTGTGAATTTTGAAATGGCTATTAAATATTCAAGCAGAGATGTCCAATGGGCAGTGGGATATTTTAGTCTAGACTTTGAAAGAAAAGTCTGAACTGGATGTGTAAATTGGTGAATGGTTAGCATATAGATGATAATTAAAGCCATGAGGTACGGGTGAGATGACCAAGGGAGCGAGTGTAGATAGAGAACTTTTTGAGTGAATTTTATGTATTGGACATTACTTACTCAGTGGGCCTATAAAGTTAAATACTCCTTTTTCTCAGAGCTCATGGTTTGTATTTGACCACACGTTTTCACAAATCTAGAAGATGCCATTCACATAGACTACAATGTCTAGATATATATTTCTGTATATTACTAGCCATAACATGGTATGATAAATGCTATTTTTGATATTTGTAATATAATGTAATATAATTGGTAATGTAAAATATAATATAGTTGTTATATGGAATTGTAGAGAAAAGAACAGCGAATTGACATAGTGATAAAAGGACAGAGTAAATTTAGACTACTCTGTTCTCAAATAATGTATTTTAGAACAGATATAATAACATTGTGTACAGTTAAAATCAAGATTAAGACCTTAAGCTGAAGGATCACTCAACATTATTCTTTAATGAACTATGTTCACGTCAACTTTTCGGCACCCAGTTTGTCTTCCCCATTACCCCATCCTATTGCTATAAAAAGGCTTCTGGAGCCCATTATAACACTATTTCTGGATAAAGGCAGAGGAGGAGCAGGGAAGAAAGCATGGGAATGACAACAGCATGTTCTTGGTTTCTATAAATTCTTTGGGACCCTGTTAAGAATGAGCAGATGTGGGATATATCCCCATACTCAGTCCACCAATGTAGCAGTGCACTCTCTACTGTCACTTTTCTGTAGCCCAGGTTGTAAAGAAATGGGAAGAAATAAAATAAATAAATAAATAAATAAATATAAATAAATAAATAAATAAGTCTTCTGTTGTAAGCTTTATGTTGTAAGCATTTTTAAATTTTTAAAAAATTTTTGTTTTCAATTACAGTTGACATTCAATCTTATTATATTAGTTTCAGTTGTACAGCCTAGTGGTTAGACATTTATATAATTTACAAAGTGATCCCCCCAATAAGTCGAGTACCCACCTGGCACCACACATAGTTATATTACAATATTATTGACTGCGTTTCCTATGCTGTACTTTATATCCCCATGACTATTTTGCAACTACCAATTTATACTTCTTAATTCTTTCACTTTTTTCACCCAGCCTCCCTATAAGCATTTTAAATCTCACAAATGAGAATAATCCCATCCTTTCTGGGAAGTGATGCCTTTTATGTGGTTTTCTACTCCCAGCTCTAAGGAGAAAGGATGTCATTGAGTTATGAGATGTCTAGCAGTGGTCGTTAGCAAAGCAGGTGAAAACTGTAGGAACTGCTTCCTAGTGAGATTTATATTTATACTTATATATGACTTTTTTTTAAATGGTCTTTCCCTCACATATATCAACCTTAGTACTTGACTTAGGACAAGCAATCTCAGATATAAGGAACACCCAGGCCACAGATTAATTGAAATTTTACTTAAAATTTTTAATATATTTCTTCATATTTTCTGTCACTAGTTTTATGAGAACAAGGAACAATGACATAGTTCCTTGAAGACAGTTGATAATTGAGGATAAAAGTACACAGTTATACCACACTAGAATTGATGTAGAACATGAATAGCAAACACACTGTAAATAATAGCACTTAATAACTGGGCCTGAAACATAGTTTTATGCATATTTCTATTCTCTGTTCAACATCTTCCCTTTACATGTAAGACCATTCTCAAAGTGACATATCTGTGCCCACATTTGAAATCATTCAGCCTTTCAGGCACCCTTGATACCGCATCAGGCCATGTCCCCATCTCCTAGCATAATACCCTTGTATGCTCACAACTGTCAAGAATCAGTTGGCAATGTATTAGGTGCTGATTGATTAGTTGCCTTCTCACATATTAACAATATTGCAATTCTTTATTTTCTGGCCTTTCAAACACTTCCTGCGCTTTAATTTACTTAATTTTTACCAGTGTTTCTCTGTCCTTATTTGCTTGGTTGTATAATGTTCAAACTGATGAAGTAAATGCAGAGTAAATACCTGCCAGTTCAATTTATCCTGAGAATCTGCTGACATAATAGCATGTGCACTAACCCTGATCAGCATTAATTTTTTTATTCAATGAATTTTTACTGAGCTTACCGAGTGCCAGCTGTTGTGCAAAGTGATGGGGAGACAAAGGTAAAAAGGCAGGTATCTCTGTCCTCATGGAGCTTTCAGACAAGAAAGCAGTCTCAGTGCCATGTAATGACCCAAGTTCAGAGTTCTGTGGGTGCACATCAAAGGGCCCGTATATCAGTTAGAATTAGGTTGAGGTACAAGTGGCGGAAAATCCAAATAGCAGTAGTATAAAGGAAATAGACGTTTTTCTCCAACATGCACGTCTGGAGGTAGACAGACCAGAACTCCACAATGTCCAGGACAGCTTCTATCTTGTTGCTATGCTATGTGTGTGGCCTCCATGCCGGAAGTCACCTCATGTTTAAGATGGCCCCTCTAGCTCTATGTCTACATTCCACCAGCAGGAAAGAGGAAAAGGGAGGAGAGGAGCAGGCTCCTTACCTTTAGAAGACTTCCTAGAAGTTGCTGAACCACTTGTTGTCATGCCTAACAACAAGGGAGGCTGGGAAATGCAATATTTATTCTGGGCAGCCAGGAAGAAGTGAGGACAAATACTAGAGGACAGTTAACAGTCTCTGACCTAGGAAAACAGTTGCCCAAATTGAAATCTCAAGGTAAGTAGGATTCTCAGAAGTGTATGTGTCTGTGTCCTCACAGGAGGATAGCACTCCAGAGAAAAGGAAAAGCACAATAAGTTGAATGCTGAGAAGAAACTGTCCTTTCACCAATTATGGCTAATCATTGTATGGTAATGTTTATACTTTTCTTAAGTAAAAAAAGTGCTATGGTTCAGGTTATATAAGAGGAAGGAGATGGGGTTTTTGTTGTGTGCAGTTTTGTGGTTAAACAAGCCAGGAGACCTTCTCAGAGAAGATGGAGGCTAGGGGAAGGTTTGTGACAGGGGGGTGGTATTCCTTTCTGGGACATGTTGGCTGAGGTGAAAGCATGTACTCGAGCCAATTCAAAGAAGGGAGCATTCAGGGAATATTCCAAGGTACGGATTCAGGGGCTAGCTTATACCTTTCTGTGCCCATGATAGGGTCGCATTGCCTGTTTCATTTGAATCTTGCAGAATGGTCACGCCCGCAGAAGTGGCATGAATCTGTAGGAACAAGAAAACATTTACAAGGTGGTAAATTCACAATATCAATCTGCTTTGGGCTTTCTTAATTTGCATTAGTTCCAGCCTTATAAAATTCATCTTCTAATTTAAACAAATCTAATAGCAATTTTTGCTTGCTTGTTATTGTGAGAAACATGCAATTGCCTCATATGAAAATTACCATTTTCTGAGAAAAGAAAAATTATTAAAACTTTACTACCAGAAGTACACATTAGCACACAGGAAACTAGAACAATTTTGCAAATAGGCAAATTGATATATATAAATGTGAACATATGCTCCAAGTTCTGCTATTAGTTTTAATAAGTGGCTGGATTATTGGTTCTTTTGGTAAATGTTTAAAGAGATATGCCAACTAGTGCTGTTCGTTGTTTATTATTTTGCTTCTTTTCTGATGCCAAGTCAATGGGAGAAACTTTGTGTTCTTTCTTTGGTGAACTGATGCTGCATCTCTTATTCCTTTACGCTCATGAAATACACAGAAGTGCCCTTAGTAGATGCCTGCTGCAATACTTTCTTTGGTAAGAATGTTATTTTATAAGTCTGAGTTTCCAGACTCAATCTTATATATGGTATTAGGGCTTTAAACTCTTCTAGCTAATATAAGAAAGCATAAATTAGAATTATAAGATTCAAGAACAAGGATGCAAATATAGAATACTAGATCTCAAAGGTATTATAGACCATTTAACCTTTTCCTTTACAAATGAGGAACTGATGACCCCAGGGTAAACGATCATTCCAGGAAGGCACCAGGACAGAAACTCTGGTCACCTAATTCTGACTTCAAGGTTCAAAGGCAAAGGTGAATTTCAAGCAAGAGGAAGTATATTGAGACTTTACTGGTTGCAAGGAAGAAACCCACCTGGGTGATCTTGAGAAACAGGGCTTATTCATAAAGCTAAAACAGTGCCTCAAAGGTTTAGCTGTTATGCCCAGAGATTCTGTTGCCTCTACTTTTCTGTGCCTTTCTCCAGTCTAGGCAGTGAGACTCTGATCAGGTCAGTGACTTGGTTACCAATGACTAAGGAGCATTCCTGAAAAAAAATTCCTGCTGGAGCTTTGGCACAGACATCAGTACTGGGTCCCATTAGTTTTAGTCAAAGTAAGACACTTACTTGCTTTGGGTCAATACATATGACTTTATAAACTACAGTGGGCCTATACAGGAAGAGCTTCCAAAAGCTTCTATGGAAGCAAGGTAGGCCTGCTAGAAGGTACAGGCCATTTGAGCTTTCTAGACCTGACCAGTATGGGGAATAAAAGACATTTGTGTCTATAGATATAATGGGGAAGATGACGTAAATCACAAATAAGCTCAAATTGAGTAAGTTTGCAAGTGAAAGAGAGGTAAGTGCTCTGCCCTTAAGAAACTACCCACAAACACTGTTGGGTGGCTTTTGGGCAAATCAGTTAATGTTGTCAACCTCAGTTTGCTTTTTGTCTTCAAGTAAGGTAATGATAATATTAATCTTGCCCAGTAGTTGTACGTATCAGAGATAATGTCTGTTAAATGGCCATCACTGTGTAGGGACTGCAGCTAAGGTTACTTACGATTATTACTACTATTTTGCTCAGTGAGACAATAGGAAGGGGGCTTTACAGTTGATTTGTAAGAAGCTGTATTAATTCTTCTACACTGTGCAATGGTTCATATCATGGGCTATGTTGGATTAAGACTATTTACTTCCTAGCTGTGAGATCTTAGACAAGTTATTTAACCCTGTGTTTCCCAATTATCTCAGCTGTAAATTGGGGATAATACCTTCTATCACAAAGAGCTCTCGTGAGGATTAAATGAGATAAACTAAGTACTGCTTAGAACAATGCCTAGTATACAATAAACACTTAATACATGTTCTCTATTAAGCTATCAATCATTATTTTTATTTCATGGACACTGAAACTGAGGCTTATGATTTGCTATTTTAGCAAGTGGGCTAGAGTGGGGTGCTGAAAGAATTTCTCTCTCTTCTTTCTCTTCTTTCCTCCCTCCCTTCTTCATATATTTATTTATTAGACTGGTTTCGCATTCAGTAATTCCTGCCTAGTAGATTGGGATTTGGGATATGTGATTTATTTTCATTTTCTTCCTCTAAAGCTCCATCTCCTACTTCTACCAGGAGACGAATAAGTATTTACTCACATATCTTGCTTCCACTGCAATAAAATCATATTGTGCTTTTGTCTTTTGCCACTAACCTACAACTATTAGCTGTCATGTCCAAAGTTCCAAGTTTTTATTTGAATCATCATAGTTGAGAAATCAGTAGGGTCAAGGAAATAAGAACCAGTGTTTACGTAAGTGTTTATTGGACTTTTCTTTATCATCTTTCAGGTCTTGTAGAAATTTGCCTGATGCACCCTCTCGATGTGGTGAAAACCAGGTAAGGTTCTGCATGAACAAGTTTTATTGACTTTGGCTGATATCCAAATTAAAATCTGTCAGAACACTAAATGCTAGAACTTGTCCTAGGCCGGTAGCTTCTCCCAATAATGGCATTTATATTTACTTCTTAAAGAAAATACTATTTGACAGATAAAATGTGAAAAGTGAAAAGCATTTCTGGATAGAGGTCATCTAAAGGTATATAATATTTTACTGCCTTCACATGACAGCCATAAGGTATGATTTGTGGCTAAACTGGTAAGCGAGATATATTTATCACAATGATGTAAAAACTAAACTTTATCTAGTGAATTATTGCAGCAGACTTTCATTTGGCATTACATATAATAGATTACTATTCAATAGTCAGCATTTTGGTGTGAGACATCAAAATTTCAAGTAAACTTCTTAAATGGTGCTTAAAGAATTTATTCGTGTAACCGTTTGCCAATACAAATGCCATATTTCCAGGAAAATGCATTTGCTCTTAAAGGTAGACGCAAATCAGGGCAATGCATTAAATCTAGTTTCCAAGAGAAAAAATATCTTATGGGTTTTAATATGATCTAGAGCATTTTAAAAAGTGAACCTGTGGCTGAATTATTGAATTCTGGTTTTGTTTTGTTTTGTTTTGTTTTGTTTTTCTAATTAGAAGCTCTTGGAGCATAGTGAAAATCTTCATTTATTTGCATTGTATAAAACCCAAGAACACCATACCTGAGTTGTAGCTTAATAGCAAACAGTGCATTAAGCATGCAAAAACAGCCATGCAACAATGATGATTGAACAAACCCTTACTGCCACAGTTAGGAAATACAGTAGTCCCTCTTATCCACAGCTTCTCTTTTTGAGGTTTCAATTACCCATGGTCAACCAGGGTCTGAAAATATGAAATAGGAAATTCCAGATATAAATAATTCATAAATTTTAAATTGTGCACCATTCTGAGTAACCTGATCAAATCTCGAGCTGTCCCGCTGTGTTCTGCCTGGGACATGAATGATCCCTTTGTCCATCATATCCACACTGTATGTACAGTGCAATAAGATATTTTGGGAGAAGGAGAAACCACATTTACATAACTTTTATTATAATATATTGTAATTGTTCTATTTTATTATTAGTTACTGTTGTTAATCTCTTACTATGCCTAATTTATAAAATAAACTTTATCACAGGGAAGAACATAACATATATAGGGTTTGTTACTATCTGTGGTTTCGGGCATCCACTGAGGGTCTCGGAGTGTTTCTCCCACAGATAAAGTGGGAATACTGTACTTGATGAGCCAGAGCTCCTGTTTGCTGAACCCACAAAACACTGGGAAGCCCAGCCTAGCAGAGGGCAGTTCCTCTCCCTGATAGACCAGAGCAAGACAAGGGAAGAATGATAAATGGGTCCAAAGACAAATAGAATTAGGATTGACACACTGTCATTTTTGTAGCATTTTGTTAAAGAGCTGACCTAAGCATGAATTTTCTTTTTTTTAATTGAGATATAATTGGCATATAATGTTATATTGGTTTCAGATGTACAACATAATGATTTATATTTGTATATATTGGAAAATTATCAACACAATAAGTCTAGTTAACATCCATCATCACACATAGTTACAAATATTTGTTTCTTGTGATGAGAACTTTTAAGGTCTACTCTCTTAGCTTCTTTCAAATATACAACATGATGTTATTAACTATAGTCACACATGCTATACATTACATCCCCATGATTCATTTATTTTATAACTGAATTTTGTTTCTTTTGACCATCTTCACTCATTTTGCCTACCCCTCACCCTCAGGCTCTGGTAACCACCAGTCTATTCTCTTTATCTATGAGTTTGGTTTTTGTCTTTTATTTCTATTTTAGAGTCCACTTATAAGTAAGATCATATGGTATTTGTCTTTCTCTGACTTGTATCACGTAGCATAATGCCTTCAAGTTCCACCCATGTTGTCACAAAGATTTCCTTCTTTATTATGACTGAATGATATTCCATTGTGTATAATATACCACACTTGTCTTTATCTTTCATCCATTGGTGGACACTTAAGTTGCAAGCATGCATTTTCAATTCAACAGGAACTCACTTTGCATTTTAAAAGATTATTAGAAGTTATAATTGATAAATCTTTTACGGAGAGACTTTAGACACTATGACACTTGGCTTTAAATAGGAAATAGCTTATTCTTCTCCATATAAGTATAGACCTAATGTAAGCATAGGCTAGCCACATGAAGATTGCCTTGTTCTATGTGTCCCCACATAATTTTAGCTGAGATTTGGTTACAATGCTCTACACATGGCAGTTAGGTAATATCAAGGTTTCCTTTGAGATTCTCCCCGGAGATGTGCATATACATGGTTTTACAGTTCTCTTTATATACAAAGACCTTTGTGTACAACTGTGGGTAGACCCTCTGGTTAAGATCCCATAGCTATGAATGACAGAAGACCCTATTTACTTATATAACTAGGAAGACCAAAAGGATTTCCTGGCTTTGTATTCTCCAGGGATTCAAATAAAATAATAATATCTCTCATATTGTCTCTCATTCTTTCTCAACCTCTGTCTCCCTCTCTTTCTCTCTTCCTCTCTACTTTCAGCTATTTTTTCCTTTTTAGTTTCATTTTGGAGTGGCTTCTCTCACTTGGCACCACATAACCCCAGCAGCTTCAAGCTTACATCGTCCTTGGTGTTTGCATTCTCTCTGAGTCAGGATAACCGTGTAGTTAAGAACTCTAAAAGAAATCATCCAACCAGTAAATCCAGAGTTAGGCTGCCTGGATTCAAATTCTGTTTCTTTACTTATTATCTGTGTAACCTCAGGTATGTTGCTTTACTTCTCTGTGCCTCAGTTTTCTCATCCTTTAATGAGAATAATGATAGTATCTACATTATTGTGAGAAATAAATGAGTATATATAAATATATATATGTGTGTATATATATTTATATTGTATATATAAATAAGTAGATATATACATAAACACACACACGATATGTATACACACACACACACACACACACGGTGTTTAATACTATGTCAACAAAAGAAAGTTAAGGGGACTACAAAGACAAATAGAGTTTATAAGGTAGTCAGGGAAACACAAGGGGAATACAAAGTGAGGGAGAGGGGAAATATTTAATATGGAGTCAGATGGTTTCAAGTTCCCAAGCCAGAAGGCTTGTGTTATGTGAACACTGCATTTAAACCCTTCCCGCAAGTAGAGAGTTCTTCTGGGTCTGAGGGCAGGCGAGCATTGGTTTAGTCTATATGTTCCTGTTGACATCATTTCATGCTTTATTTTAGGACTGTGTGCTGAGGTAACCCCCATGGCTAGCACAGTGCCTGGACTCCTGGAGGTGCCCAGTGAATGCCATCGAATAAATGAATATTTGGTAAAACTAAAAAATAATAGCCCTATGAGTTATATGGACAGAAAAGAATGTCTAGAAAGTGACCCATATGCAGTTGTGTTGTCTTCATTAAAAATTGTAAGATTTCATGAAAGAGGGAGATAGTAAGAATCTGTTGGAATAGAAAGGGATAAAGTAATTGATAGGGCGGTGGGCAAAATCATCTCAAGCTTGTGGTGGAGTTTCAGAGATTGGATTGGGGAAGAGTGACGTGCTAGGATTTCTACTACGTGTGCCAAGATGAGAGGTGGGTAGACTGAACCAGCGCAAGGGATTGTAGTTGCCAAAGGAGCAAGTTTGACAAACTTTGACACAGAAAGTAAAATTCTGGACTTCATCTAGGACTATACCGGCAAATCGAAATAAAATGCATGACACATGTGTAATTTTACATTTCCTAAGAGCCATATTTTAAAATGTAAAAATAAACAGGTAAAATTAAATTTAATGATATATCTTATTTATCCCTGTAGACCCCCAAATTATCGTAGCAACGTGTTAACCAGTGTAAAAATTATTAATGAGATATTTCACATTCTTTTTTATGCTCAATTCTTGAAATTTCTGGTGCATATTTTACACTTAGAGGACATCTCAATATTGACTAATCAATCACATTTCAAATGCTCAAAGCCACATGTGGCTAGTGGTTACCTGAGCAAATAAACAGCACAGGCCGGAAGTGCAATGGGAAAGGAATTCTTTAAGAGGAAGGAGAGGTGGTCTAGTGGTTCCTTAGTAAGAAGAATGCTCTTGCCTAGAATGGGGTGACAGTTGTAAATAAACAGGGTCCTAGGTGGGAGGAAATTTTATGACGTATGCATTTGAAAGTTTATACCTGTATGGGGAAAATGGCATTCGGAAGCCCCAGAGATTCATCGAAGTCACAGTCCAAGGGGATTTTAGCTTACATTTTTATTTCCAGGAAAGGAAATGGCTCATTGTGCTTCAGGAAGAGAGAATTACTGAGGTATTCATTCTGCTTCACCCCCACTCATTTTTCATGACTTTCGTTTTGTTTCATTTTTGAAAGGGGCATAAATCAGGTACAAAGTAAATTAATTACTGATCCTGTAAGAACCGATCTTTTAAAAGTGTGTCCTGTCAAAGAGCTGCAAGGCATGTCTTCTGGTGGGTGCCAGGGAAGGCAAGAGGGGAGAGGCACTCTCACAACTCCTTATAGACATATAGTTATAGGCTGTTGGTGAGTGGCCAGTACATACCCTGGCTTTCCTCCTTCCTCCCATCAGGACTTAACTTGCACTGAAAATGTCTTATCATACTTCTCTCAAAACATATTAATCACTGTGTGAATTCTAAAGATTTACACGGGTTAAAAACTTGGCATCCGCGTGTTGTTTTATATGAGCTTATGGGGCTTTTTACTCAAGCTGTTGAGATTGATTTACACTCTCTGTAGGTGACCCCCCAAGCCCCAGACCTACTGGTTCAGAAACTCAGGGGGTGGAGCCTACCAATATTTACCTCCTGGGTGAATCTTGAGCAGCGAGCCCAGACTGGTCACTGGTCAGCCTTTAGAAACTGTTGCTGAACACCCTATAGGCAGCTGTGTAAAACATCTTCGTGTAAAGAATTTCTGTGTGTGTGTGTGTGTGCGTGTGTGTGTGTGTGTGTGTGTGTGTTTTAAACAATGCATTAACCTGAGGTTCTCCTTGTTTTCATTTAGCAATGAATGGAAGTAGAAGGGCAGAGGTTTCCTTGCAGAGCTCATTCTGTGGTTTGTGAGAGCGATATGGGAATATATTATCTACAGCCAGAAAAAACACATTTTGTCCTACAGAGTGAGATTACAGGGACAAAAATCAATGCCAGAAGATGGGAGAAGAGTGAGTATTGGTTGTTATGAGGGAAGGTAAATGGCTCTGATGGGTAAAAATGATTTAGAGGCATAGGCCCACCACAAACTTTAATAAAAAGAAATCTGAGGATGGGCTATGGTAAAAGGCTGTTTTGTGGGGAGCCTAGCAGACAGCAAAGAGCCAAGGCCTGAGTAACATCTACAGCCTTCCTTTGTGGCGGGAAGTGGGGGAACAACCATGAACTTGATTTAGAGGTTGGACAGGGGGCATTGAGCAGCCATTAGGGCCAACAGAACAGCAGGATGGAAACAAAGGAATGAAGAATGTTTTTCCTCAATAGACCCTTTTTATAAATAAAAGAAAAGGTTCCTTTTTAAATGGGGAGAGAACAATGGGGAAAGTTTAGGATGGACTACAGAGTGGAGGCAGTAGAGAATATAAGATTAACAAAAAATATTAATGGATCAGCTGAGAAGGTTATTTCCTTATGCTAATTATTTGCCCATGGTATAAAACATTAATATCACATTCACAGTTAGACCATGGTTATGTCTAACTTCTCACCATCCATGGCAATTCAGGGCTCTACTACTGTCATGGCTTATTTCTAATCATGGAGAGAAGGTATATGAAGTAAAATAAGAAAGAAGTAGAACCACGTTTTTATAAACTATATATTTTTCGTCATGTAGCTAAAGCAATCAATGGCAAATATATAATGGTATGAAATGGTTACAATTTTCCCAAATACATATGAGTATAACTTCAAATTTTCTTCTGTACTTGCGTGATTATATTAGGGTTTCTCTGAGATTTGTTTTATTTAATTGAAATGTCTTTCTAAGTTGCTGAGCCAAAGCAAGGAAGTACTGGGTTGTGGGCACACTGCAACTCTGCATTGATTTTGTCATTATTTTCCATACAGTCATCATTAGAGATTTTATTTATTAACATGATCAAATAAAATGGTACACAAATTGGATAATATATTTGGAAATAATAGAGGTGACAATTAACTATGTTCTGCTTGGCACATCTTAGGGCTACAGTGAGTGTGTTAAGTGAATAAAATGTGTGCTTTAAAATGACATTTGCTCCCACCTAAATGCTTATTACAAATTAAATTAATCATTGCCAATGAGTTCATGGCAGACTTTAAAAGGTCCCAAATTTGTATAGTGATTTAATTCAAAAGACTAATATAACCTACACATGACCCTAAAACTAGAGAAAATGATCCCATTCTGTGTACTGTTAAGAATGCTGCATGTCTACATTCTAGATAGGTGCGACTTTCTGGAGAAAGGCAGAGGATTTGGGGATGATGGCCATGACCCCATGAAGAGATATCATTAATATTGTTTCTGGGATTTTTACTTTGACAATGTTCTGCCTCTCTTTGGGTGAACAGGGGTTATATCAGAACTGTGGAAAGCTCAGAAACATCCCTAATAGAAAGTCTTGTCACTCCTTCATATTTGGTGATCCTCCCCGTGGAACATAGGTCAAGCCCTAGGCTGAGTCGGTTGCAATTGTTTCCTTATCCATGGAGAGTGCTCCATGCATGTCAGCCTTTGCTGCTACTGAACAATTTTAATCATCTCTCCAGTGACCCAGTAGTGATGAAGAGGAAATAGAATGAGAGGACACATAAGAACATGTTGCTCTGAGGCACTGGGGATAGAAATCAGTCTTAAAGATCTTATGCAGAATAATCTTGCTATCTATAGGCTAAAATTATTTCTCAGATTTATTAATCAGGAGAAAATTCTATATTAAAAAAAAAAATCCCAAGTACAAATTAGTAGTTGATAGATGGTCACGGGGATGGGGAGCACAGCATAGGGAATGCAGTCAGCATTAATGTAATGTCCAGGTGGAGAGCCAGAGGAGAGAAAGAGCACTTAGGGGGATTGTTTTTATAAACTATATAAATGTCTAACCAAAGTACTGTATACTGAAACTAATAATAAAATTAAATTAAAAAAAAAAAACCCCAGTCAGTTTCTCTCACGTAAAATAGTCAAGTTCTATTATGTTAAATGAACTATAACTCACTTTATAATCTTGAACTGTTGTTTCTAAAATTTTTTTCTTCCTTTCTTTTTCTTTTCTTTTCTTTCTTTCTTTCCTTTTTCTTTCTTTCTTTCTTTCTTTCTTTCTTTCTTTCTTTCTTTCTTTCTTTCTTTCTTTCTTTCTTTCTTTCTTTTCTTTCTTTCTTTTCTCCTCTCCTCTCTCTCTTTCTTTTCTTTTTTTTTTCAAATAGAATTCTTTTTAAAATCACTCCCTAGAGGAGCATGCTATTTTTATGACTCACATTGTGGAACCTTTGTCATGTGTTTAATCTATCCTTAAATTGTGTTTTGTTCTAAATTTTTAAAGATTTAGTGTTTGTTTAAAGTACAGTAGCTGTTATTCCTCAAATAATTAAACAAGTTAGAAGATTATCCCTTAGCTAATAACACAAGGTATGTTCTGTTTTGATACCTCTCTCTTTCTTCTGCTTAACTGCAAAGACTTCTACAATGATCTCAGCCTGCAGCATGAGAAGGAAAAGCGCCTATTCATTATTCTTTTATTTTAATATAGTTAATATACGGTATTATATTAAACTATGCATTCTTCACGCCTCTCGATGGGCTTCTCCATACTTTTTTTTTTTTTTTAAGCTGAAAGGTAAATAATTCTTAAATGATTTTCTTATCATTGTCATGGGGAAAGTAAATTCTAAACTGAGCATCAGAATAAAGACTGTCACCACCCCCAGGTCCATCCAGAGTACTATGTTAACTGCTTTTAAAGTTTCAGCAACTCCATTAGTCTACTTATTTAGTCAATGCCCATCACAGGTTCTCCTGTAAAGAAATATTTTACATTAGCCATGGCTTAGAGTCTAATTTGGGGTTATTAGAATTTAATATGACTCTAAAATATGTGGTAAAATGAACTGATTTAGGATTATTTTGAATTTAAAACAAATGGGATATTTTTCTAAGTTTTTTTTTATGCAATCATAAACTTTTCTCAGATAATCTTCTATTTTAAGTATAGGTTAGGGGGTGGATTTGGAACTAATACATGTCTATTTTCAGTGGCTATTCAAAGGCTGTTTGAGATAAACTCTAGCTCTAAATTCAAGAATAAAGTGAAAGTTAAATATGTTTGCTGTTTATTTGACTATAGTAATTATTTTATTTTAAATGAGTTTTAAGTTAAGCAATCTGCTACTAGTGAGAATAAAATCATCTTATCCAGGGGTGCCTGCTCCTCTGCTGTGTCTATTAAAAAAAAAAAAAAAGCAGGTGCTTGTCTCAAAAAGGCTGGAATAGTCCTTAAAAGTCATGTGCCAGGGAGTAAACACTTTAGGATACTTAGGTGGGCTTTTCCTGTAGCGTGAGAAAACTTATTAAGTGTTGAGAAAGAGGCTGCTCTAGAAGAGAAAACTAACTGTGAGCTGGACCTTAGAATTTCAGGCCATGCCCATGGGAAAGCTGCTTTTGAGTTGAGTGTATAGTGGGAATCAAGCCTAATGAAATCTAAATTGTTGGAATTGTAGCACGGCTTAAAACTATGGTTATCATGGATATTCTAGAAGATTGTTTTTCCTCTTTGTGAAACAAGTAAAAACCATAAATTTCTTTAGACAAACATAAAATCTAAGCTGATAATATAACTGTGAACCTTGACCAACAATTGATAATACTGTTTAACATTCCTGGAAAATCAATTAATTCTCAAAATATTCTTGTGGAGATGGCTAAAATAGCCTGTGTTGTTTTTGCTGCGCAGTCAGGGTGCAGCTGAGATTTAGTTTTGACATAATGAAGAAGTTTGCAAGATGATAAATAGAGCTGTACAGTCTCTAGATGCAACTCTACATATTCTGGGCCAAGTTCCTACAGAAGAAAATTTTCCCATTTGGGGGTTATTGAATAATATTTTCTCCAGTGAAACTTTTAGAGTACCTAATAGGTTACATGCTTTCCGTTTATAGCAAAAAAACAATCCAAAATTAAACTGAATAGCCTCAATTTTTGGTCATCAAAATCTATCTGGGATATGCATTTCTCTTTTTTATGAAAAAACAATATATCATGGTAAACATCTCACTATCAGATCTAATTCAGCCATGCTAAATACTCAAAGAAAAAATAGGCTTTAGAATTTAAGTTATCCTTGTATTTGTATCCTTTTAAATTCTGACAGTAACAAGTACACCAAAGTATTGATTTTTTTTTAAGATGGTCAAAGTGGGAACTGGTTAGAATTCTGACCCATTTTCATTCCAAAAGCACAGGTTAACAGAGATAGTTTCTTTGTAGACATACTTTCAGTGTCAAGGTGAGAATGTGACGAACACATCACCTCAGAGGCAATGGGTCATCATGCAGAAAGATGAAGACGGGAGACCAGCATTCTAGTTCAGCACTCTTAACCCCAGCTCTGTCAATCAACAGAATTAGTCTGAGACTTGATGCCTCACCTGGCAATTAAGAGTTTACCTTTGAATGATCTACGAGGCTTCTCCCAATTTGATACCTTGTGTTTCCAAAGCCATGATTTCATTGCTTAAAAATAATGTCATCTCAGTACGCATCCAGCAATGTGATTTCTCTATTCCTTGAAAATGCCATGCTCTCTCCAGTCTCGGGACCTGTGTGCTTGGTCTCTCTTTCTCCTGGAATAACTGGCTCCTTCTCAGCCCTCATACCTCAGCTCTGTTGTCACCCCCTGTGAGTTTTCCCCGGCCCGACTCATCTAAAGTGGTCTCCTGTGTTTCTCTCTTTCTCATTACCTTTTCTTTGCCCTAGTAAATGTCAAGTTGTTTATTTGTGTACTCATTACTTGCCCACCTCCACTGGAATGTAGGATTCTAAAAGCAAAGGGCCGTCTTTCTTTTGTTCACCGATGTATGTATGCAGCGTCTAGAAGAGTATTGGCACACGGAGAAATTGTTGTTTCAACCCAGGATCATTGAGCCTCTCAGTCCTGTCTCTTCTTCTCTGCCAAGATCCTAGCCTGTTTCTTCCAGTCCAATGCATGGATACCTACCACCCACCCACCCACCCACTAGACTAGGATGAGAAGGACTCATTCTTCTGGGTGGTGACCATGATACTGGTAATAGAGGGGCCTCATGAGGCCAGCCTGGATCTTCCTTAAGTGAATGTTTTTAGTGTACACAATATCTTATTTTTAGCTACATAATTCATAAGCCTAGCTTTTTTAAAAAAAATAAATAAATAATGCCAGGTAGAGTAGGCAGAGCCTGTTGCATTCCTCAAGGTAGCTCTTTTTATTAGCACAGTAATTGGCCTAACTCTTATTGAATTAAAAGACATAGCAATATCTTTTTTAAAATCAGAATTTGTTAGGTAGTTTAAGCTTTTTTCAAAGACAACTAGGATTAGTAGAGTAGTAGTGTCAAGCAGGCCTCTAACTTTATTTCAAAACAAAAATAATGCATGACTTCCAAAAGTAATATTTTCTAGTCTCTTCTCCTGGAAACAGAGGCGGTGGGGAGAAGGGGAGGGAGAGGGAGAGATTTATTCTGAAAATGTTAATCACTGCTTCTGAAGCAATAATCTTGGAATCATTTTTGGATTTATGCTGATGTTGGTCCTAAAGAATTCTAAATTAGCATTTCTGTTTCCTTGTTACATACTGAAAACTTAAGTAGATTATTTATTTGATTTTCTTTTAGTACTAAAATGGAGAAATTGTTAGTTTTAAATAGAAAAAATAAAAGGAGGAAGAAATGACCCTGAAATTTATCCTCAGGTTGAAGAATTGGAAAAGAACTATTGTTTTACATTTTGATTTCCCAGAGTGTGAGAAAACTGTCCCTGTCCAGATGCTTGCCAAGTTCCGAGAGAACATTTAAGAGTGCTTTTTGGGTAGCACAGGGAGATAGGCAGGGTCTTGTGTGCGGGTGTTCCAGGTTTCAAACTGTAACAAGGGAACAGGAGAAAAGAAAGAAGCATTCCCAAATCAAACATAACTCTCAGGAAATGAGCCAGAACACCTGTGAGAGGTCAGGGATCAGAAAATACAAACTCAGGGTTCAATATTTTGATCACATTACACAAAAGAAAATGGTCATAGTGGAGAGAAGAAAATCTGGAATTTTATGGAGAAGTTAGGAGCTAAGGATGCTGTCATCCTAAAACTTTTTTCTCCCATGGCTCTATGATATTTCAGAAAATATTTTCAGAATTGACACTGAAACTTTCTGGTGGTCTCTTGTTGCTTAAGCATCAGGTTGAGAAGTTATTTCTGTCTTTCTGTCGACTCCCAGAGTTTCACTTCTGGGAACCTTCTGAGCCGATAACTTTGGCCAGTGCTTACAAGGCTCTGGGAGGAGATTGGGAGGAGGTCCAGCAGTCAGAGATGGAGAGACATCACAGCCCTGAATCACGGGCTGTTCACTTCTGTGGAGAGAAAAGTGGTTTGCAAATGTTACTTCATGGGACCTCCTAGTGAAAAAGAGGGTGTTTTTTCCATCTCATTTCCCAGCTCTAAATTCTCTGAAATCTGCCTGATTTTTGCCAGGTGTCAAATTATAACCCTCCTTGTCAACCACAGATGACTAATGATTAGTCTAATGACTATGCAAAGTTCGAAACTCACATTCATATTTTAACTTTCTGGCTACATTGTGTTTTCATAAATTGTGAAAAAAAATCTTTCCTTGAAAAAGCCAATGAAAACAAAGTTTTTGTCTTGATTGCAACGATCACTTGCAGTTGTTGACCTCGTAGGTGCTCGAAGAGAAACAAAATGGGAGCTGCAACCGGTCCATCTTCTGACCTGTGGTCGGCCAGCCCAGAAAATGAAGCCAGTGCCCCTCTCCTGGGGAGAGTTAAGTGATGTCAGCACCGCTGGGCAGAGCAATATTTGACCCTTAAACTGCTTCGTATACAAGCAGCTGTTTCCCTCTTTTCACCATTCCCCAAAGGAAGCAGGAGGGCTGAAATATCTGATCCCCTTTTTTATCCCCCTAGATAAAGTAAATTTAAAACTTTAATTGAATGGTGACCACTTTGCTCTCTGGCCCTTCAACTGACAGGTAGTCACTCTCTAAAAGCCTCTGCATCATTTTCTTTTCTTTACATTCTGTGCAAAAGGAGCAAGGTCTCCGTGAGTTTTCTCCATATTTACGCCCGGTCCGCAATGTGTGCCTTGAGAGCTCATAACAAACAAATCTGCCTCTAGCCGGGCAGTCAGTAATGGGATCTGGAGTCTCTCTCTACAAGGTCACCTGTTTAAATAGAGACTCCCATGGAGGTGCCTGAAAGGTGTTTCCATTGGAGGGCCTCTCACTCGCTTGGAGTCTCTTAGGAAGTGAGTATCCAGTATTGGTCCTGTCCTGCAGAGAGCACTCCAGATTGCTCACCTCCACTGCAGTTGATAACAAGAAATCTGGAGTCCCAAACTCAAGCAGATCCAAGCCCCTGGCAGAAGATAAAGCACACTTTAGACTTTAAATACAAAGAATTTCCTTGAAAATTAAAATAGAACTGTATTCCATTTGACTACTGGAGTGCATTGTAGAGTCATCAAACAGTGGTAAATGTGAAAAGACCCCGTGGAAATGAGAGGGCTGTAAAAATCATCGTGAGAAAAGATGCCAAGAGTCGTTCACAGGAATTAAATGGATTTTTGCACCAGCAGCAAGCGTCCTTGGTCGGCACAGTGAACAAGCCTCTCCCAAATTACAAGAAAACAAGCCAAATATTTGTGACTCTCACTTGTTTTTTACATCTGATTCCCCATTTTCTGTGTGGGACATGCTTCCAGTGCCCAACTTCCAATCTCCATAGGTCTTTCTCCTTCCTGTGCCTCTACCCCACAATTAAGCCCAATAGGTGAATTCACTCAATAAATGGCCCTGTGTGCCCACCTCTGCTGTACCAAAAGTGTGCAAGGGTGTGAGGGTCCATCCCAGGGCTTCCACATGTTGGCCACCACCCATGTCTGGCACAGCCCTAACTAGCTACAGAGAGCTCTCCAAACTGGTGCCAGCGGCCCCGTTTCCACTGGCTTCTCCTGCTTTAAGGAAGGAGAATATCTTGGCTTCAGCATTTCAGTGAGGTTGTCCCCCCAGCGCTCACTACCAGAACTAGCAGTCTCCAAAATGCCCTCCTCCCGCCCCCTCTCTCTTCCTACAAGCCATGTTTGAGCAGCCAGGACTCAAGCCTTAGCTTGAGATCCAGATCAGGGCTGGCCTGACCTCTTTGGAATCAAAGAATGAAGTCAGGGTAGAAACAATATACAGAAGGACAAGCTCAAGAGAGGGAGAGCAAACAAAGCCAGCAGTTCCTGGTTAGGGTCATAAAGCTCCTACTTCCTTTACGGACCAACAATAAACAGAGTCAGTCACCAATTGGTAAACATTCCTCACCACATGAGTGGAGATTTGTGTTCAAAGACAGCAGATTGGATGTCGACTTTCCCGCCTTGCTTTCCCCTTCCCCCAACTTAATAAGGATCCTTATGAAGCCTCTTTCTTTGTAAGGGGAACCACAGTTTCTCAGCCTCGGCTCTATTGACACTTCGGCTGCCTGATTCTTTGTTGTGGTCTGTCCTGGGCTTTGTAGGATGTTTTAGCAGCATCTATGGCCTCTACTTGCTCAATGCCAATAGTACCTTCCTCGCAGTATGGCAACCAAAAATGTTTCCAGACATTGCCAAATATTTTGTCCCCTTGGGGGACAAAATCACCCTCCACTCCTCGGTTAAACAAAGAAATCAATCCACTGGTCTCAGGTATAATAGGCATACATATTGATAGGTGACAAATGGCACAAATATCAGAGAAGCATCAGAATATGATATCATGACCCAGAAGATATGGTACTGTATATATTTAGGTAGTTACTCCACAGGTGGGGAGATTTGTGGTTCTCAAACTTTAGGCTGTGTCACAATCACCTGGAGAACTGGTTAAAACACACAGGGTTGGGCCCTGCCCCAGAGTTACTGATTCAGCTTTCTGGGTCGGTGGGGAGCGATAATTTGCATTTCTGACAAGGTGCTGTTGATGCTCATGTTCCTGGAAACTACCAGGCTGGACCTTTCTCAATTGGCAGTCGACTTACCAACGGAGAGGTAGCTACAGAGGAAGAAGCTATATTGTTTTAAGCCTTCTCTGTGTCTATATCTTCCTCTTCATTGCCTATCATCTAATGTCATTTGACCTCTTTTCCCCAAGATCCCTTTGATGGTGCCTCCACCTTTGACCTGTTTTCCTCGAGAGATGCCCCAAACTTTCCCTAGCTACTTGGCCCCACTAAAACTTTCTGTTTGGCTGTTTGCTTCTTAGGCCTGTTTCCTGCTCCTGAATTAACCCGTGCCTTAACTTCAGGAAGTACTGATGGGCACCCAGCTTCTGTGTGCTTGTTAATTTTCAGATTTCACAAAACAAACCACCAAGCCATGGAATACCGAGGGGGTGGCTTGCCCAGCATAGGAGAACATATTTTATCACTGACATTTTTCATAATTGTGAGGACATAGCGATAATAAAAAGCAATCTAAAGATTTTTTTAAATTTTATCCAGACAACCCACCCCCTTATTGCCTGCACCTCAGGCAAACTGCTACCACCACTCTCCCATGATAGTTTTCAAGGATGGCAAAGTACATCACCTGCCACATGCCCTATAAAAGTACAAAAGACACCAATCATCCTCTATACTGCAGGTTTCTATACCCAATAGAGGTTTCTTGACTGACTATTATAACCATCCATGGTTCCCCTTGGTTGATAAGATTAAGTCCAGACTCCTTAGCATGACATCAGGCCTTTTGGGGAGGACCCCAACCTATCCCTTTTCAGAATCCACTATATCTGCTAATTCTGCTGCACATACATTATATCTGCACAAGACTATCATTTATTATTTCCCAAACATGACCTGTAAGTACACATAATTTTTGATAATAGTAATAGAAATCATAAGCCTTATCAAGCATTTACTACTATATATAGTTCTTTACCATGGTATCTGTTTTAATCCCTCCAACAAGCCCATGGAGGAAGCACTATTATTATCCCCATTTTACAGATGAGGTACCTAGAACTTAGAGAGGTCAAGAAGTGAGCGAAGGAGATAGCCAGGATTCAAACGTAAGCAGTCTGCCTCTAGACATTGGACCTTTCTGGTTTGGTACTTGACCCGCCAGTGGTGAGGTAGGTACAGATGAGGAAGCTATATTGTTTTAAGCCTTCTTCCTCCCATCTTTAATTGCACAAGACTATCATTTATTATTTCCCTATATTGTTTTAAGCCTTCTTCCTCCCATCTTTAATTTTCTGTGTTAAGCACTATATACACTATTTATATTTGCAATGATTACTCTCATCCAGCTTTTCCTTGGGGAAATTCTCTCATCTTTCAAGACTCAACTCATATATGACTGCTTCTATGAATCGTCTTCTACATCTCCAGATGGAATTAACCATTCCTTTCTCTAACACTGTGTAAAAATGTGTTTGTGTGTGTATGTATATTAATATGTATGTTTCACACCATAGTGTTATTAGATTTTTGTAGTTCCCTCTGTTAAAATATGAGTTCATGTCACATTTATATTTGTACTCCTAGCATCTAGTATTGCACCTGGTACCAAATAGATACTATGTAAGTGCTTACCGAAGGAATGAGTAAAGGAATGATATACCTCAGCTTTAACTATTGCTTTAAATGTATACAGGTCACATCAATCTACCAGTTGCCAAACCTGAGTTGAAAAGAACACTTATATGTATACTTCTGGTTTCTATAGTGTAAAGGATTTTCACTTTCCTACTTTTGTATAAAAGTGGGAAAAATAGACAGTATATGGACTGTGCTCTCTAATCCAAGTGGAACAAAAGCACTAGATGCATAACGCAGCAGTGTTTGTTGGAATGTCTCAGAGGACACCTAAGACCTCTGAAAAATAGGGTGTTGGCTGATTAAAGTCCCAGGGATCAGACCATTAAAAGCTGTGGCATTTGTCAATGGTCCAGCAGAACCAGTAGCCAAGCTAGAGCAACTGAAGCCATCAAAGTGCATTTTCTTGTATAACCTATTGTTTGATGGAGTAAGCGCACGTTTGCATGTCCAAATAGGCAGTGGAAGGGCCTTCTCAAGAGTGAGATAGCAGCCAGGCCCCACACAGGAACTGGGTATGATGACCTGAGCTGGGAGCAGGAGTCCTGAGAGTTGAGGGAATCAGGCTGGTCCTGGAGCTGCTTAGCAAGTTACGAAATGACTTCTAGAAGTTGGAAATGAATGCTTAGCTATAAAAAAAAAAAAAAAACAGAAACAGTGTGTCCTAGCCACACCATACTTCAGAGAAGGCTAAGTGTTTGTCTGTAAGAGGTTGATAAAGTGAAATAGTGCAGCGTTTTTCTGAGAAGTGTGCAATCTGCTGTGAAATGCTTTACTTGAATACGACATTCACTCAGCTTCTCAGATTTTGCAATTTTAGGGTTATCCTTGGGAGATTTTAATGGAAGCAGAGCCCTGCCAAAACATTTATCTGGAATATGTGATTTATATCTTATCATTAGTTTTTAAATGAACAATTTAATCGTACTATTTCTCCTTGAACAATTGTTATTTTGGTTTTAGTGCCAAATTCCCTTGTAATATTCTATTTTATTTTGGCTACTGAGATAATCTTACAGTATAAATACTTTATTCTTATTTTTCACAATAAGAATGTCACAATTTATTACCAGGGATATGTGTTCTAAAAGATTTACAATTTTTCTTTTTCAGTGCATGGAAGCAATTTGATCCCATTTCATGTTTATGATATTCATTATATTTAAATTCAGTATATTTGGTTTCTGTGTAAAGTTTTAGGAGTGTTTCCTGTATGGTTTTTTAATATATATATTTAAAACTGAATATGGTTAGCTGTGTGTTTGTCTTGGGAATATTAGAGCGACAATTTCCTTATCCAAAATTTTATGTATTATGCCTAACACATGACAGTATGCTCCCAGAGAATACAATGACTGTGTTCTTAACATACAAACAAAAAAAGCCAATAGGAATTTATAAGTTTATATGAAAGTACATTTCCATTTTTCTAAGTTTTCATATCTTGTAAAAATTACATATTTCATGTAATATATGATTTTTGGCACTCTAAACGAGTCAAGTCCAGTTACATAGTGCTAGGAACTCTAATTGTACTTTCAGCTGTGATAGCTGCATAATGCACAGGAATTGCATTGACATTTTAATATGCTGTCACTTTAAGATACACCATGAAGTGTGAACAGAGCACAGGGCACTTTAAGCAGGTGTGTCTAATTGTTAGTTGTTCCCCCCCCCCACCGCCCCCTAAATGGCAACGGTATAGTTAGGAAAAGATGTAGAATCAAGGAAGAGTGTTTCCATGCTAAAGCAAATTATGCAGGTTCACTTTTGCTGGCGGTGGAAACAGATGAAACCTTATCATCATTTTCGTTGTTGTTCTGTGTGTAGGTGGTTTTGCTTGGTAGGCTCTTCCTGCTCCATGCAGTAGAAGAAAGAATACACAGCATGCTCATTTGGATAGCAATGAGTATGTGTTTCCAGTACTTTTTGGCTTCGAGTTAAAGTCTGCAACTGCAAAAATAATCATAAGCTGGTGGGGAGGTAGACCTATTTTATTATTTAAAAAACATGGAACAGTGTTTTCACTAACTCCTCCAAGTGTTTAATATGCTTGGTGTCTTTCCAGAGTACCATGTTCATTATTTAGGAATTAGGGAAACTTCCTTAAAGTAGCTGATCTGTCTCAGGAAAAGACTTTGTTTTTGGATGTGGTCATCATGTTGGCAAGTAAGGGAGCAAGCAAACATCGGTCTATATAAAGCAACCCTTCCTGGGATTCTGGGGATTAACAACTCAGAGAAGACTCTTAGCTGCTCATTTGGAGGACACACTTTAAAATGTAAGTTCCACCTTTTTTTTATAGGAGATCCAACATTTCAAATATCCAAATATTATGCCATTGAAACGAATAGTTTTCATAATTTTTCCAGTCCCCATTTTTTGTCTAGTTTATTAGTTTATTTTACTATCAGCCACATTCATCTGGTGTTCTCCTAACACCAGATTGAGCATTTTGTTGCCAAGCAAATTATGTTATTCGTAAAATATAGTCTGCCTCATCTCGAACTAACAGGTGTCCTTGTTCCTTAAAATGACATGGGTAAGAGCTATTGAATATGCCGAGGTGACTTGCCTTCTGGGTTCTTAAATTCTTGCTGCTTGATTATAGAAACGCGTAGGTATCAACTTGTTAGCCAAGCTCTAGTTAAGGTAAAGGAATTCTGATCAATTTGCTCAGAATTGTCTCCAGCTGTGCAGGCTTCCGTCCTTGGTTGAACAGAAGCTGACCAAACTCTCCCTTAATTGCTTGCCTCTTTTTCTTTAGCCACTGAAATTAGGTGTGATTGGACCCTAACAAATCATGTGACACATATGGCTCCCAGGTTATCTTACCTCCTTTATTTTGTACATGGTAAAGAGTAAGTTTAATAAACGATTAATGACTCCAGCATCTGTTAGCTTGTTCATAATTAGAATATTTTCCTTTAAATAGAGATACCAAGCAATTCCCTGCACAGAGCATACGCTGTACTTTAAAATCTTAAATTTTATCTTTTATTTAAAGAAGACTGTACAATGTCACAATCTTAAGCCAATGGGAAAGAATCAGTGGAGAAAACAGGATTCTCTGTCACCTGCCGTGGTCCCTCTGTGTACTCTCTGTATTATGCATTAAGTCTGAATTTCTAGTAGTAAATGCAGGAGTCCTGTGGAGCATAATCAAGACCAAAATATTGCTTCCTAAATAGATGCTGAATCCCTGCTCTCCTTTTTGGCAGAATGGTGCTAAAATCTATTCAGAGACTTTAGTAGGCTTTTGCGCCCTGTGCTATGGTTCTGTCAGATGCCTGGAGAGTACAGGTAATGTGGAAAAAGTCATATGTTATAACAAAGCAATAAACTATTATTCAGTTTTCCAGTGTGCTTACAAGGTACCCTGGTGAACATCGTTTGTGAGGGATTGAAAGAAAATGTAGGCAAATTCGAGTTCTGATTAAATAGCTATCTGTGATCACAAGCATTTTTCTTAAGAGAGACTGCTGGCAGAACCTTTCTTTCATCTTCTACTGCTTTATGTAGCTGGCAAGCTAGGGTATGGAAAGAATTTTAGTTTTAGAACAAGACAGGCCTGGGTTTGAGTCCTGACTCTATGACTTACTAACAGTATGAACTGGCCAGTTACTTAACTGATGCCCAGTTTTCTAATTTGTAACACAGAGGTCGTGATGTCCACCTAACGATATAGTCATATTAGAAGCCATGATGTATTAAAATGCCACACAGTTTCTGGCAGAGTCAGTCGTTGATAGCATTACTTCTCTGCAAATATGGATTGGTATGATGGCAAGCACGCATGCATATCTTATTTGCTTTCTGAGCCAGGGAGTCAGGATGACATCTGCTTAGAGGAAGTTCAGGCTCCTCTCCAATCTTTGGGGCTCAGATCCCCTTCACCCTCAGGATAAAGCCCATGCTCCACAACCCTTCTTACAGGGCTATCACATCTGGCCCCCGCATGCTTTTTCCTCCTCTTCTACCATTCTCCCTTCCTGAACTCTGCTCAAATACCACTCTCTTATTTCGCTCTGCCTTTCTTTGTTCTGTCTGGAAGAGTCTTCTACCTTACCTCTTTCCTTTCTCTTTCTCTTGGCTAGCTAGTTCCTCATCCTTTAGGTCCTTAACACCTCACTTCCTTTGTGAGGCCTTCTCCTCCTCATGTGTCAGGGTCACATACTCACCTGCTTCTGTGTGCCCCACCCCCCAACTTTCCCTTATTACAGCACTTCATATACAACTTATTGCTAATTACATGTTCATTTACCTATATCCAGATGGGACTGAAAGTTCTCTGTCTATAGGAGATATGTATCATTCACTCGATCCCCGGAGACTGGTACATAACTGGAGAGCAATGAAAATTTGAACTACTGGATAGATTAATTAATTAATTAATTAATTAACCAGCGAATTAACAAGTAGTTGGAAGTAAAATTAAGTGCAAGTTCTTCAAAAGTCTAAGCCCCTGGAGGGGTGGCTCCATAGTGTAGTGGTTAGCACTTCTGTTTTGCACGCTGCGAGCGTGTGGGAGGAGATGACCTGCCTTCAGAGATCCAATTCTTAAGGGGAAATGGCAACATCCATGAGTCAGGAGTGGAAGTGGTGGTGGTGGTGGGGCGGGATTAAAGAGGGGAAAAAAAAAAGTCTAAGCCCTTGATTCTCAAAAATTAGCTGACCAAAATAACAGGTCCTGATGGGTCCATTATAGTTCCAACGTGAGTTTTAGCAGGAAATAACCTCTTGGTAACTGATTTTTCAAATCAGCCAGAGACATGGATAGGTTGTCCCAAATATTAGCATAGCCCAATGCTTTAGAAATACTATTTCTTCCTTATTTCACTTCGTATCCCTTAGAGTTATTAGCTGAGTGTTTTGTACATGATAGACAATCCAGAAACTTTCGTTTCATTAAATTCATATGGAAAGAACCAAGTTCTTACTTCTCCCTTTAGAGTGGTATTGGCGAAATAATTTATGTCAACTGCAGTTAGATTGTTTTGGATTATTTTCAAACTCGCAGTTATAGTTTTTGCTTATTATGAAACATATCTAAGCCATTTTCATCACGATTATTTCCATAACATCAGATTTGTTGAATCAGAATGTCATTTCAGAAATGTGTAATTCATCCCTCTGCTATCCAAAAGAGCCATGCTTTAAAAATAAAAGAACTTATTATAGTAGTGTCTCCTAAAATTATTCACTAAAATCCTTTCCATATCAAATGAAAGAGCGCAAATACAGATGGGCAGATGGGGACGGGGTAATAAGAAGAGAACTATCTAAGGATGTACCTGTATAGCCATGGCAAACTCAAACTTCCATATTATCTTTAAAATTTATTTTAATGTTACATTATACTTTATATCAATTTTTGTATTTATCTCACATTTTACAATAAATTGGGAGCTCCAAGAATATTCACAATGTTGATTTTGCAACTTTGCAAGTCTCCTGCTTTCCTCAGTTGGAAAAGCACAGAATTAAGAGAATAGTCTAGGGGTTTACTGTGATCAGCTGGGCCTGAACTAACAGGGAGAAAAATCAAAAGTTAGAATTTAATCAGGTTACAAAGATGGCTCTTCAAAAATCCCCCCATTTAAAAACAAAACAAAACAACAACAACAACAAAAAACAGCGGATTTGAGGACATAAGATTCTAGACAGCTTGATTTAATTCAATTCCACAATTGTTTATTGATCTCTTAATATATGAAAAAGAAATGAGGTTCTGCTTAACCCCACCATGCCCTAATCAACTATTAAGAAAGCCATTGCCAAAATAAGAAATGTAATTTGAAATATATAACTGATTTTCTTAGGCAAAAGACTGGTATTGATTCCATTCACGGGAATCTTTTGTAAGAAAGAGAAATCTGTTGACTATTTGAGGATAAAAATGGCTTTACTGCATTTCTACCAAGAGTAGACGAGACTGTTCTGGGCCAAGTTCCGTTTTGGGGAGTTGCATTCCACAAACCTAAATGCTGCAGGGAGTTCCATGGAGATTCTGCATCCTCCCTCCTTTTTTGTCCCCGTGGCAGAGTGCTGCTGACAGCTGTTGGACAGCTGAGGCAATTCACCTCCAGAGTTGCATAATTCCGAAAGTGCTTTGGGATCCATTCAGTTGAAAGGTTGTTAATTATGATGATTTATTGACACTGGAAACAAATCTGGGCCTGGACAGTATGGAGAATATACTTAATGTCTAATTCTTTTGCTTGTCCCACTGGAAAGTCCTTAGTACAAGAAAAAAATTTCTAATCTTATTGTGCTTTATGAATAGGGTACACAGTTGTGTAAAACAGAATATTGTTGACCTTTTGAGGTGGGGGGTGTTAAGAAGGAGAACACATAGGGGTTGATGGGTCATATTTAGCAATACTTTATGATTATCTCAATTTATGGTGTTTTCCTCTAGTTAGTCCTCCAGCTTAGATACCCTGACTCTTCTCTCTTCCTCACTGCACACATCCATTGGTCACACACCTTTTGGGTCTGCCTAGGAATGCCTCCTAAATCTGCCCTCCTTCCATACAGCCCATGCCCCAGTTAAGCCTTTATCACCTCTTTCCAAAGGCCTGCCTTTCACTCTTGGTCCCTATTCAAACCTAACCTTTGTACTGCTTCCAGAGGTTTTCTTCCTGAAACAAAAATAAAGCAAAAAGCCGAGTGTTTCATTTACCTCCATGCCTGAAAATATCCTGTAAAAAACATCTAAGCTCCTTTGCAAAGCCACAGACAGGCCTTCTTATGGCTCCAGTCTTTTCCACCTTTCATAGCTTTCTACTCCTGTGCACCCTCTGCTACTGCCACAGTGACCTCTCACCTTTTGCTCAAACATGCCATGCCTGAAATCCACCTCCCGGAGGGTCCCCTCTTACCTTCTCTGTTTGGCAAACACCTACTCATCTTTCAGTGCTCCTCGAATGTCACCTCCTCTGCCCAATTCTCCCAAGCATAATAAAGTGATTGAAGCATTTATCACAGTGCGTAATATTCTTCTGTTTCCATATCTATTTCTCCTACTAGATTGTAGTTTACAAAGATGAAGACTATGCCATAGTCATTTTAGTCTCCTCAAAAGACAAAAGTAGATATAGTAAATGAACTAATGAATGTTAGGGCCAGTAATTACCGAATAACCTGGCTTTAGTTTCCAGGCATTGCAAAATGTATAAATCTACTGATGGCTGCATATTTTAATAGAATTATCAAATTCATTTGAAAAAAAAAATTTCTAAACATCTGCTTACTTATCCATGCATCTATTCACTCACTCCCTGATGCTATGGTATACAGATCTGAATTCCTTAACCAAAATTTGTACATTGTTGATGGGATGTAAAACGATGCAGCTGCTATGGAAAAAAGTATGGAAGCTACTCAAAAAGATTAAAAATAAAACTATCTTATGATCTAGCAGTCTCATTTCTGGTTTTATATACAAAAGAATTGAAATCAGGATCTCGAAAAGATACTGGCACTCCCATTTTTATTGTAGCATTGTTCACAAAAGCGAAGAAATGGAACCAAATGAAGCGTCTACCAACAGACGACTAGATAAAGAAAATGAGGTATATAGATACAATGGAATGTTATTTAGCTTTAAAAAAGAAGGTAATCCTGCCATTCGCAATAATGTGGATGAACCCGAAGGTTATTGTGCTAAGTGAAATAAGCCAGTCACATAAGGACAAATACTGTATGATTCTACTTGCATGAGGTATCCAAAACAGTCAAATTCACAGAAGCAGAGAATACAATAGTGGTTGTCAGGGGCTACGAGGTGGGGAAAATAGGGTGTTGTTCAATCGGTATAAAATTTCAACTATGCTATATAAATAAGATCAAGGTATCTGCTCTACAACATGGTGCCTGTAGTTAACAACATAGTTATGCAATTCAAAAGAGGGTAGATATCATGTTAAACGTTCTTGTCACAAAAATTATAAAAAGACACACAGACACTCTAGGAGGTGTTGGAGTTGGATGCGTCTGTTACCTTGATTGCACTGATAGTATCATGGATGTTTATCTATGTTCACACTCATCAAATTGTATACATTAAATATGTGCCGTTCTTTATCAATTATACCTCAGTAAAGCTTTTTAAAAACTCAAGGACATATATGTTTCAGAATTCAGAATGTTTTGTATTTTATATAAGTAATATAGTACACTTACGTATTGTTTGTACTGCGAACACCTCAGGAGGGTCTGGGCCACCACTCTCTAATCGAACACAGTAATTCTGCAGCTGAACACATACACAGTCACACTGAATGGAATAAAAACTACAGATAGCCTCACTTCTTTTTCAGGTAAGGTTTTGCCACCAAAGTAGTTTGCCATAAACTTAGAGGGGAAATCATGGTTCGGGGATGTTTTCAGTGTTTGGATTTGGGAACTGCGGAAAGGGATTAGGACCCGTATATATATTTATCTGTTGGTTTATTGTTCATCTCTCTCCCTAGAATGTAAACTCACTGGGGCCACAGACTTTGTCTTGCTCACTCCTGTGTCACTAGTCTTAGAACTGTGTTGGACATTTAGTATGTGCTCAATAAATTTCTGTTGAATGAATGGATGGATAGATGAATACATGAGTTAAACAAAAATCTGGCTTAATGTAGAGGTAATCCAAATACAGAGACTATTATGTGTTTCTAAGCATTATTATTTTTTTTCATGAACTGTAAATTCTTCTGGGTCTGGGATACTTTGTTTTCATTACATCTTGCTGCCTGAACGCTCTGTATAGTTTAGCAAGTGCTGTCTACATATAAGGAATTACAAATTCTTTTCACAATTAGAAAGTAGTAGTTTGAATTTTTCAAGAAAATTGAAATTCCTTCTAGAAAGTTCACTAAGTTGCAAAGCGGAGTAATGTGGTTTGGAGTTTAAAAGCAAACACTATCAGTCACTCTTCACTGGAGCCCTGGGTATAAAGGAGCAAATAAATATCCTAATCACCATGTTTTAGAAATATATTGCCTTACACTCCAGTTTACTATCCTTGTCCAGTGCTGAACTATAAACTTTTATTTCCCTCAAACAAACCCCCAAACATTTATCACATTAAAAATGAATCATCTGTTATGCTCCAACCATAAACTGAATAATAAACAGAGGCAGGAATTATGATCTCTGGAAAACTGGAGAAGCGCCGATATGTAATCACAATATTTCGCCCCATAAATCTTCAAATTCATATTTATACTGAATTCCCAGACTTCCCTGTCAAGAGAATTTCTAGAATCCTAGCTAATTGTTTTATAAGAATAGAGAGAAGCCAATAGCAAATCCTATTTTTTGAAAGAGTTTTGAGGCAAATATGGTAACTTGGCCATCAACTGTATCATATTTTTCTACACAAGTTTTATTTGAAATAGTTCAATTTGAGGCACTTTTAAATGTGGAAAAGTTCTCTGCATTCCTGAAAATCCCAGTGCCCCATACATGGTTTGGCGCATTTTAGATTTCTCCTGTGTGTAAGCAAGAACATTTTTAGAATATGATTTGACTTATGACATATCGAAGTTCATGTACTAGGTAACTGGAATGTAATTTCTACTGCATTTTAAAAAAACTTCAAGGATGTAAGGTTTACATCCATCCATGTGAAAGTTGCATTTGATCTTTACATTTTTTTGTATGGGTTTTTCACACACTCTGAAAATGATGCTTAGTTTCTTTGGAAATCCATCCATTTCTATGTTGCTCTTCTAGGCAGTTAGGAGGGTCAGATTTTAAAATTAATATAAAACAAATCCATGCTTGATTCTCTGGGAGATGTGAATTTTTCCAGGGTCAGTTTTTGTTAAATTATTAGCTTGCCTTATATGCATATGCCCCTAGCAAGTTGGAGAAGCTACTTCGTAGGCTGGCTTTGTACTGTGTTTACGTGATTACAATAGGTCAAATCTGACATGGCGTTGAAAGAAAGTTCTTTTTGCAGCTAATTAATGAAATGCCGCACAAAGCATGCCATCACTTAATAAAAACATCAGCTTGTGAGGAATGTTTACTGCCCTTTTCAAAAACTTCCCCTTGGATTTGGGCATATGGAATATTGCATTTCATGTATGACTCTGGCTTCCCATGCAGCTTTCAAATACTTGTTGTGTTCCAGCTAAAGTAAAGATTCTGTAAGGAAACTATTAGCCCTTGGCTAGGCTCTCAGGCTCATGATTCAAAATGACCAGCATTCATTAAACTTTATTACTGAGCTGCATGAAGTTTCTTTGGATTAGGAGACGGCATGACCCGCTGTCCAGATTTCTGAATGGTGCTGAAGCTTTTCATTAACCTGGAAGCCTTCTATTTACATGGTTCACAGCCTGGTCTCAGCTCACTTGGAGGTAACAAAGGGTGTCGGGACAGGAGGGCAGTGGGGGTCCCGCTTCTCTAAGGCTTCCATCTGACTCTGATCAGGTCAGCACTTTAACTCCTGCCTCATTAGGTAAAATAAAATGGAAATGATTGAGTAGCCAGGGATCATATTTCAGATTTGGCTTCATCTCTTTCTTAGCCTTCTCCAGTTAACACAGTTTTATGTGGTCTGGTCTGCTGGGTTCTCCCCTTGTGTGCTGCTGGCAATGGGCACATGGAAGGGAAGAGTGAGTGATGCTGTGCACACATATTATCCGAACCAGGAGCAATTCTCCTTGATGTAAAACCTGTCAGAAGTAAGAAAACACTTATTTCCCTAATTGAAGGGGAGCTGTAAATTAGGAAGCATGTGTTCTTAAGGTATGACAAGAAATAAATGCTGAGTGAATGGTTACTAACCTGATTAATGCTGGCTTTGCATTTTAATGAGTTAGATGCTTTCAAAATAGCCCACTTCTCTGATACTGGAGAGCATTAGAATCTATAGCTTTGCCCACTTGAAATGGCACAGAGTGACATCGTGTGCTTCCTCATGTGGTGTGTGTAAAGAACACAACATTGCCTATGTAGTATTTTTATCGAAAATTTATAGTTAACCTGAAAAATTTTAAGGAACCAATCAGTCATATTCAAATCATGGGACATTCTACAAACTACCTGTCTGTCTTCAAAAAGGTCAATTTCTTGAAAGACCAAATAAAAGGTCTGAGAGCTCTCTTAGATTAAGGGACACTAAAGGGACATGACGATTGAATGTAATCTGTGGTACTGGATACAGCAAACAAACTACAAAGGATGTTATTGGGACAAATGGGGCAATTTAAATGTGGACTGAATATTAGATCTTATTGTATCAATGCTGAATTTCATGAATGAAATGATGGCATTTGGTTATGTTGGAGAATGGCCTTATTCTTGAGCTATACACTGAAGTATTTAGGGATGAAGTGTCATGATGTCTTCAACTTAATATCAAGTGAGTCAGCAAAATATTCCTGTTTTATACACACACATGTATGGAGAAAGAGAGAGAAAAAAAATGGCAAAATGTTAAAAACTGATGACTACGTGAATTTCACCACTGAGATTTGTAATATTTACCTCATAGGACTGTTTTCATAATTAAATTAAAATTACATAGATAAAGTGAATGGCACACTGATTAGCTTGATGAGTGGTCTCTGTTGCTACTGTCAGCAGTGTTCACAGTAAAACTCTGGTAACTTCGCCTTTCTTAGGTCAGCTATAGGGTTTTGATCACACAATATCCTACCTGATTAGGATTCTCAGATTGAATTGACAGCTATTGTAGATATCGTTACTTGACACATGGATTTTTTTAACCAAGGATTTATGTATAGTATTAGCCATCTGGTGCCAAACCTGTCCCCTATCAATTTCTTTTCTATTGTATTCAAGAGTCACCTCCCTGAGAATAATGGATCCAGGTGCATCTATCCCCCAGCCCCACATTTTCCTGCCTCCCCCAGCTCAGTTTCTGCTTCTGTAGCTCTGAGATAGGAGTGCCATGTGGGTGCACCCCTCAATACTCCATGTTTTTAAACTTTTCCTACTTTATTCTTTTCCTGCTTATACCAAGGATTGTGACTTCCTCATCGTTTTATGCTACCTAATACCTGAGCCTCTTTTCCTTTATTGGCACCAGTGTAAGTTAGAAATTGCGTTTACCTATAAGTAATAAGGAGCCCTCCTTCCCAAATAAATCGGGAGTGTAATCCTACATTTAATTTGGAATCCAGGTTCATTCTGTCTTATGACCTCTCTAACTGTTGTCTGGTTTCCATGCTTTTGCAAAGTCACTTCATAGTGCAAAATGGCTGCCAGAGCTCCACTTACAGGTCTGGCTCCCAGGCAAAAAGAATATGCTTCCTAGCTGAGTCAGCCTCCTTCAAAGTAGTCTCCCAGGAGCGTCACCTAATAATTTTCTGCCAGCACCTCACCTTGCACGGAAGGTTGAAAACTGTAGTCTTTCCCCTGCGCATGCTGTTGCCCCACATAAAATCAGGGAATTTATTAGGAAGAAGAGGAGAAAGAACACTGGCTAGGCAACTAACAATCTGGTGTTCCAGCATCTGTTAGTAGATCACTGAGTCAGATGTTTGAGTATAGACTCTAGGCCGAGGGACGAAGGCATGAAAAGTAGGACACATCTCCTATAGGAGCTTAAAATTTATTTAAGAGGCAAAATATGTGGAAAAATTAGAAGAAAATTTGGAGCTAGTTTAAATGAAACTCAGAGAAGAGAGAGAGCCAAAGTTTTCAGGCAGGATTTCTGACTATGCATAAGATTTAGATAAGAGATATGGTAAGAGAATTTTGCAAGAGGGAGGACCAGCACAAATAAAGCACAGGAGAAATTAGTAGTCTAGGATCAGTGCCTTGGCCTCACTTACCTGGACAGAAAGGATAGTTTGGAGAAGAGCAAACACCAAAGAGATAAGTAGAATGGGGATAGATTATGGAGGATATTGATCCCAAGACAAATATGTTTGATCCTGATGAACTATTGCTCTAGAGGCAATAGGGAGCCATTAGATAAAATACTACTTTTATCTAATTAATACTCTGCTCAAGAACCTGAGCAGAGTATTAATTAGATAAAAGTAGTATTATAGGAAGATTATTAGTTACCAGTAGGAGTAAATAAAGAGACTGGAGTTAATGAGCGCAACTGTGAGTTAAAATATAGACCCTGTACTTAGAAATCAGTGGAAATGGAGAGGAAAAGACAAATCTGAAAGATGTTTGAAAGAAATTTTGATGAGGAATGATGACCAGGGAATAGAAGTAAAGGAACAAAATACAGGATGATTCTGAAGTTTCTGGTCTGGGAGACAGTAAAACCTTTGGGCAAAGAAGATAGTTATGAATTCTTGAGAACTTTGTACATTTGAGGAAGAGTTGTGAAGAGTAGATAGAAGAGATATAACGAAAGTCATTAATAATTGTTACAGAAGCAAAAGCCTCAAAGTTATTATTACTGAGCTAATTGAGACCTGAATGATGCTTTTGTGTGTTTGGCTATGTGTATTTTACAGTTAGAAGGTACCCAGTGGGTTTTTTTTTTTAAAGAAGGATAATGTCTTCATGGGAGAGACAACTGATATTTTTGAAATTCTATTGTACTACATATAATAGACAAACTGAGGACATGTTGATATTTTATACTTTAAGAAATTCAAGGCTGACTGCGTTAATTCTTCATAAGAAATGAGAATTTCATTTATTCAAAGTTTCAAAAGAATTAACATTTAATTAGCACTGGCTTTGTGTCAAACATAATTTCATTTCATACCCCAGTAACTTTATTTTTAGATTCAGAGCAGTTTAAGTGCTGTCCTTGGTTACACAGCTAAGGGGTAGAACTAGCATTCAAACCCAAAAGACTAATGTCAAGGCTGCCACTGTTTTCCATGCTGTCCCACTTATCTTAGTTCTTTCTCTCTTCTTTCTGGCTCATTAGATACCAGATCTATTGAAAAATTATTCATCTACAATTTTTGGAACTCACAGCTTGTTGAAATTTAGAAAGACTTGAGAACCTTGTGTGTTATGTAATTCTCTTTTGTAATATTAAGCAAGAAACTTTGGGGTAGATATTTGGTTGTTCAGAGCCTCGTCTAAGGAAATCGATGTTATCAAACCATTTGAAGGATAATGCATTTCAAGAAATTTTATATGAGTAAAGTCTGTCCAAAACAAACTGATTCTTCTGTTCTCATTAAAGAGGCTAGTAAAGAATTTGCTCAGGTTATCCATTTGGAGAACACTTTAAAAATGATGTCGAGAACACTGAAATATTTGGTAGATAAAAGATAATTCCAAGTAGGGATAACATAGCAGTTTTTTTGCTTTGGAATGTCAAAACAAATATTTTGCTGTTGAAATAAACTCTTCCTTTAGATATCCAGTCGAAAAATTTCTTGTCTCTAATTACAAAGGGATCAACTCTCATGGTTTTTTCCCAGTGACTTCTTGAATAATAGTTTTTTCTTTTAAAAATTCTTGATTTTATTCTTGACCATGAATTCAGTACTACTCTGACACGTGACAGTGAAACCTGTCAAAGAATTTTCTTGTTAGCTCTGTGAGCCCCAGTTTCCCTCTGCAAGGTTTTTACCTCTGTGGCACTGCTGCAGGGAGAGTTAGGGCTTAAGTCATCTCTTTCCACTCAAGTCACAGTCTATTTCTCACCAACTTCTGAATATCCCGGGAAGAGAATTAGATCCTCTGAATCTAGAGTACATTTCTTTTGCATTCAAGCTTTTTGTACCAGTTGTATTTGTCAGTGTTTGACTGAATTCAAGGGTAGACAGGAAAATGAGTTAGCAATTTATCAAATTGACTCGACAGAGCTAGAGGGTGTCATTTAGTGTTATGGATAGTGTGGCCTTTCACTAAATTGAGCTGTAGGAAAGTTAATTTAGTTCCCTTTGGCCAGTTCCATTTAAGCTATGGAGATGACTCACTAGCCAAAATGCAGTCATTATTTAAACAAAACTAGTTCTTTGCATTTCCAATTCTGTGTTCCCTGGGGAAAATACCCACCTCGTAGTACTCAGTGAATGTTTATTATATCCCCCCTGGTGCATACGAATGCAAATGCTCTATGTTCTGAAATTTGGTTTGAGAGATTGGTTAACGTGTTAAGACCATGGGGATTTATAATACAATTTGTCAATATAATTTGAATGACAGCCTCACGGTTGACTGTAAATGTACTTTAATTAAGGTTTAATAACCTTTATAAGGAAAATGGAGAATTACTGTTAAGTGATCTTGGATAAACTTCAGTGACTCCTTTAAAGGAAACATCAAATAAAAATATCATAAATATATTTTATATAGTAATTATGTAGATTAAAGAACTCCATTCAGCTGAATGCTTTGGGGCAGTGTACAGAATGCACATTCCATTATAAGTGAGATGTTGAAAAAGGCAGTAACCTTGTAACAACTTGAAATTTCCATTAAGAGACTAGTAGATGTACTGGTATAATGTACTTAACCAATTAAAATGCTTATTAAAAGGGAAAGATGTATTTCTTCTGGTAACTACTGACTACTAACAAATGAATAAGACTTCCCACTCCACTCTGGAGATAAGCATCACTGTTTCATGCTACCGTGAACAGAAATGCTGGTCAATGTGCCAAATAATATCTCCCTGATACTGTTCCCTAGAATATCAAAGTAATGTAAATTGCTTCGGCCAATAATCTTTTCCCATCTTTCAGCCTCCCTGAAATTCACTTTGCCCGTCTTTAAAATTGATTTTCTGCAGACCAGGCCATCTTTCTAGGTGTCGAGATTATGATATCACATCCTGTTCTTTACACTCCAGCCATATTACCTCTGGTAGGCTACAGTTTGGCAGGAAGAGACCATGCAGTGATACTCTGTAAATTCTGTATTACAGTCCCAATTTATTTAGCAAAGGCTACACAGCCTAAGTAGAAGCTAGGTGGCCACCCAGAGAAGGTGCAGATGCTGCGTGTCCTGATATGGCTCCCCAGAGTCCTTAAAGACCCCAACAGGGTCGTGCAGCTGCCAATGCCTGTGTTTGGAAAGGTACTGTCATGCTGCTCTACAGCTCCTATAAAACTTACACTTATTTCATTTTTTAGGAAGAAGGTAGGCAATCTTTACAGATATCTGGGATCCTCTGTTTTCCAGCCGAACTCCACATCAGCAAGCCCACATTCTCACCCAACGGAGAAAGCAGAGTGAGGGCCCTGGCAGCTGTGAGCACTTTGCCCACCTCTGGCCATCTCCATTTCCACAGTGCACTTCTTGATTCTGACTTAGATTCCCTCTATGATTGAGCTTGGTGTTTGGTTTGAGGACCAGGATCATAAAACCACTTACGTACATCAGCCTTCCACGGGGAGAGCTGTGGCACATCTCTGTCTATGATCTCTTCCACTGACTCTGGGCTGATGACTCAGTTACCAGTGCTCATTGCTCATGGAGACCTGGAGCCCAGCGGCAGGCCCCGCCGCTCTAAGAGTGAGAGGTAGAGAGAGTAATAGACACCGAGTCACAAGTTTAAAGAGTTCATTCACCAGAAAAGAAATAAAAGGACAAGACAGCAACAAGTCAAAGTTTGTGATCATGGTAGTGGAAAGTTTTCCAGCATGACACAGTCAAGCTTTAGTGATGGGTGAATCATAGAACTGTAGTGTGGAGATAGGTCACTGGAGCTGAGAAAACCAAGCAACTGCGAAGCCAGCGTGTCCACTGTTGCCTCGTGCTCTCTGACCTCAAGCTCGCTCAGCCACAGGTCTCCCTAAACTTGCTCCACCTCTAGCCGCTGCTCACCAGCCCCATCCACCTTCTCATCAGATGTCTCCTCATCCTTTCCTTGTACCCCTTTACCTGGCTCACTCTGATACTCCTCAGAACGCTCCAGAGGAGGCTGCTGCTTCTTCTCTTCTCAATTCACATGAAGGGCTGGCATGTTCCTCACTTACCTTTGCAATTGTTCTTGACTCTCACTCAACATCTTTCTCTTTCATCTCTTGGTCATTTGCCAATTGCCTGAACCTGGCCTCACAACCCTCCAGCGGAGTCTGTTCCCTGATAGCATTTTCAGGCTTTCAACCAAGTATTTAACCTCTTGTCCTCACAGATCCTGAGCTAGCTCTGGCTTTCTTCTCCATGGACGGTGGTGACTGAAACTCACCTCCCTAGTGTCAAATCTAAAATCCCCCTTCTTCTTGCTCTTCCATTGTTCCCCTCTTGTAAGGGATGCATCTCTTCTTTATCCTGTTCAGAACTATTGCCCTTTGACTCCTTCTTCTCATAGTCCTCCACTCCCTTCTGACTTCATTTGGCTCTCAATCAGGATGCCCACAGTCAGTCATTTTCAGTCACATGTAATCCCAGCTCATGTTCTCTGGTCCCACTGCAACTTGGCAATACTTCTAGTGAGTTTCTTTTTGAGTCCCCATTTCACTCTGCATAGCAGCCTCTCTAGGCTCCTTTCCTCTCCACAAGCTGCTAGTCGCACACCTTTCCATCACTCTCTGCAGATGAATTTGACTTCTTCCTACTGAGGAAACTGGGGACATCTAACATGATTTCCTTCAAAATTCCTCTGCTCTGGTTTAAACCCATGTTGCTTCTCTTGTCTGTCTTTAATTTATTTTTATTTTTTAATTACACTTGACATATAATATTATATTTATTTTCAAGTGTACAAATAGTCTTTATTTTTGTTTTTAAAGATGAAGTATTTGGTCTCTTTTCTAAAATTAGTTCTTCCTGATTCTACTCCTCCAGGTCTAACTCCATCTCCTTTCTTTTGCTTCCTCAGTTTTCCCCTCTCACTTGATTTTCCTCTCTAACTACAAATATACTCATCTTCCTAGCCTTTAAAAAACTTCCCTATTAGTTTCTCTTTTTACTGTCCGCGCTCTCCTTTTCTTAACTACCAAACTTTTTGGTGAAGAATACTGTTACTGTCTATATCCATTTTCTCGCCACCTGCTCATTTCTGATGCTTCCGCCATTCTACTGAAACTACCTTGTCAAACAAGGTCTCATGTAGTGCTTTAGTCTAGCAGAGCTCAGAGGTCAAAGCTTAGATTCCCTCCACATCTTCATTACATAATGCTTTCACGTTAGCATTCAACACATGTGTTTAAGAGCTATGTATTCTGTTAGGCTGAGAATATATATGAAATGCTTCAAGATCATTATGGGCCCATTTTGAAAGCCTGCAAATTGGCAAATAAGAATGGGAATTGATAGAAACATTATTGTTCGCAAATCAATATTTCGAACAAAATTGCACTAATCCATCATAAGAAAACTATATTGTGCTTTCTCATAAGATTCATGGTTTGAACCAAATTGGGTTGCAGCAAATAGCAATGGATGTTCTAAATATCCAGTTTGCTCCTCCCGCTGCTTATTAGCAAGTTACGGAAGTAGCAACTCTCACTTCAGCAGCAGTTGGGCCATTCAATAACAGAAGAGCTTCTTGACAAAAGCACTCCTAATTTATACTAAACACTCCTAAGTTATAACTTCATAGATAACAGGAATCACCTATTCTGCATATCCATTAGATTTTCTTTGCTCCAAACCATACAATGGAGTCAGGATATGGTCAAATGTAGAGACTCGTGAGACTCGTTTTGCCCACAGTAGCTGACTGTCCAATCTATGATGATATCTGGTCAGACTCTAAAGGGGATGCAAAGGTAAGTTAAGATGAGCTCTCTGCCCTAAGGGAGCGTACAATCAAGTAGTAGAAACAGGACAAGTACCCAGAGACCACATCAAAGTGAGACAATGGTGGGCAATGTTCAGAGGAAAGAGGGACCGCTACCCAGGAGGAGGACTCCACTCTAACCCCTAACAAAGAGGATGATCTTCTGTGAATGAAGATGGAGAAAAAGCCAACAGATTTGATGTCTATGAATATACCCGTTATTTAAGAAAGGCTCTGTTGAGAAACAGATATTTTTATCTGAAAAATCTGAAATATCTCTGAACATGCATTTTAGCAAATGCTAAGCCATTAAATTCTTATTTAGAAAATATTAGGTCCTCGTGAGTTTGTCAAAAATAAATTGTATCATTTGTGTTTTCTGGAGAGTGCCTTTTTGTGGGCTAAATGTTTATATTAAGATGTTCCCCACCACCCCCGACCCCCGGTCCTTGGCTCAGTGTTGAAACTTTATGGCCAAAGAAAGGTTTCTGAGATGGAGGCAGGGGCCCTCGAGATAAAATGCCTTGTGTTTCCCTGCAGGAGGTCTAGCTCTCTCAGACGAGTTTAATAGCCATTCAGACACTGAGAAGATCTTATCTCGTGTCCTATTGGTTTGGGGTCACTTGCTGGCTCACATTATATTGAAATGTGGGCAGAGAGAGGGAGTAATTTGTTAATGTCATGTAGGATGAACTTGGTTAGAAAGGGAAGTGTACCCGCTTTATAATAACACAAGTGTTTCCTTGCTAATCCCTTGGCAGGTTCATTATCTGTGCAGCCCCAGGCAATGGTTAGCCTATCGTGAAAGTGAAATTTAACCCTCAGCATGAAATTAATCCTCAAAGACTTATGTCTGCTCAGTCTAGAAATAATACATTCTAAGTGATTTTATAATCCCCGACTCTTTCTTTTTGCATAGATGTTAAATTGTTATCAAGCTGTTACAACTCATACTAGGAAGCTGATTTTTGTTTACCTGAGAAAACTGGACAAAGCTATAGGAACAAAGAAGCTGACTTCCTATTTCAAGGTTGCAGTTGTAAACCTGACATGGTGGGATGGCTGTTTTTTAAGCACTAATAACGTTACCATTTGTTGGTGATCATACTCATGTTTGCGCTACATTTTATCTAATATACATAGGAATAAAGAACATTTTTATAATAAAGATGTCACTTGACAAGAAGGCTCTCTCGTTCAGCTTATTGAACATTTGACATGGAAAAATTGGGAAACACCATGAGAATGCCAAATGAGTGTGAATGGTTCCTTGTAGAGTCAGGAAACCTTTAACAAGGGTTTAAGGGTAAAAGGAAGTGAGGTTGTGTCCCTTTTCCTGTTTCATAAGACAAGTCTTTATTCTTACTTAGCCTTTTCATGTCTTCTTTCCAAGGTGCATGGGCAGTAAGGGAGAGAGAAAGGAGGATAGGTTAGGAAAGAGAAGGGGTAGAAGAGAGCCAATATTTACTGAGAAATATATGTACTAAGCATTTTACACAAATTGTCTTATTTAATCCTCACTACAAATGGCAAGGTAGGTGTCACTTTTCCAGATAAAGAAACAGGAAAGTTTAAATTTCTTGTCCAAGTTCGTGCAGTGGGTAAATGGCATAGTCAAGATTTCAACCCATGTCTGTCTGACTCCTTCCACTGTATCACCTGGAACCTGATCCTAAGAAAAATTAAAAGATTTGAAACCTTTCCTGATTGAAATTCAGTCTTTTTCTCTCAAAATGCAAGAGATCCTTGCAGTTTACGTAGTCGAAGTTTAGAATATTAATGTTCTTCTGTTTTCTAATTTGTGTTTTCTTTTTTCGCAACGTAACTTATTTTTACCATATTCTTAGGTGGCTTGTCGTTCCATATGCTGCATTATTACAAAATTAATCCATACCTCTACTTATAGCACTTTAAAAGATGGTTGTGAGATAAATGCACAAAAGGCCCAGGGTGGGTGATAAATGTATCCTAGAATTTACAGAATTCTTTATTCCTAGATATTTCAAAGAAATTGAGGGTCTTCTGAATTTAGGAAATATATCTGATGTACTATTTTAATCCATCAAATGCACATTTATTGAAAGTCTACTACAGCTTCATTATCTGCCTTACACAGTTTTAAATGATTTTTGCCTAGAGAAGGTGGACTTTTTAAAGAATTACAGCTGTACCTGTGTGTATCCCTACCTTGCCAAACCCTTTATCAAATTTTCACTCCAGATTTTTGTTCTCTCATGCCTGGCCTATTTTAACATCCTTGTTTACTGTTGCTTCTTGTCACTTGACATTGCCCGTCACTCTTATATGGGAGGAAATTAATTTGGTCTGGCATAATGTTCCTTTCACAAAGCCAAGTTCAGTGGAAGCCAGTACCCTTTCCTAAGTATATATACAAATCAACTATTTGATAATTTACTCTAATTTCTGCTTATTGTTTAAGTACTTAGTTATTTTTGATTCTCCATGTACTTTTTTTTCTAAACTTCTAGAACATTACTTCTAAGCTTTCAAAAATCCTAAGTTTAGTTCTTAGGGAGAGGTTATCAGCCTTTACTGACATATATCAGTATATTTTTGTTTGTTTATTTGTTTCATTAGGAATTTATTCTAATTAGATTGAGGACACAATTTTGATTGAGGCAAAAATTTATTTACCAAGATGCTTTTATGGCAGTTTTTAATAAAATTGGAAACAATATTCTTAGAAGGAGGTGACCTTGCATCCCCTTTTAAAACTAAAAAGGCTCTTTGCTGTACTGGTTTAACTTCCCATCCACCCACGAAAACATTCTGCTCACTGTCCCGTAACTATCCTTTCTGGCCTCGTAAGTTAACTGCTTCAAGTTAGTTTTCTCCATTTAACCCCATTTGTTCTCCAATCCATCAACTTAATTTTTATATCCTATATCCTTTAAGCATTTATTTATTTTCTGTGTGTGTGTATAAAATCTATTTTAATAGTACTGTATATTTACTTTCAATTCCCTTGTTACTGACTTTGGTTTTTAAACTTCCTTGTATCTCATCTTTTTCAGTATCCTTATGCCTGGTAGAGTTTGCTATGCACTTTATAGATGGATTGAAAAGGTAACTTTAATGAACTTTTATGAAAGTTTTACATTTTAGTGAAATTAGGTTTTTTCTAATTTTAAGCAAGCTAAATTATTCAAATCCTGGTAAACAGTGGGCATTTATTTTAGTAAAGTAAAAATAGATCCTGATAAAATGTTATTTGTTGTTTACCCACACAAGAAAGGGTGGCATACATTTTGTTTAGTCACTGTAGAGTGTCACAGGACATTCCTTTGAAGCGATGATTTTCACAAGGGTAGAAACAGTCATTTATAGTGTTTAAAAAAATAATCTTAAAAAGGCATAAAGCTGCAAACAGGCAGTAAAAATTTGTTGCAAAGTAGATTCTTTTTAGTACCCAAGAATGCCTTCCTGTTGGCATTTGTTTATAATTTTGTTTGTTTTTCTAAAATTACTTCCAAATTGTCAGCCTGCAGAAAAGCATGAAAAGGTGTAATAATCACACTTCAGATCTGTTAAGTTAATACAGAATATTATGGAAAATTGTTTTAACTCTTGAAATCCCTTTACAACTATAAAAGTGCAAATGAGATTGTCCCTGCTGTTTTAGCCAGGCTGTGAGACTCAAAGTAATAGGGTATTTATAAGAAAATTCCAGACATAGCAGTGCTGCCATGATCCATATGACCCAGACTTTCCAGTTTTTGTCTCTTGTCCTGTCTAAGGGAAAACAAAGAGGCATAAAATTTAAATGAGAAGATCTCAAATCATTTTTATGACTCATTGTAATGAAGATATGTATATTATTTTAGAGTCATTTGGTTGATTTAGGAGAAAAAACACTTTTTAATTTTCATCACAATTTGGTGATATTTAAGCCACCTTCTTTCAATAAATAGCACCGACTTCTCTCCAGCACTGTCCTGACAAACTGGCTATTTCTGTTTTCCAGTGAGGGATTTGGTTTTCTTTAAGACAATACTGACAATCCTTTATGTTTGAAAAATTCCATTTAATTTTTATTGAATTGGAATAGACACAGGCATGGAAATGACTTCAGTATATCTATGTATTGATCTTTCTCAGATTTTATACCTGGAAAAGACTATGCTGGTATCTTCAGCTGTGACTCAGATAGCTGGAAAGAAAAGAACATGTGTGTGTAAGATTCTTTTCAGTATTCCTAATTTAGTTTGGAATTTAATTCAGTAGGTTCCATTTTGTATTTCTTAGAAAACATTTTTGTCAGCCTTATGAGCACTGTAGCTTCCTTCTAAGGGTTGATAAATCTCATAAAAGATTGTTCTAGTAACACCAAAGAGGCATTTTCATTTTAATCAGTTCAAAACTGGCATAATAAAATTATCTGTGGTAGAAATTTATTTTAGTTTAAACCTATATAAACAACTGAAGTAATGAGGAACTATACAGTAAGTCACACTAAGCTTACAAGAGAAAAATGAATTTGAAATTTAGAATATTTTCCTAATTCTCATACCTCCTCTATCTACTAGAGACGTTTCCCCCACAAATCTAGGTAATGTTACATATATTAGGGTGCAGCTATGTGCAAAAAACTCTAGCATTTTAGCCTAAAATCTTAGCTCTCTAAGCCAGAGCTTTCTAATTAAAATGTAATATAAGCCATACATACAATTTTAAATATGCTATTAACCACATTTTAAAAAATAAAAAGTCCATGCTTACTACAATACGTCTTATGGGATACAGTGGTTACAGTAATGTGCAGTCCTAGCAAAACAATGAAGTTATATTTTCCACTTTTTGAGCTTTTAAATTGTCTAAATTAATTAAAATAAAATAAATTTATTTTATCAGTTGTACATTTCAACTGCTCAAAGTCAAATCTGATTGGTGTCTACCATATAGGAAAGTGCAGTTTTAAGCCTTTGTGGATTTTACACAAAGTTCTTGTGCTATGTTTGTCTTTTTGTATATAGTTATTGTTTAGAAGAAATCCAACCAAACAAAGATAAATCACCTTCTATAGATGCACTAGAAATCAGTGTAAATAAATTGCTTTTGTGCTGGACTGATTTCTAAGGGTACTTATTTCCTTATGCATGTGTGTGTGCTGGTAGGCTTGGCAGGGAAAGCGGTAGAGAGAGGGAGAGAGGAGGAAACTGGCTATTTGATCAATCTATGACTTTTAAAACAGATAACGCCCTCCCACTTTGAATTCCATCATGGTGTCTTGGTAAATTTACTCTTTTGCATATATCCCAAGTCAAGAAATTGATGATGTAAGATATTGAGGTGGGTTTCCAATGTATAGTGAAGGGCAGTGGTAATATTCCTTAAGAATATGTTAATTTAGAAAAATAACTATCCATGTAAAGCTTATCACAGTTTATATAAAACATGCAACTCTAAAACTAAGTAAGGTGGAAATATTTTTCTCCCAGGGGAGGAATATGAGTGCTCACTAGTTCTCTTTTTTCTGAAATAAGAAAATAATACAACTATTATTACCAAAAACTTACTGGCATACAAAGATAAAATCTCTAGAGAAAAATAAGCCCTTGAAATAGAATCTTCAGATTCTATACCTGGATATTCACACAAACCATCTTCATAGTGCCTTAAGTTAGACAGACACTTTACCGAAACTGCCTGGCACTTTTCACACTGAATGGAAGTGGTGAGATATTTGGTATAATAATAATTTCTCATCCAATTAGGTACTTATGTAGCATCTTTTTTCTTGGGCAGTAAAAAGAATGTGAATGATACCAAATGAATGTGAAAGAGGAAATTGTGATTAGTTCTTTGGCTGAAACTACTGTATGACATATCCATGGCATCCAAGTTGGTACAAAGATGTTTTTCTCTATAAGAAATAACATGGCACAGACATGATTCTTTGGTTATTTATACTTTTTCTGCCTTTTTGTTTTTTATAAACATTTCTATTTCTAAATGTAAAGACTTGGATTCTAAATGGAGTACTAGGAATATGCATCATTCACAATGCACAACCCTGTACAGAGCAGTAATATACTCTCTCACTAGTGAAGCGATCACTAGGGGGAAAAAGGCAAAAGCAGATGACAGCAATCATACAGCTGAAGAGGAGTGAAAAGAAGCAAGAAAACTTTTACTAGAAGACATGAAGGTGTACTCTTTGTTAGACATGCAAACTTTGTCCTCTCCAAGTTGCCATCACTCACAGGCTCAGATGAAGGACTGGGCCTGATGGCCATGTTTGCACAATAACTCCATCCCCTGGACATAGCTAAATGAGCCAGTGGGAGAAAGCTGACTTCCAAAGAATTTTGACTATGATATAGTTTTTTAAAATAAAGTTATTGGGATGACATTGGTTAATAAAATTATATAGGTTTCAATAACACAATTCAATAATATGTCATATGTATATATTACACTGTGTTTTCACCACCCAAAGTTAAACTTCCTTCTGTCACCATGTATTTGACCACCTTTATCCTTATCTACCCCCCTTCCCTCTGGTAACCACTAAACTGTTGTCTCTGTCTATAAGTTTTGTTTGTCTTTCTCATTTGTTGTTTTCAGTTTTATATCCCACTTATGAGTGAAATCATATGGTTCTTAACTTTTTGTATCTGACTTATTTCGCTCGGCATGATAATCTCAAGATCCAACCATGTTGTCACGAATGGCGTATTTCATCTCTTCTTATGGCTGAGTACAGTTATTTTGTGATGTGATACGGTTTTGTATTGAGAAAACCAACAGGAAACAGATGACACTCTCAAATTAGAATAATTTGAAGAGAATTTATAAATGGATTTATTACAAAGGTAGGTATGAGCAGGGTGTAAAGAAGTCACAAAGAAGAACTCAGGGTCTTAAGACGACCAGCAGCAGGGAGGTAAAGCTGTCATTACCTCTGAGTTCAAAGGCATATGTGAAGGGAGAGGTTACCAAAGCTTGAAAGATGAAAGTTATGAGGGGAGGGCTCCTTAAAAGGAGGAGTGAACTTCTGTCAACAGAGACAAGCCTGAGGAAGACTCACAGGAAGGAATCAGACAAATAAAACCATGAACTCATTTTCCTTTCTTTCTTCTGTCACCCATCAGGGCTTCTCATTGACTAAATATAACTGGAAGTCAGAGAACATAGGAGTCTTTTGATGTAATCAATTCAGATCACCTCTTAGGGTAGCGAACAGAGTGGGAAAGGGTAGAGAGTGGATCTGGAGGAGCAAATGAAAGATATTTGGCATACGTGGTGGCAGAAAGGAGTAAATGGTGGGTACTAGGTTTGTATCATATTATACCAGGGATGAGCTGCTCTATCAAAGTCAGTGCTGTGGGGGAGAAGGAAGCAAAAGGAACTGGTCCACAGGGAGAACACAGAGAGAGGCAGAGACACAGTGCAGTGTTGTTCTTTGAATTAGTTAAGGCAATTCTGGCTGCAGTAATCAACCCCTAAATTTCAGTGGTTCACCCCAATAAAATATGCTCATATATTAGTCCAAGGTGAGTATTACCAGAGGGTAGGAGGTTTTCCTCGGAGTGTAATTTAGGGATCCAGGCTTCTTCCATTTTGTTGCTCTGAACTCGCTAGAGCTTCCTTCTTTCAGATGATACAGATTTAATGTAAGACGTAACTAGTCCTGACATAAGATATATCTTGCAAAGTACATCTTGCAGGTAGAACAGGAAAGAGAATGGAGAATCTCTATTCACTTCCTAAAAGCCTCAGTCTGGAAGTGACACACATCACTTCACTTAGAATCCATTGAGAAGAACTAGTCATATTACTCACACCTAGATGCACAGGGAGCTGGGGATGTACTCACTATCTGGCTATGTAGAATCTTTGAGCATCAGCTTCACGCAGTGAAAAAGGGAGCAGGAGGTTTTAGGTGGACAGTGTCTCACATCCACCATATTTGATGATGGGTTCCCCTGTCCCAGTCCCAGGTCCCAGGAGACCTCTTTATATCTCCTTGTCAAACATAGTCTCTGTAATAACAACGTCCTCCCCCTCATGTGTGTTATCTTGAAACATGTTAATTCTAGCAACAAAAGGCCTTGATGAAGCCAGTCTCATTTAGGATAGGCATTGCAATGTAACAAAAAAGTCATCTGTTTCTGTCTCAACTTTCTAGAATATTTAAACTTGAGATTTGTAAGAAATTTTTCTTTATCTTATTTGTATCTAAAAGTATGGTACCTTTAATTGTATATTTGTTTACCTGTGGTGAATGTTTTCTTAAGTCATAAAAACTTTCAGAAATTGTATAACTTTATGAATCTCTCGATAGATGAAACTCAACCTGACACAAGTAGTATTACTAAAAAATATATTTGAACCAATTTTCATTGCAGAAAGTAGTGAATATAGTGACTTCGCCTTTGAAAATACTCATTTCTTCCAATCTCTATTCCAAGTTGTCTACATTCAAGTGAATGAAAAAAAAAAATAGGGAATACCTGCCAACAATTCTATAAATTATATCAAGATTTTTTTAAAGAGACAATTCAAAGTATGGAATTGCAGCTGTCCCATGATTTCTGCCAGAATTTGACCTAACACACATAAGTAGGAGTGGGCTTAACGGTTCCAAGGTACTGAGAAGTAGAATCCTTCACAGTGCCATGCTGTGTCCTTCCTCTCGCTCTCGCTCCCGCTCTCGCTCTCTCTCACTCTCTCTCTCTCACCCACCTTTTCCTCCCAAAGGGATAGTGCAATATCACCAGAACCAACAGAATTCTGAAAATATGTAGTTTTTCAAAAGTCACTTTCATATTTTTCTCAGTTTTTCAAACTAAACATGCATCTATGAGAATCCAAATAACAGATACTTACCACACAGTCTATAGCGCAGAAGTGGAAAACAAACATGAAAAACATGGAAGGGCATTTTATTTACAGAAACAGACAGAAAGAGAATGCACAAAACAAATAGGGGAACAGAGTAGAGAAGAAGAAGGAATCATTACAGAAAGAAGGTGTCAGCTGTGCTTTGTGTCATCATCCTCATCCTCATCGTAAGTTATAAATTAATTCTTGTTCAGCTTCTAGGAGCAACAGGACTCTTTGTTAGGCCCTTGAAGTAGAGAGGTGCTGAAGGGAGAGGAGCACATGGCAGCAGAGCCAGCCTCCTGCCAGGAGGAGAGACTACCCCTGCCCGAGGTGCTCTACCTGAACATGGCCACAGAGCCTCAGGAGAGAACACTAGAGGAAAACAGAGGCGGTCCGCCTCTTCTCTCCTCTCAGAACAGCTCATTCTCAGGGAAAGCTCAAACTCAGCCAGAGGCCACTTATCTCAGAACCTCAACTCTTTGGCACAGAACTGAAAAACAAAACACATGCAAAACTGGTCTCTGAACAGCCAAAATAGATGTTGGAAAGGCCAGGCGCTGATGTTCATGGACTTGACTCATAGTACGGCCCCTCAGGCCCTCAATGAGAGCCATGACCAAGCTGGGTTGTCTGGTCCTTAGTTCACTGCTGGTTTTAAGTGACAGATTAAAGGTCACAGGAAAAATGCTAGTGAGAAAGAGAGGGAGAGGGGAGGGGAGCAAGGAAACTGGCTTAGGGCGCATATAGAGTAAAACCGTATAAGGAAAACAAAGAACCGGAAAGGTACTATGAGGCCATTAATGTATGGACTGGCCGGAACAAGCCTTACCAGGCCTGAGGAGATCACTGCGTAGGAGAACAAGTGATTCTTTCCTATTCAGAAGGTTCCCATCAACCTCACTACAAAATGCTACATTGGATTCCCAAAATATTAGTTAAGGAGGCAAGCAAGAATATGACAAATCTAAGAGACTTGCTTGTTATGAATGTTTTACTACCACCTGTTTCTCTCCTATTAGAATGCAAACTTCTATAAGAGAGTAGACGTCTTAGTTAAGCAGAGTGTAAAGCCAAGTGCCTTGTACAGACTATCCACTCAAAAATGTTAGTTGGCTGGAATTCTCTGTAAATCACGCTGTTTCGGAAGATGTTTTTTCTCTTTTATACTCAATAAGAGGTTTTACTTATGAAGGGAGGGGCTAAATTTCCAAATGTTTAATCTTTCCATTTAGATTTGATGATTAATTGAATGGGAGTACCCAGTTTCATTGGACACAACTGGAACTCGCCCTAGCAAAAGTTTGAAGGAGGTGGTTTAAATCTTGTGTATTCACTGTAAGTTTCTCACTTAGGTCTCATCTTAAATGAATGTCTTACGTTTAGTTTTTAAAATTTTAAGGAACCTAGATTAACCAAGATATTCAATTATCTACATCTTAATTTGCAGAACAGAGAGTCCTTTTTTAAAGTAATTATGTTTTTAAATGCAAGTTACATTTATGTAAAAGCTGCTAGTTGGAATAAGCTCAGCATTTTATAGAATTAAATGACTTGAACTGTCTTGTAGTGCTTTGCTACCTGCCAAAGTACCCACCTGTAATCCTGCCAAAAATATTAGCTGTTTTTTTTTTATTAAATATTTGGTTAATTAGTGAAGCATACTTTCCTGTACAATTCTGTAGACAAGTTAAGTCTGCTCCTGGGTGGGTGTAATTCATGTATCTCTTCTGTTGCCAGTGTTCTAAGTGATTTTTAATTATTTTCAGCATGTTATTTGATGATAATAATGAAAACACACCCTTCCACCGGGGCTCTTTTGAGTGTGTGTTCATGACATAATGGAGCATTCATTATGCAAACGTTTAG
>NW_006436664.1:4333281-4358243 GCF_000325575.1 Pteropus alecto
GAGAGAGAGAGTTATAAATCTCATTAGTTGATATTGACAATGTTATGCAGTCACACAGTAGGTACTTAAACATTTGGAAATAAATAAACCCCATAAGATAGCTGCTAGATAAATACAGAAAGATATTTTGGGGGGATCCAGAATATATCAAACCCATTGTCTTCAATGAGAGGGCTGAAAGGAATCACGTAATGTCTTCTGCTCTTCAAATAGGACTAAAATCTTCTAATAGAATAGAATCTAAATTCTTCGACAAAGATGTCCATCCTAACTCCCCATGAAGAGATCTCTCTCTATCCACAGTCTATATTCCTGCCAGTGAAGGACGAAATTAAATGAACACTATTGGTACATCTCTGAAATCTGGCTCTCCCCAGCACAGCTAATTCAGGGCTGATTTCTTTAGAGTTCCAAACATAAACCTCAAAGGTAGTTGGGTGATGTGCAGGTAACATTATTCCCTTTTTGACAACTGAAAGAGCTTGAGTTCATAGAACCAACTTTATTCGTCATTCTCTGAACTAGAGAGACAAATTTATAGTACAACTCCAGGGAAACCTATTCCCTTTAGTATAAGACCTTTCTAGTGCCAAGCTGATACTTTTCTCTTTTTCAAGTGATTTTAACCCTACAAATATAAGGAATCGTGAAACTAAAAGGCAGCCCAATATGAGATCATATGTGTAAAAATGCTCTCAGAGTTAAACGTGATTTACAACTGAGCAGGATCACTGCTATTTCTTTGCCATTCGGGGGTCCCGTCCATCTGTGAAATGCTTTCAAAAACTGTGTCCACATTTGGAACTGATACAACCCATCCACATCTTGGTAACATATGAGGTCAGTCTTACTGTAAAGATAAAAATGTCCCTTAAAATTTTTCTCAACAATGATAAACTTAAGCATGTTTTCTTCCTTGGTAGCCAAGTTTATTTATCTCCATTCCCCAAATTTCTTTCTGGCATTAGCATTTATGCTTACGAATGCAAAAACGCAACCCACTATTTTCATCTTTCTTTCTTTGACATTATTAAAAAGTATCCTTCCTTATCGGTGTTAATTAAACCATAAAATAGGCACATTTGATCAATTAAAATAGACTGGAAGGGTATAGTAGGTCTCCAGAGACTACATTCTCTGACATTTCCCTCACTGGGACCCTGGATTATGATCTCAAGTTCAAAATTCGTTTCTTTGAAGTGACTCAGTTCCCAGGGCCAGTGAGAGGATTCTGGTAGGTTTGACTGCTTTTGAATTCCCTATTCTGGACATCTTTTATGAAGGCTGGAAACCAAGAACTTTAGTCTTGTCCTGAGCAATGAGCTGAGATTCAACAGGTAAGAATGATGTGTGTTTCTCTGTCAGGCAGTAGGTGATACTGGTGAACTTTAGGACCCAAGGAGGTGGGTGGGAGAGAGAAATAATTAGCTAACTTTTCTCTTTTTGGGGGGAGGGGAAGGGTCAATATTTTTAAAACTGTAATTATTTGGGAATTATGGGAAAACTATGATTCTTATTATTACTATTATAATTTTAATATTTGATTGATGAAGTTGACGTAGCCCTCTCTATTCTCATTATCTTAATAATGGGTTTTATTTCCACTCTGTGATCCATCCTTCCTTCATTCTCACATACGATGTGATTTCATGCTAATTAACCACTGTAATGGCCTAGTTCCCAATGCAACTGGGAAAATGTATGTGGGTACATCTGAGTGTGAGGTCATTTGTTGGCATTAAATATAAATTTAATTGACTATATGTATACATAACACATATATATTCAAAAAGTAGCAGAACTATAATATTAAGCATAGTTTTTTAATGTGACATATGTTTTACAAAGCGAAATGTCTGAAAGTCAAGCTAGAAGAGCTATTGTTTAATTGAGACCAGTTTATAATTGAGCGTTTGAATTATACAGCTATGTCAATTCGCCTATTTTATCACTTGTGGTTTAGCATTATTAGATTTAGTTTCTAATCTCTAATGATCATCTGTCTCTGACTTGTTAACTAGTATATTGTCATTAAAATAAAGTTTTGAATTATATTGTCAGTATACTTAGTTATTATCCCATAAGTAATACAAACAACTGAAAGGACTTGTCCCAGGTGATAGAATAAACTCTCTTATCATGATTTATTGTACAGTGTCAAATTTTATGCAGATTCTAAGTACTATACATACCACATGTCTTAGAATTGTGTAGGATGTACAAAACTAGATCTATTTCATCACAATAATCAGGGACACATAGGTTAATATTTATTGCAACAAAATTTGTGGTTGACAAAATGGATGAACCACTTACAGGATATTTAAGTGTATCGTTAAAGTGCGAATTGTAAAATGTACAGAATATCAGACTTTAAATTTCCTCAGCTTATGAAAGAAGACTGCAATTAGATGTGTCTAGGATCACAGGAAATTACTTAAAGTATAATCAGTCCATCTGGATTGATCTGATATTTCAGAGAGATAATATTTTTCAGGCTTTTTTCAAAAACGTGTTCAAAATTACACGGTACAGATTTCCCTTGCTTTTGTGGCCTTGCCAAGATGTTGTTACTTTATCTGTAGTAATTATCTAGGCTGACTGAGCACTCCAGGTTACATATTTCTTCAAATTATAAACTGTTTTATAATCACATAGAGAAATTTATTAGTCTTCTTTACAGTATCATAAAGGCTAAGCCAAAGCATAGCCCAACCCACCTAGCCCACCTACACCTAGTAAAGACATTCAGACTTTGAACAGGCAAAGAACCTCTTATTTTTTTCAAGTTAGGTTTCTACTTCTTTTATAAAGAAATTCTCCCAGGAAAATGACTGAGCAGCCATCAGGGCAAGTATCTTTCTTTGCCCTGAATTTTTAGAATAATTTGATAAACAGCCAAATATGTATGATCACTGTTTTTGAACTTCAGTCACTGATCACTGTTGGAACAGAGCCAAACTCAAGAGGCTTGTGTATTTGTTAGCGTTATTTTAGGGTGTTAATTGATGCCAGGCCCAGATTGTGAACACAGCAAGCAAAAGCAATGTTTAAGTCGCCAAGTTCCTAGGAATCTCCATTTAATATTTGTATTCTGCTTTATTTTATAATTATTCACTAACATCTCCCAGCCTCCTGCCTGCTTTTTCCCTTTTAGAGGGCAAGATCTATGGTTTATTCATCTCTGGGCCCCCAAAACTCTTAACCTTGCCCCTTGTGCAAATGTGCCCATTCTCAGGAAATGTTGAGACAGAAATCTGTGTCTTGGACTATAAACCATGCCCTTCCAATGTGATTAAAGGACTCTTGTGTTCATCTTTGTAAGGCAATCTGAGGTAAGACAAAATACCTATAGCTAACTTTTTTTTCTTCTAATGACCATTCACAGTAATCCATAAAGCTATGGACATAGAGAAACTTTAGAAGGAAACCTTTCTTCTAGAACTGGCTAAAGGAAACTGAAAGAATCACCTCCAAAATCATCAGCAGCCTCATCTCCCCACTATGTGACACAGTCTTCCTATGGGGATGACAAATACAGAGGCCGTGTCCCCCTTCAGTTCAATGGATAGCCTTTCATGGGAAGTATTTCTTTTCTTGCAACGCCCTCACTGGAAAGTAGTTTTTCAGACTTCAGGAAACAAATATATATGGTGGGAATTTTTCTAAAGGTATGCTTTTTAGGGCCTTTTCCCGAAGTTTGTCAGGCAGGTGTGTACGCCTAAGTTTCAAAACCTTAGACGTGCCTTTGCACGTTCAGTCTGACCTTGGCCATGCTCAACCAACCAGTAAGAAAACAAACATAGGAGTAGCATCTTATTTCTATAAAATAGGCTAATTACAGGGAATTAAAATCTTTATTTAATCTTTCTACAGTTATCCTTTTAATGTGTTCTGTAATTGCAAACCTTTAGTCTGTTAATCTCTGATTCATTAGTGGGTTTCTTAAGTGTTTATTAAGGAGCATGTGTAACATTCTGGTAATTACTAATAATCTTTGTTCATACCACATTTACAAAGATCTCTGCAGGGATTTCATTGGGTTCATCACCACTTATTGTCGCTGTACAGTTTTTATTAGCAATCTCCACCCCTATAAAATATGGAATTTGGGGCTTTACAAAACAAAATGAAGTATCTCTTCTCTCTCATAGCTAACAAACTTAAATATCGAGTCTGTGTGTCACTGCCCCTTCAAAATCAATGTGTCTTCTGATGTCCACTGTCCCATTTTACTGCTGAGCAGAAAGGCAATGAGAGATTAAATTATAGATCTCACCAGTTTATGTTATTTATTGGTGGCAACACTGAAATTATAAATGGTGGCTTTTAGTCTTTGTTTCAGTTCCCCAAAGCACCTCACCTACTTTGGCACAAAAGTGTAACTTTTATGAAGTCCAGTGCATTATGGCAATATAAAATTCCACTCAGGAAAAAAAATGTCACTTGGAACTTTCTTGAGTGGTAAAGGTCCCCTGCATCCCCACCCTAAACAAAACCAAACCTTCCTTCCTCCTCTTAGATAGCTGAAATCTCTTTAACAGGGTCAAGTTCTGAGAGATAGTATATCAAATTAAAAGCCACAGGAAGGGTAAATGGTTGGTGTGAATGCTTTTCTGAGTGCAGGATTGAATGAGGGAAGGTAGGAGAGAGCACAAGAATACTATTGAACTGGAAAATGATCTGGATATGATGCTAGAAATAAACTTCACCTCTCTTACAGCTTTGCTCAGGATGAGTGGCAATGCCAAAGGGTGGCTTGGAATGACTTCCCCTCACCCCCCAAAAAATTCTCCATCAGTTCCTTACCCTAAAAGCACCACAAATCATACGATCTAAGTAAAAAGCAGAGCGTGTGCTATGCAAATATAGCTTCAGGACACATCGCATCACCTACCCATATCTGATTTTTGCAACTCAATTGCTGTCTTTATATAAGTATATAAATTACATATACATATGATATATATATATATATATATACACACACACACATTTATTTATATATATATATATATGCACACACACACACACACACACACACACACACATATGCATGTATACATGTGTGTGCATGTGTATGTGTTTATGTGTAGGTCCTGAAGCTTCCACTCCCCAGAATAGATTCCATCAGTATTTTTTAAGAAGAAGATGATAGATATAAAATTACTTTGGAAATAAATGCATACATTACATTTCAGCTTTTGGAATTTTCAAACAACCTCATCCTATGGCGTTTAAGACAGCAAAGCCATTTTATTTCTTACAGACATGTCTTTCTTGTGACCATATCTTAAGTGCTCAGACAAGCTGAACATCTAAAGCGGCACTTCTGATGGTGCTGAGAATCAACAACAGGCTAGTTTAAAATTTGGTATCACTGACTAAGCGTACAGTTCAGTCAGTGGAAAATGCTGCAGTCATGGTTCTTGACCAATTTAGAGAAAAATATTTTAGTGAGTGAGATCATTTTTCAACTTTTAAAAAAATGCTTGTGCATTTGTCTGTGAACGTTGAGCAGCCCTTTCTTGCCCTGGTGGTTGCCACAGTAACTCACTTCGTGTTTACAGTGTGGCAGATGATAGGGCAGTTCCCTTCCATTTGTAGGAAGGAGTGTGCAGTGCTGTGTCCCTGGCATCATGACAGATGGGATTGCAAGCTCCTGAGCAATGGAACTTAGAGTTGGAGCTGCATCCTTTCCCTTCATTCTGACCGGATGTTAGGCGCTGAATGTTTCTGAGTGTTATACTTCATTGTCCAATTTGCCAGTTTGGCAGCAATTTTTCTTTCTAATAAAAGAAGTTACTCAGATCGAGATTCCAGATGTGTCTAAGCTGCTTTTCTTAGGACAGTAGAAAGGTCCAACCTTTTCTTCTAAATACAATCAAAAGTAGTGTGGCTTTGCCTTTGTAATTTTACAAAGAGTTGTATTATGTAACTGGAAAATTGTCTCCCCAAGCATAGAGAGAATTTGTTAGCACAGAATACATCTTGGAAAATACTGATATAAAACTTCAATCCAAGAGAAAAACCTTTTAAGTTGCTGAAATGTAGTGGAGAGGAAGAAAGAAATTGCTGTTTTACATGATTAACCAAAATGCACTATAATGATATCAACTTGAAACAGATTCCTTAGAAGAACTGATAACTCTGTGATCAGAGTAAGTCATGTGTAGTGGAGCTAAATACTGCATGTACTTTCTCTGCAAAGGGTAGACATGCAGGGTGTGAGATAGGCAACAGAAGAGACAGCTCTTCTTGTCTTAGCCTGTATAATGGGAACTCCAGCTGCTTTAGCATAGTAAAGAATGGTGGGAAGGCCTTACTGTGGAATTAGTATTCATCATGCCTGCCTACCCTCTTATACTGCTCTGCAACACAGTTGTGGACTCCCTTCATGTAATGCTATTTCAATTTTGCCTCTCCTGTTCATAATTAACATAGCATCACTCATCAGCCAGCTTCAAAATGGAACACTCCTCAAGGGATTCCACTGACTATCCTCATTGCCTGTCTGAAGTGGATGGGTAAAGTTTAATTACAGATATTTAGTCTAAAGATATCCTTCTCATTTTCCATGTTCCCTCCAATGTCTCTACATCATACTATTTTCTCAGTCAGCCACAGTCCACCCATAGCGAAGAGCTCATGTCCAGTAAGAGTAATATCAGTGTTATTCGATATCAGTAAAAGTCATTGGCTGACATCTGATACTCCGGAACATTATTTCTAAACATTATTACTTGCATATGGTAATCATCTATTTGCATGTCTTCTTCACCTAACTGTAAGTTTCCAAAGGGCAGGATTTTGTCTTCCTTCTTCATAATGCCCCAAACGGTGGAGTACCTAATACAAAGTAAGTGTCCAAGCTTTCATTAACTGAATAGTGGATTTCAAATATCATCTGTCAGATTCTGAAAAAAAAGGAAGAAATTGCAGCAAGTGAGTAAAGTACCTAGATTTTTAATAGCCAGGTTAGATAACTAGTTAACTGTGAAATAACTGTACTCAGTATTCGTCTTTGCTTAAGCTGATAAAACACCAGCCTACCTGAGCATGTAGACATCATAGCAAAGCTGATGTCTCTAACCCCAACAGGAAAAGAGAGCCTAAGGTCGATTTTCTAGGCATTGGGGTATACTTCCTCTGGTCCCTCTGCTGACTCTTTCACAGTCCCTTCCAGAACCAGGGTCACGTAATTATGAGATGGCCATGCAGAGTTAGCTGAAGTAGTCAGCTGAGGAATGAGAAAAGATCAAATGATCTATCTTTGATTTTAACTTTGTCTCATAAATACCCCCCTGTAATCCGCTCAGGTCGCCACCCACCCTGAGCAACTGAATGCCACCAGCAGAGTGCTGTAACATCTGTCTTGAAGGAAGCTCAGGAGGTTGCCACAGCGGGGGATCTTTTCCATCACTTCTCTTGCGAAAACGGCCTTTTTCTCGCTGGTCTTCTTTCTCTCGTTTCCCCACCTGAAATGCTTCCTCCAGGCTTATTCTTTTTCCTTCTCTGAATCCTATAGGACCAGCTCAAATCCCATCTCCTTCCTGACCCTCCACAGAAAGCAGTCGTTGCTCCCTCTGGTGAACACCTGGGCAATTTGGCACCAATGCTGCTTGGCCTTTTGAATATTTTTCTTCATTTTGTTAATTATTTTTTCTCATTTATTTATTGTTCTTCTTGAGAGATAATGCCCTGGGTTTTTGTAATACCTGTAGCATCTTATTTCAGATATTTTTTAAATACTTATAATTTGGGAGAAAAGCATCTAAAAAGGAATTTGACTGAGGTAAATGAACTTAATAAAAATTATTACAGATATTATGAGAAAAATCTATAAGCATGTAATACTTTTTTAATACCTAAAACTATTTTAAATTATTTTCTTAATAAATAATTAAGAAATAGGTAGAGAAGTGTCTTTGACTTCCCCGTTGGACATAAGAAAATATTTCATATTCAGCAATGAATATGGATTACAAATATGCAAATGCAGAGATGAAGATTCTGTTATCTCATCTACATACAGTAGCCCAGAAATTCCAAACATGATCTATCTACTTGACCATCAAATCATATCCTTGATTCTAGGCAGAACCACTTACTGAGTCTTCTGGGCTAGCGGTTATGCATCCACCAAATGCACTTCTGGATCCAGACTAGTTTAAATGAGTTAGATGTTCTGGACCATTATCTTCTGATAAGCTCCATGTAGTTAAAATTTTAGAGATATAGTTCTTGCCTAGAAACCAACCTTTAAAAATGATAATGTAATAGAGGTGTAAATTTGACAAACAATGCCATTATGAAGATGAATATGACATTTTAAACTTTGGTCTTGGACTGTGGAATATTACTTTCTGGGTTGAAGAGATTCAAGAGGGGCTCATGCTGAATGTATTGTTAAAAAAAAAAAATTCATTTAAAGAGAAAAAAAAGATTACCCAACAAGCTTACCCCTTTCATTGCATTTCTGTTCTCTCCAGTCATATTCTGACATTATTATCTTCCCCTAGACTATCATATTGCTTTCATATTCTGACCTCCATATACCCATTCTAATTTACTCAATCAGGCAATAAGTATTTTTTTAGGGATTTGTATGTGCCAAGCACTCTCTGCTGGAATACTTAACTTTCTCATTTCAGAATGGCTGCTCTCCTGCACGATCATATTCAACAACTCTCCAACTTTACAAAATCAAATGTAAGCCTTCCTCCCTTTCCAATCATTGTTTTGTTGATATGCCCAACTGCTTCAATCAAAGTAAAAAATTCACTCATTTCTGTGATATATGTGTCAGTTTTCAGCATAATTCCCTGGGGCCTAGAACTATAAAATAAATCACTCTTCGAGGTAGAAGTTGTGTTCCTATCATAAATCCAACAATCTGAGAAAAGCATCTCAAAGTAGACAATATTAGAAGTGCTTTTTAAAAGTTCTTTTAAAAAAATGTTTGATAAAGTTGTGGAGGAAAGCACATAAGGAAGAAGGGCCTTAATTCAGAATTGGGACAAGGAAGTTAAACACAAGGAGAGGTCAGACTAAAGAAATCCAGAAACAACTGGGTGTTGGAAAATGAGAGCACTTGTCATAAATCTCTTTGGAAACAAACTCCAGGGTAAAATACAAAGTGAATAAGTTAAGACTCTCATACTGGAAACTTGCATATTTTGAAGGTTAGAGTTGTGAGAGGCATGATCATACCCAAAAAGAAGAAGAAAGAAGAATTTAGCATTCAAAAATGGGACACATTTTTCTTGAGCACCAACTGTATGCTGAGCATTGTACTTCTATGACAATCCAGGTAGCCTGAACTACCCATAATAGCCAACTCTGCTCCCTCATGAAGTAGTGCTAGTAAATTGTGTTACAATACAATGCCAATTCTCACTGTAAGCACAGGCGCCTGTCTGCCAGAATGAATTCCAAATTCACAATCAGGATCAAAATTAGGCCATATTAGCTGCTCTGTATTTTTAACCATTGTATTCAATTACCATCATGGAGCACTAATTTAGATAAGAAATAGAGCTACTTATTTATTTCATATGCATCTTCAGATTTTTGAATTATACATTAAACCAATCTATAACATCTATGTATGCTTTTCGCACACAGACAAAAAAGCATAAATGCCTCAGGGTGCATCTGCCTAAGAAGCAGATGGGAGAAAAAACAACCAAAACCCTTTTTCTACAGTTTCTATTAAAGTTCAAAGAAATATCATACTTTTATTTTTTTATTTTGTGTTTTTTAAGCATTTTATCTTATTTTATTATTAGTTTCAAGTATACAGTACATTGGTTAGACACTTATATAGTTTAATGATCCCCCTGATTACTCTGTCTTCCCTCTGGCTCTCTACGTAGCCATTACATTACTGCTGACTGCATTCCCTATGCTGTACTCTTCATTCCTGCGACCATCTCTCAGCTACTAAATATAATACTCTTGAAGGCTACAAAAATAAGGTAAAGATTATATGAAGCAAATAAATCAATAAAATCTATATCGAAAACCAGAATATTTTAATCTCAAAAAAATTGAGTTTCCCGAGACTTTGAAAAATGAGAAAGTGCACTTGGCAAAATTCTTAACTTGGATTTTTTTTGTTTGATTTTGTTTCTAGGTTCCAAATTCAGAGATGTGCAACTGATCCAAACAGTTATAAAAGCTTAGGAGACAGCTTTCGAATAATTTTCCGAACGGAAGGGTATGTATGTATGTATGTATGGTTCTTCACATATGGATTCTTATGTTCATGTAGGCATTTAAATATATTACTACATGACACATTTTATCATTTTGAATGAGATATTTTCTTAGTCTTACTTGGGGAAAATATTTAAAAGGGTACCTTCCTACTTTTTTGTGTTTTTCCTGATAATATGGTTGAAAACTAAATATGTAGATAATAGAAACTACCATAAAAAGGATATTAATAATCAGTTTGATGACTAGGGGACAATTTCTAATTTTTGCCATGAAATCTTTTTAGAATTCTCGTAACTTGGACTATCTGAACATAATAGTTCTTCATTTTGATTCTTAATGATAGTGCCCAAATGATTTCTTTGTTTGCATTTTGGTTGATGAATATTCAATCAAAACAGATCTATGTTATAAATTGACGTGTCAAATATATTATCATATCGATTAGATGATCAAATAAATAGAATATTTTGGTTACATAAGCTAAAATTATCTTTAATGTATAGCTTCAGTTAAAGATTGTATCCAGCATAATCTTCCAAAGGATATTAGATTAGCTTTTGGAAGTTGTTTACATAAGAGAATAGATTGCAAATAAAATAATAATCATACAAAAATGATAAGAGTAATAATAACAACTAGTATATATTTTAACCTCTACTATGAATTAGGAATTCTCCTTATAACTCTGTAATTCTATTAGGGTTCATTTCATTTGCACAGATGAAGAAACCAAAACTCAGAGTAGTTAGTAATTTTCACATACCTGGTAAGTAATAGAGCTGAGACTCTAATCTCCTAGCTGCTGTGGTTGGTTCACTACTACTCTTGGCAGATTGTACTGTGGATAGTGATCTGCTAATTGTTTATTTCAGTCAAACCTATATCATGTATTTCTTTCCAGGTCAGTATATTCTTTTTAACAACAGCATAGTAATTTATTTATCTACATGCTGCAATTTATTAAATTAATCCTTCTGTGGACCATTAGGTTGTTTCCAGATTTTCACTGTTTAAAAAAGAGTGCCATAAATAGTCTTACTGTTTTTGCATAGTCATGTACATATGTAAATGTTTCTATTAAAAAGTTGATAATTATGGATTTATAGGATCAGATATTACCAAAATGATCTTTCATAAAGTACATAATTATTTTATTCTCTTAGTATTTGAGAATTCTAATTTCTCACACTCTCTCAAACACTGGACGTTGTCAGTCCTTACTTGGTATATGTGTCACTCACATGCATTTCTTGTTCATAATCTAATAGGTGAAAAGTAAAACCAGTTTAATAGTATTCCTTTGATATAATTGGGATTGAGCATGCTTTTATATTACAAGGTATCATATTCTCATGAATTCTTTATTTGCGTCATTTGCCTATTTCTCTTAGATTAGATTTTTTATTGATTTGTAGGAGCTCAGAATATTATTATAGGTACTAATCCTTTGACTATTACATAGAATACAAATATTTTCCCAACTTGTCATTTGTCTTACAACTATAATGTCTTACATCTTTCATAAGTTTGTAATTTTTGAAGATTGTGATTTTTTTTATTATATCTGTCTCTTCTCCTTTGCAATATCTGATCTTGATGTCACATTTAAAAAGAAGGACATCCTCTAATCCCAAGATTATTTTCTTCTGGTATTTTTTACATTTAAATCTTTAATCCATGTGAGAAATTTGTTCATGTGCAGTTTGGTATATAGGAATCAAATTTTATTCTCAAATGGTTAGTCAATTGTCCGAACACAGATGTTGAAAAATCCATCCTTTACTCATTAAATGGAAATGCTAGCTTATTCACATATTAAATTTTCACATATACTTCATCTAATTTTTCTATTCTGTTTCTCCATTTCCAGTCTGTCTTATTTATCTTTGCATCTATTTCATACTGCTTTAATTATTTTATCTTTAGAGTACTATGGGAATATGTAAAAATGTGTCCTGCAGTATAAAATGTGAACTCTTTGTCTTGGTGTGCAGAGCCCTTTCTAATATGGTCTTCTCTTCTTCTTCTGGCTCACACCTCATGCACAGATCTTCTCTAGGAATAGCAAACGTTTGCAGCCCCCTGGTCGCTCACACTCTCATGGTTTTGCACACTATTCCCTATTCCTAGAGGACCAACCCTCTAATCCACACAAGAAACTACCCCGCTTCATTCAAGGGTGCCCTCAAGTTGCACCCTCCCTGACCGTCTTTTCTCTACCACATGCTTTCTTTATCAGTCTTTCTTTCTCTATATGCATATGCTATATAAAGTATACATGCATCACCCGGATTTATTGGGCTCAGTTTCTGTCTTCCCTCTCCCACCCCAAGAATACATTTACCTACTGGCCATGTCTCATTTACCTCTGTATTCCCAATGCCTGTGTTTGGCATTGAGTAGAGATGCTCAATAAGTGCACAGTGAACAAATGAATGAATGTCATCACACCAACGTCATAATGATGCATCATGAAACAGGGATGATAATTCTTGCTATAGAACACCCCCTCTGAAATTATGATAATGATCTTGATGCCTGATTAAATATTTTGAGGTCACCTAGCGATGTAGAGTCACCAAATTTTTGCCATTGCACTGGTGATGTGGTACCTAAGTGCCATACATTGATAATATACCTCTTTTATAACAATTGGGATCAAAGTCATGTTCATTTTATGCAAATTATATATAAAGTCAAAGAAATCATAGTGTATTATATCGTCATAAAAGTGTCCCTTTCCGGTAAAACGGTAGTGTCAGCCTTGCCAAGTTCTGTAAGCTGTAACAGATATCTCTGAATTGGATGTGGGAGTTCCTTAGCCAGCCTCTTCATTTCATGTGTGTTTTCAGAAGAATTTGATGTTTCTGCTTTGATATCAAGTAATGTAACAAACATACAGTATGTGTGGTCCTTGCATAGTAAAATTGGCCTTTTCCTAGACTGTATGTATAATTGCTTCTAGAGCAAATTGACATTTTTCCTGTAATGACTTTAGATCTGGACATATTGTTAGCGAAAAGCCAGAGAACTCCATTCTTAGAGATGGAAATATTTGTAAAAATATAAAAGAAAAAGCTGCATGTTATTTTTGATGCAGAGTAAGAGCATTTCGTTGCCTTAGGTTAAAAAAAAAAAGAAAACCTTTAAACACATACTGTGTTGAATTTTTTTTTTCCTGGTAAAAGCAGTTCCTTTTGATTTTCTTATTTGGCTTTTAGAATACAATGAGTGAAAAGAAAATGTTTTTCTCAGGTGCATAGAGGCCAGTTTGGTCTGTGGCCTGCCAAAAAGATAGCACTAGTCAATTTGACTATTAGCATATTTAGAAGAAGTCGTATCTCCTGGTTTTTCCTAGCTCTCCCAAGTTAAACGTTGTAAAGCTAGTCCTTTTCTGTTGTTTAAAAACATTAAACTGTTAATACACTTAGAATCTGCACAGATATCCCATTCCCCTCTGTAAGCAAGTGAAAACTGCATCATCACTCTTAGAGAGGCGATTCCCCTCCTCCCTGCCCAGAATTCACCTGTTTCTAAGAGACAAGGCTCAATCACTGAGTCCAAAACACTTTACTGTTTCTAAGATTCTTTTTCTTCTTAAAAGCGTAGATATGTTGTACTTTTATTAAAGACATAGTTTTTTAACCCAGCTTTATAGAAGTGAAATTAAAGTTTAAAATTGCCCTCCAAATTCTGAGTAAGGATTTCCATAACATGAAATCATTATATTTATTTAATTAGCTTTCGCCAAAAAGGCCATCACTGTTTTCTCTAACAGAGAAGAGAGAACTCAGAAGAAAGGAATTCATCACTATTGAGAATACCTCCATCGTCAACAAAATTCTTCATCTTTCTCTGGTTTGACAAGAACTGACAGGTCCATCTACTGTAATTGTGAGCCCAGAAAGACAAAGATTTAGCTTAGGTAATTAGGTGCCTTTAAAACCAATAAGGTTCATTTTGTACTCTTCCCACAAAGAGCAGCTGATATCTCTGTTTACCGTGTGTCCATGCATCATGCTTCACTTCCTTTTGCCTCCTAGTATCTCATGGACATTTTCCTAATCTCTTTTGTACTTGTCATTCCTTTAAGGGAGTGATTGAGATGTTCACAGATAGTAAGAAGATTATAAATTATGCTAATAAAAACTGGAACTGCCCACCCCCTTACTCTTCTTCCTCTGAAAGTGCCTAGTGGCCATTCTTCCCGAAATAAAGAGAAAAAAAAAAGTGTTAAATAGAGCTTAAGAAATTCTGAGAACATACATAAAGACAAGAAATTAACGTTTATTTTCTTCAGTGTACCAAGCACTGCGCTAGAGACTTTTTCATATGTTTGTCTCAACACAGCACTGTTCTCAATACAACACAGCATCACATGTGTATTTTGTATGAGGTAACTAAAGATCTGAGAAGTTAAATAATTTGCCCAAAGTCACACAAGTATGAGCGGCATAGCATAGTTTTTTTTATTACCTATATCACCTTTCACTGAACAAAATTTGTTATTTATTGAATGAAAACAAGACAATATGGAAGTAGTGGCTGTAAACCCCTAATTTTCAAATACCTTTGATATACGCCTTCCCTCGAAACATATAACAATTTCAAGTAGCTTTTATCTCTTCCTTCAGGTAAAGTCTGTAAATTCTGAGAGACCAGTATATGTTCAGTCAACCAAATCTTGTTAATTCTGAGGCAGCACCACAAACGAAAGACTCAAGACTCTTGCTCTAGTCGTTGCCCAGATAGCTCTGTATCTCTGATAAGTTCATGGTTTTTCTGTCAGTCTACTTTCATCTTGCAAGTTCCGTAGTTTTCTTATGAGAAAAGTTCTTGGAGCCCAAGGCAAATAACTAGGAAACAACTAGGTCAGATTAAACTCCATTTCAAATGAGAAACATGTTGATTGCTGGTGCCTTCTACTTTCTGAATAGTATTCTTCAGAAAGTAGAAAATATGTGGTTGCATTTGGGGGGCATTTGAACTGTTTTGTTTCATGATTTGTTTTCTGTAACCACTGATGCTGCCCCAAGTATCATCTTACAATCAGACCACTTTGTGATTATAATATTTTCTAGTTAAATGACATTTAAGGCCTTGTTTTATGAGCTCCAGCATAATTGGCTAATTTGGTAAACTCCAGATGTGTGAGATAATGTGCCACTCGTTTAAGTGCCTTTCAGACGGCATAAATGGCACAGCCCCAGGAGGTATAATCACTCCCTCTTGTTTTCATTAAGAAGGGGAATGAGTGGCTTGTGACACAGACAAAGGAAGCGGGGCGTCTACAACTCAAAATCAACAACAACCTGGTGAGATTTGGACATTTTCTTTTTATAGGTGAACACGGTTTTTGGCTTAATTTGGTGTGTTAGTGGGTCTACTTTTTAAAAAGTGGGTTACATAATCTAACATGGCCGGATCATTTTGAAAATTACCCTGAACATAGAAAAGACCTCTGAAAATAGAAAGAGCCACCCCTATAGAAACTCTCCTAAGTAAAGTAGGCTCTGGAAGCTGCCCCTCACTCTTACTCTCACATGGAAGTGAGGGGAGGTGTGGATTTAAAGAGGCAATGGAGGAGCGAACTCTTACTACAGCCAGAAATGTTGATTATTTGAGCAATCAGCAACTTCACCACCTAAACCAAGTTCCCACTTCACAAGGCCCAGTAGCTGCTACTGCTTTTTCTCTTTACATTCCACCCCTTTCATCCTCCAGCATAAACCAACTCATCTACCCAACATTGCCAAGCTAGAATGGGTGGGTGGTTTTTGGCATCGCTGTTCCCTGGATTCTGGGACTGGTCCCTCTTGTCAGCCCATAGATCCAGTACGGCTGCATCGTGGGTCACTGAAAACTCACTCCTACTTAACCAATCCAGTTTTCACTCAGATTAATAATTATAGAATGTACCCCAGGCCCCTGAGCAGATAGTCTGCAATGCAAATCAAGTACGTGTAGATTATTGGGTGTCGACTGAGTTTGCAAGCCTGGTTTGCTCAAATGAATTTGTTCTTTGATGGGTGCCACATGTGCACTGTGACTTCTATGATGAGTTTCCTGATGCCTTGAGTGCCTTCTCTCCCTTCCTTTTTGTTTTACCAAAGAGGCCTTTCTTGGCACCCACTGGACGTCTCTTAAGTATTTCTTTGTTTTGTATTACCTTGTTTTGTCTTGTTTCTAGCTTTTTCTAGACATAATTGACCTATAATATTGTGTAAGTTTACAGTGTACAGTGTGATGATCTGATACACATATATATACTGAGAAATGCTTACCACAATGGAGTTAGTTAATACTTCCATCACCTCACATAATTACCACTTTTTGTGTGTGGTGAGAACATGTAGCATCTTCTTTCTTAGCAACTTTCAGATATACAATACAGTATTGGTAACTATAGTCACCATGCTGTACATTACATCCCTGCTCTTTTGTTTTTATTTGACCATGAGGAGGAAAGCAGAAAGTCCCAGCTGCTCTTGCTCCCACACTATGGAGTTTAGTCCTGGCCTGCCTGGGCTTCTGAATGATGACACAAGTGTCTTCTTCAGCTATGGAAAAAAAGGAAACCAGAAAAAAAAATAACACAGCAGGTGAGAGTTTGGAGAATAAACTATAGCAAATCTATCTGGTAGGTCTTGTAAGTGATGGGCCGAGATCCAGAATATGTATGGCATCTAGTAGACCAAAGAGAGAAAATAGATTATCTCAATTCAAGCATGAGCCTACTATTATTATTTTTGAATTATCTGTTTCTTTTAAAAAAGGTTTACCAATGCTTTTGTATATTAAATACATAAATTTTCAGTCAAAATATATATAATTGCTTTTCACATAAAGCTTATGCTATGTTGCTAAGAACTTTAAACTGATTAGTTAGCAATTCAAGGTTGAAAGTAAAAGGATGAAGGGTAAGGAAGAACATTGAAGAAGCCTAAGCAGTAACTTATTTCAATATTTTTTTAAAGCCAGACAATTGAACCATTAGTACAATATTTGGCATTTCTATTTTACCAGATTATTTCACACCGCTGCTGAAGCAAATAGTTTTTGAGTTAAGCTATATTGGCTTGTAAACTAGTCTTTACAATCAAGGGTGGATTATGAATTTTCAGTGCTCAGATAGCAGTATCCTAAGTGCTTCAATGTCCCAGAGTTCTGTTTCCTTTTCTAAATCAGAGGTCTTTTGTTCTGCCCACAGAGTGACCTTTAAAACAGTTTCAGCTCTTAGATTTCCCTCCTGTCATCACCACAGATTGCTAGCTGACAGTCACACTCCGACTCCCCCAGCCTCTCACTAACAACGCTTTCTGAATTACTGACTGGCCTTTGGCAAGGATTTAACTGTTGCCAAAGAGTAAGTGAAAACGTTTGCAGTGATGTCAGCCCGTCAGCAAGGCCTGATTAAGAGACCAAACACAGCCTCTCTCAGCTTTCAGTGCTGACAAGAAGGAAAGGAGGACCAGTTGTTTGGGTGGAGGTAGTTGTCTTTCGAAAAGGTTTGTGTCTCAAGTCAGAGCCTGAACAGATATCCCGTGTGTTCTACAGAGTGTTAATAGGAGATGAGGTGATTGCATAGTCAATGGGAGACGTCACATTGGAAATGTTCTTAGGCCTTTATTTTAACTTATTCTGGATTTCTGATAGGCTAAAATTAGAATCACCTCAAGAAAAAAAAAATGTCTTTACCAAAAGCAAAATCCTTTTTCTAGTGGTTAAACTGAACATTTTCAGATGAAAATGAGAAAGAAAATCTAAAAACTTTCTACTTTTTCAATTCTCATTGTAGAAAATAGCTTAGGCATGATTTGACATAGACAAAGTTAAAGGAGTTAATATTTTATCTTCATCATTGATTTCATTAGTGTCTCTGAATTTGTGGAATCACATTAATCACGATACACCTTTTTGGTAGGAAGTCTTCTATATTGGCTATATGCAAATTTGATCTCAGAAAGAAAAAGGTTACATAAGAAGTTATAAACATTGGCAAGATATATACATAAATACACATACACACATACATATATTTAAACTCTAATTGTACTGCTTGTAGTTTAGATTGTTACATTTTACCTGTAAATCCCATGAATCAGATGCCATTGGAGGATTCAGGAGTGTTAATTATTATCAACGTTTACTCATTTCCTACTTAGGAATGTTTAGTCACCCAGTTATACTATTCTCATCACTGGTCCATGGATTTTTTTTGTCTAGTCTTATAACTAGCTTTACCTTTCCTCCAGGTCTTTCAGGCAGTTTGAAACTGGAGGAAAGGAGAAAATTCAGACGCTATTGTTACAACAGTGATTATATTCAAAACCATCGTTACCATTTTGGCCCTTTCCTGTTTGTGCAATGTGTTCACATGTTTTAACTCCTTTGATTCTTACCAGAATGCTGGCAGGTAGAAAGGCAGAGAGTATGAACTCTAGTTTTCTGGTCAGGAAACATAAAATGTTCAGGGACTTGCGCAGCATCTCACAACTGATATTTGTTGGGGTAGGGTTTCACCTGAGGTTTTCTGTGTCCTGTACCATACTCCCTGCTCTGTCAGTAACTGAATAGTGATATTAGTAATAATAGAAGCAACATCTGAGATTTCCACTGTTCCCATTATGGATTTAAAGCATTTCCACATATCTCATCTCACTTGGCTAAATAGCATCTGAGGGAGGTAGGGGAGAGACTACCATTGGTTGGTTACAGTCTACAAACCAGAGAACTTCAACAGAAAGGAGTTCAAAGAGATTCTCAGAATAATAGCTTGGTTCCTAAGATCAGTCTGAAGGAACACAAAGGTATAATTTTTTAATGGCATTTTGGGCAAATGAAATTGAACTAAAAATGTGTTCTGAAGTGTGCCACCCATCATCCCATGAGACCAAGATAGAGGCCCATGATCCTTAGGACAGAGCCAATTTCAAAAGGAAGTTACAGGGTACAGTTTAAAGTTAAGGCTTAATGAATGATCATAAACTCAGTTATTTGACCTATTGGTGCCTTCACGTAAGTCAACACAAGTATTGGGTAATATAACCAGGAAAACCCACATGAAACATAAGATAAGGCATTTAACCAAAATTCCTTGGATGTCAGAAGGGGTGAAATCATCATATGATTGCAATACATGTTGAAATATGTGTTCACTAATACCTAGAGCAGATACCAGCCACATGTAGTGGCCTTGTTCTCCTGCTTATAACTGCCATGTTTATAATTCTCATTGACTGGCCACAGAGAACTCAGGGGAGAACATAGCCCTGGGTACAAGGAATTCTAATGTAAACACAGTGGTAACAAAGAATTAGTTTTGGAAACTCCTAAAGAGAGTATGTAAGTTCATGTTAGATAAATGAGTTCTTTGATTTCTTTACGTAAAGCCTATCCTAAATTAGAAGAATCAAGAACCAAAATGAGAGGAAAGAGCAAGCTCTGATGTCATTATCATTTTGCATCCTTTAAGTTTACAGTGAACAGGTCACTGTGTACTTCATAATCCAAATAATAAAATTCCCAGAAATTGGCACTATTTATAAGGGAACCAGATTAAAAAAATATTGCAATGTAATCCATTAAGCGATAGGACATGCAGGAGTCCCCCCTTGCCTGTGGGGGATACATTCCATGACCGCCGGTAGATGCCTGAAACCATGGATAGTACTGAACCCTGTATGCACTGTTTCCATCTATACAAACATATCTATGATAAAGTTTAATTTATAAATTGGGCAACTCCACAGATGAAAGATTTATTCTTACCATATATCTTAGCAACCCCAGCATACAATATTTTTCTTTATTAAGTCAAGGATGTTCACCTTTTCACTTAAAGGAAGCACTCTATGGCTTCTCTTTGGCATATCCGAATGGCCAGCCTCACTACTCTTAAGCATTTGGGGGCCATTATTAAGTAAAATAAGGATTATTTGAACACAATCACTGCGATACCACAACAGTTGATCTGATAAGCCAGTGAGCTACTAAGTGACTAATGGGTAGGTAGAATATGCAGCTTGGATCTCTAGTTATTGATGCAATAGTTCTCCTTTATCCATCGGTTTGCTTTCCACGTTCCTAGTTACCATGGTCAACTATGGTCTGAAAATATTAAACGGAAAATTCAAGAGATACACAATTCGTAAGTTTTAAATTGTGCGCCATGCTGAGTGGCATGATGAAATCTCACGAGTCCAGCTCCATCCCATCTGAGAGGTGAATCATCCCTTTACCCAGTGTATCCACCTAAGTGAGCTCTGAATTCACCCAGGGTCTCCACCTAAAGGCTTCAGTAAGTCTCGTTGGGGGAAGGCGATAGGACCAAGCCTTAGGTGAGGAGAGGAGTTAGAGATTGACATTGAGGGCTGCCAAATGGCTGGAACCTGAGGATCAAAACTCCCAGGGAAGAGGGAAACTGTAGAGAAGTGAACCCAAAGATCTATATGCAATTTCCCCTTGAGGCATTTGCCAACACCTAAGCTGGGAGAAACTCCAAAAAACCCAGCAAAAACGAAAACAAACACAGAAGTTGAGAAAGCTATAAAGATGGGCAGAAACTTCAGCAGCCCCACAATGCCAGGGAGACAAAGGTTGCAGTTCAGGCCAGCCAGAAGGAAGAATTCTGGAAAACACTCCAAGTTTTCAGTTGAGACTCTGCATGCCCAATCCCAGGAGTAAGGGCTCTGCCCTAGAAATCAGGGCAAAACGTGAACACATTGCCCCTAACAAAGCCTAAAGCCAGCCTTAGCAAGATGAAGGTGATGCGCTGCACTCCGTCTATTTGCTAGGAGAAAATGTTTTTTTTAATGCACAATGTCCTCATTCAATAAAAAATTACAGGGTCTTAGAGGAGAAAAGACCAAATAACCAAATATCATGAGAAACAGAAGCAATAAGTGATTCAAATTTTGGAATTATCATACAGGGACTTTTAGTTTAATTTTTATTGTAATGAAATATAAACAACATAAAATTTACCATTTTAGTTTAAGTGTGGAATTCAGTGGTGTTAGGTACATTTGCTTTGTCATGAAACCACTGCAACCATTCATCTCCAGAATTTTTTTCTTCTTCTCAAATTGAACTCTGTGCTCATTAAACAATAACTCCCCATTTCTCCCCACCTCAGCCAGTGACAACCACCATTCTACTTTCTGTCTCTACAAATTTGACTACTCTAGGTACTTCATACATGTGACCGGCTTATGTCACTTACCATCATTTCTTCAAGGTTTATTCCTGTTGAGGCATGTGTCCAAATTTCCTTCCTTTTTAAGGCTGAATAATATTTCATTGCATGCATATACCACTTTTTGTTTATCCATGCATGTGACAGTGGTCATTTGGCTTCTCGCCTTTTGGCTACTGTGAACAGTGCTGCTATGAACATTGGTGTGCAAATATTTCTTTGAACCCCTGCTTTCAATTATTTTTAGTATATAAGCAGAAGTGGAATTACTGGATCATATGGTAATTCTATGTTTAACAGGCAGAGAATTTTTCTCAAAGATATAATAAATGTTTAAGAAAGTAAAAGAGAAGATGGGGAATTTCACCGGAGATATGAAATCTGTTTTTAAAAGTACTCAAATGAGAATCTTGAAAAATACTATAAATGAAAATAAGAATTGAATAGGTGGGTTTTTAACGGGTTAATTGTTTTTTAAGTTCTTAAATATTACGGACCACTGATGTCCTATTAGTGTGCAGTAGTAGATACTCAATATTTAATTAGTGGATTGGATAAAGACAAGAGTAATATTTTTGGCAAGAGATATCATTAATTTTTTAAAAACCCCTTTTAAGTAACTAAAATAATTTACCAGGTGTTGGGCACTTTGCTAAGCGCTTTGCATACATTAACTCGGTTCTCCCAACAACTTGTGGGGAAGGAAATATCACTCTTCCTATTTTATCAATAAGTCAACCAAGGCCAAAAAGTTTATGTAACTTGTCTAAGGTAGTAAGAATTTGAACCCAGACAATTTGGCTCCAGATCGTTACCTCTACATTATTTAAAGAGAAATACTTTTTGAAGAAATAGAAATTGTTCTGCTTTGATTGAGTGGCTAGTTGCAAGTTTTAGAAAATAACTGGAAAATTAAGAAACCAAATTGCTTGGTGACATTTGCTAGGGCACTAAACTCTTCTTGCAATGTGACCTTTACATTTTTTTCAGATATTCTTTTGGACAATGGGGCACTACTTAATATGTTTTGGCATGGGCTCTTTTATGTGTGTTTGACCTATAAGAAACACCACCACAATGAACAGAACGTCCCGTCTTTCTCCTTAAACTCCAAATCGCTCGGGGCCACAAGATACAAACCAGGGGTTTAAAGTTGACACTTTCAATTTCCTCCATTCATGTTTGTGGATCTCATTTTCAGGATGCTGACATTTTACCTTTCTACATCCCTGTCTTCACTTCTTCCTCTGCCCCATCACCTGTCTTAAATGTTTAATCTTTTGCTACACCTCCTCAGAACATGATGGCTTTTGATGGCAGATCTTTTTTCCAGTGATGGGACATTCCTTGGGGAAATCCATTTTCTCTCAGCCTTGGCAGGGAAGACCATACGTTTATTACTTAGAACAAAAGGAGTATTCATCAGAACCTTAAGATTCCTAATATATTTGCCTTCAGCTCTCTTTTCCTGAAAGTCTTTGTTCACCCAGGTTACATTTCTAGTGCCCCACATCTATTTTATTCTCTTATTTTGGAACCTTTAATATAGAAGACTTCTTTCTTTTCTCTCTCTCTCTCTCTTTCTTTCTTTCTTTCTTTCTTTCTTTCTTTCTTTCTTTCTTTCTTTCTTTCTTTCTTTCTTTCTTTCTAGAAAAAAAAAAGAGAACCCATTTCTGATAGAATTAAAATGAACAAAATTAAAAGAATAGCTCCTTTTGTGATATTGGACAGTCACGTTATTAAGTTTTCCTAAATGTCTCTCTAGTGTGAGACCCAACTCTCTAAAGTTTACAAAGCTTTCCAAAGTAAAAAGCAAAGAGCAAACGACAACATTATTACAGCTAAGAACAAATATCTACATCTTTCCTATATTTATACTGTTTCTTTACCAATCTTAGAAGAATACTTATACTCAACAAGCAAATAGTACTTAGTGGATGCACATATGCACACAGCCCTCTGTTAGGCAGCACACAGGATATGCTTTAAAAGACAGCTTTGAGCCTCTAAAAGCTTAATTCTGCAATGAAGTTGACTGGATGTGCAAAGATTGTTTCAGTCACATGATTCTATTTAGCCTTTGTGGAAAAATCCTTCTGAAAGCAACTGCAAAAATGGCAGAGATCTGACCAGTTAGAAAATAGATTTTCAATACCTCCATATCTTTTCTCATCTCTTATATAACCTTTCTCAATCTCAGGGGGGAAAAAACCTACGAAAACTATGAAGGGACTTTCCAGACAGAAGTAAATTGTGCCTATAGGAAATAAAAATCTTCAAAGTGTCCCTTTCATTGAACTTGCTGCTTTTCCTACAACAAATGGACACATCAGACATAAAATTTAATTGAGACACAGTAAAGTAAGGGTCTGGCTTACCTGAGCAGAAGAGGTTACAGCATTCCATTAAGGAGACAGCAAGGCACTAACAATGCATTGACTGCTTTATATCACAGTATATTGGACTTCTGATCACCATCAACTGTTTGGACCATCATTCATTTAGAATTTCAACAGCCTCCCGTTAAACTCTGCTGTGCAACTTTCTATTTTACATTTCTTTTCCTGTGTGTTTGTTTTAATTTAAGAGCCGGTATGCATATTGACAATTCTTTGACAGCAAAGGTAAAACCACCAGGAGTGTATCTGTTTATTGAGGACTGACAGCTTTATAGCTGACATAAAAATAATCTAATGTTTATTGGGTAAAATGTTTGGACTGAGGATTAAGTGAAACTACCGAACAGAGAAAACCTTTTCATCCTATTCAGACTTCTCAAATAAGGTTTGGGATCAACTACATTAAAACTTTTTGTGTTGATTTCTTTAATGCTCCTCCCTTAATTTGACCCACTACTCACTCCTCTCCACTTTGCTACCCCAAATTATGTTTTACAACAGGGGTTTTGAAGTAAATAAAACCTTGAAAAAGAAGATGCTACTGTGCGGAGATTCATTGCTGTAGAATTTACATAGGCCATGCAAACGTTCCAGATAACAGTAAAGCAAAAGCTAAAATACATGGCTCTTAATATAAACTGTCTTTTTCTAATGTTTCCTATAACATATATAGTAAGAGCCCTTATTTTTTTTTTTTTTATTTCTGTTATTTTTAATTGTTGGTGATGGGGAAGAACAGAAATTGCTTTAAACTGTTTTAAAACTGGTTTTAAACTGTTTAAGAGCTGTGTTTGTTTTCGGTTTCACCTTGAGTTAAGTATCAACAACATTAGATTGTCTTTATTTTAAATGAGATGTTTGAAAGGTTTTAGAATTTAAGATATTCTCTCTATAAGTGGAAATATTACCCATTTGGAAATAATTTATTAGATTAAAAATGTTCATGAAATTATCGTTAGATTAACAATGTTTGACTTCAATTTTTTAACTTGTGATTAATTAAAATTACCACCGATATCTTTCCTCTCATCTCTCCTGCAAAAAATGAAGAAGAATTTTACACTCATCTAACTCATCTTAGCAATGTGCAGTTCAGCTGTTACTATTCTTCTTTACCACACTCCTCCCCCCACCCCACCCCC
>NW_006436664.1:4358359-4381263 GCF_000325575.1 Pteropus alecto
TTCCCTGTGAAAACTGTGTGTCTCCTGACAAAGCTGATATGTGAACATTCAAATAGCTCAGTTTTCAATTTCATCACTAGAACTCAATGTCCCCGTGGATATGGATTGGTTTTTCTGCAAGCATGCTGCGTATCATACATGCAAATAGACCAAAGAGATCCTGGGAATGTCAGAATCTTGCAACAGCTGAGAGGTAGTTTTTTTCAAGGAATTTTATAACGAGTATGCATCCAAAGCTAATTAGCATGTCTTCACCAGGCAGTAGTGAGCTATTCAAGGGTCAGGATCCTGTCACACCCATCTATGTCCGTGCAACCTGACCTAGTGCCCAAATTATAGACCAGATTGAACAAATGTTTGTTGAACTCGACTATGTTAAAATTTTTAACTTCGGTTAAGTAGATTTGGACCTTTTTAAAAAAAAAAAAATAGCATACTATGTTTTTGTTTACTAAGTAGGACACATAATCTCTTCCTCAGTAGATTTATTTTATTCTTAATTCCTTTCTACGTCACGCCATGGTGGCAATGACTGCCTACATTTTAAAGTGTTATAATGTCTTGTCATGCAGAGATTGCTAGCAAAATGGTAATTATGGTGTCCATGGAATTTCTATTTTGTTTCTAGAGCATCAAACTGTTAGCGATTCCTGAGAATTGTCTGATTTTGAGGCTTGTAGGTCCTTCTGATTTACATAGTGCAACACTTCACTTTCTTAATAAACAGGGGAAGGCATCTCTTCCCTTGATCAGACACCACAGTTGTCCTTTATCACATTTCTCGTGACTCTGATGCACTGGAGCAACTCCTTGGCATTCAGGTTATACTTGTTCTGAGGGGGTTATGTACATGCTGTGTTGCATATGCTGAATTCTGCTCTTCTTCCCTGCGCCCTCCAAGCCAGTTGGCGTTTTCAAGTACAGCTCATGGTACTGCCATGGTTCTCTGATTCATTCCGTGAGCTTGGGTCCTGATCTCTCCTCTGAGTTGGTGACAGGAATCTCAGTATAGCAATAGCGGGCTACTGCCTGTTGTCCCAGGAAGAACTGACAGACTTATTAAGGCACAGGAGTCACACTGCACAGACGCTACATGGATCCACACTGTCAGTCTTCAATCTATACTGGCCCCAGTTTTAGAAATAAACTCTTCCTTTGTCTTGGGCTTCTATGACTGGAAATCTAGAGGTTACAGGTAAACTTTTGTAAATCCATCCTTTCTTAAAACCCTAACCAAAAGCCTCTAGTGACACATTGTCTAAGTGATTCACATTTTATTTTACACTTTCTGTAAGATGTCTGGACCTTTGGTAGAATCTGTTAGGCAAGCGGATTTGTGATGCCAGGTATGTGACACTCTCACCTTGAGAAGCTGGACTTCAGAAATCAATCTAGGGAATTATAACAGCACAGCAAAACCCCAACCCGAGCAAAATTTTCCTAAGAATGGATTGGTTTACTTCCAACTTAAATTAACCAAACTGACCACTCTCTTTATGCTCCTTAGGACTCAACAAAGTTGAAATTATTTTCTAAGTTTTATACCACTAAGTAGCATTTTAAAATCATGTTCTAATTTTGTTTCCCCAAATGCCCCCATAACAAAAAAGAGCAATTTAAATAGATTAATTTTTATATTATCTTTAAGGTTATTATAATAAGCTATACTCATATAGGTGGCCTGAGAATTCTCTCATTTCCCCTTGATTCACAAGTTGTAATAAATAAAGTTTTCACCAGAATGGTCTAGTTGCCTCCAGTAATATAAGTATGGTGTATGGTGAAAACGAAGACATTAAATGCATAAATTTATGCTGCACGCAAAATTTGGATTATTTGAAATTTATGAGGTTTTTACATTGATTTTTGAGTAAATTTTATGCACTGATCCATTGACATAACAAACCTTTAGATTTTATTACGTGGACAAGTCTTATTTTACCAGAATGTTGATATATATCATTCGTAAGCAGCAGCTCTGCAATTAAATTTTTGATTCATTACATAACCATATTTTCTAATCCCGTTTCCATCTGAAACAAGCATATTACATAACAGTGTTGTGTGTCTGTTAAAAGACTCATTGCAATTCGTTTTATTAAAACTTCATTAAAAGTGCGGGTTAATTTTTTTTCTCCTTTCTTTTACGGAAATTAGAAACACTGTTAGAGAAAAATAGAAAAAGTGGGCATCACTAACTGCGAAACAACTTCTTGCTCCCTTCTACACCCCTGTTAACACTTCGTGCACCTGCCCCGACTGTATGTGTTCATTGCCTGTGTGGTATTTTATCTACACTAGCCTGGCCACAGACCCTTTTTTTATGCATTTGCCTTGATGCTTGCTGATTGACACCTTCATCTCTGTTAACTATTTTCCTTTGAGGTTACATCATATTCACTTCCCAAGTCTGTATTTTTTTTCATAGCCCAATAAAATAAATGTGTTTCATGAACTTCTTTGATTTGCTTCTTCTTGCCAAGTTTTTTCTACTTCTTTTCTGAGCCCCACAATGAATATTTTACTCTGGGTCTCCTAAAGGTGTGTATGAGCCGATGAAGTTCCATTGTATAAATAAAACCAAGCCAAAACTTGCCATTCAAAAGATAAAGCCAGGAGAGAAGAAAGGCCATATGTCAATAGAGAGAAAAAGACTGACTGCAGCTATTTTTCCCTGCTTGGTGTTTATAGTTATTTCTATGGAGACTGCACGTGGATTTCTGAGGCTTGAATTTGACCCTGGGGATGTACACAAGTAACTCTGAAAACAGTTGGTCCATTAACTTTGGGTTCATCACATACTTATGCTTGTCCTTCTCCTTAACTCCTGACTGTAAATAACATGACGTGTATGAGACCATCGCAGTATTCATGATGGGGGGTATTGGGGGGTGGGCGGAGGTCATGTGTCTTTTGGGGCAGGGGCAGGGGCAGGGGAAGAGGGTAAAGAAATATGAGAAGAAGCTTCTCTTTCAGGATGATTGTGAGGTACAGAATAACATGTTAGCTTCTTTGCCACTTAGAAGTGTGAACCTGAGGTTCTTCCACTTAGTCTATTTCTTCAGATTTTTCTATTAGTGATATTGCTGGGACCAAAAGCAATTTGCCCCTCTGTCTCTTCTATCCTTACTCCCCCCACACTCTACCTCTGTTTTCCTTCAGTATATAACAGATAAGGAGATTCGAATTATGAGGAAATTCTCCTTTTGCGTTCCCCACGTAGTATAGAGAAGTGATCAGATCACAGTATCTTTGCCTATATGTTGCCTGTTTATATCCAGACCTTCTAGTTTTGAGTTAAACATGTGTACATAGGTGTAATGCTTAAAGATAATATTTTTATCTTACTCAGAGTTGAAAAAAAGAAACAAAACTTAAAGCTAGTGTAGGACCCCATTTTAGGGGGTAAGGGCACTACAGATTAACAAATAAGACCATAAAAGAGGAGTTTTACGAAGAGAAGAATGGAGAGGACTGACTTTAAGACATGGGGTGTAAGATACAGTAGGATCTGTGATAGTGGTAAAAATAGTTTTCTTTGGTGGAAGTCCTGGTGGTATTGGACAACTGAGTACTATTTCAGAATGCGTGATACCAGAAATTAATCCTATACATTGTTTTTAATTTTTTAATGAGAGAAGAAATATTATATTGAGAAAATGGAAGTGGTCATTGTTTTTGTGCTAATGGATTAAACTTTACAGTTGAAAATACCAAAATTTACAGAGCAGATGTATAAATTAAGCTTGTGATACATAAAAATATCTACCTAATGTGTCCAATTCTAGACTTTTCAGGGGCTCATTAGCTGGATGGTATTGAGCCCCTGAAAAGTCTAGAATTCTTTGCTTGCCCTGCGTTGCCTACACTTTGGCTATTTCACAGTTTATTAACAACTAAAACACAGACTAATTTTTCTATTTATCTAATACTTGGGCCCCCATTTTTATGGGGGAGGGGTATGTTCCTGCTCGTGACTGTGGATTTTCCATTTCCCATGTGGCCTGCCTCCCACTAACAGGAATAACTGGGAACTGGATGTACAGAAAACAGATTCACGGCCTCAAAAATTTCTGCTAGAAATATGAATTTTACAGGCCTCTGTTAAAGTTTCTTCAAAAAGATCATGTTTTTGTGATGATTTCAGATCCGAGACCTCAGATACGCACTCTTTCACACACACATTTCTCTCTCCTAAAATGTAAAGTATTACCCTCTCTTCTGCTGCTTTAGGACAAACATGGGACTCATCACGTGAGGCACTGGCATAATTTTTAGTCCTCTAGTAATGTAGTTCTGTGGAGTAATAGTTGACGGTCCAACTATATACTTCAGAGTATTTATAAAAAAGGATGTACTTATCTAGTTATAGGAAAATTTTTCTCATACTATCATTAAAAAAGACAGCGTGTAATCTCTTTCTAAAAGTTTTAATTGACATGTAGTAGAGTACAGAAAGTACACGTAAGTGAACAGTTTCAGTGAATTTTCACAAGCTAGGTACCCCTGTAAATAGCACTCAGATCAAAAAACAGAATATTCTCAGATTCCCAGAAGCCTCCTGGTGCCTCCGTCCATTCACTATTGCACCCCACCCCCACCAAAGGTAAGGGCCATCCCAATGTTGGCTCTCTTTAATTTTCAAATATCACATCGTTTTCTTACCAGGTTTATTGGCTGATTTTTGTGGGAGAGCAAAGGGGGGTGGTTAATCCCCTATGGCTGACTTCTTTGCATTGTGGGATTTTCCTAGCTGTTAATTATTAACTTTTCCTTAAAATAAAACTTCCATTGTGTAAGGAGAAAAACTCCATGAGCACAGTACATGTGATATAAATCACTTTTATGTCTGTGAAACAGCTGAGTTTACATTTTTATTACATTGTTTGAAAAAGTATCTTTTCATCTGGAAAGAATCAGTTTAAAATGTGATTGTCAACACAACTAAACCAGTTTTCTGTTTAAAATGGCTGCTGGTGGAGCTAAGAACTATAATTAAGCCAGATTTTTCTCCATTGACATTAGTTACTAAAACCTAGAGGTTTTCACTAAGATTCATAAAAGAAATTTCTAGACGTTAAAAGGCAGGTAACGTGCTTTTGTTTAGAAGGAGGAAGTACATAAGTAATGAACAAGAATAGTATTGTAAAAGGCAGAATGTCTCCCTGTGAAAGGTGTAGTTTTAAGTTAAATTCAAAGTAATACATGCATTTATAAAGTGTTACCTAATAGGAATACTTTAGTTTGAAAAAGATGCTTACTTGTTAATTAGCAACTCACAGCATAATTTTTTCCCTAAAAATTTTTAAGTTTGGTTAATTCTCAGAGGGTCCTTTTAGAAATATACTACAGTTCAATTAGATTAACCACTTTAATATAAGTATAAACAGTAGTTTCAAAGCCTGTAGCCATTTGCTTATGTTCGCTATTTCTTGCTATTTATTTTGAAATTTAAAAAAAGGAAAGACAGATCTTTGGGTGATATATCTTCCAGCATTTAATTTTGAACTCTGTTACTAAATGAAAATTGATATATAGCATATTCCTTTTATTACTAAAATAGTACCTTTGAAAGGTACAATATAGATTTTGGCTATACAAATCCCCTTGCTTTCAGTGCCATGGTACTATGATATATGTAGTTTTATAATAGTCCAACCTTCCAAATTCTTGCTTTGAAAAGTTTATTTTTCAAAACGCAAGGCAATCATCACTATGCAATTGTGTATGGTAGCTAACATTTCATCTTAAACCAGATTTCCCAAATCCCATTATTTTGAGGTTTTTCTAACAGAGGACTTACTTTTACACCCTCGGAAGTGTTGCAGGCTTTTTGGAGAGTAAAAATTCTCAGTAATCCGTAACTGAATGAATTGTCTGTTTAAATATGAGCAGAACAGAGATCATTTTGAATATCCGATATAGGTTCATGTGTGAAAGAATTTTGTGAATTAAGAATGCTTAATCCATAGTTCTTTTTTATGAACTAAAGCAGAATAAATTCAGCCTTTACCTGGCAAGACCAGATGTGGCGGAACTTCAAAGGCAGAAGGAGAAATATAGACAATTTACAGATTTAAATGGAATAATACACCAACCTTCAAAAATTAGGTTTGGAAAAAATTGACATTTTTGCATAGATCTGAAACTTTGATAATGATGATTTATTTTTGTTTGTACATTCCCATTGAGCTACTTAGTAATTATTATTCTGCTTATTACTTTTGAATTATTGCTGTAAATATACTTATATCCTAAGATGTCATGACACTTCAGAAAGAAAATTTAACTTTAACAAAAACACTTCTAGATGCTGAGGCCAACGGATATTAAATGCCCGCCCTCCCCCCGCCATGAAGCTGTGGTTTTCATCTCGAAAGCTCTGAGACAATACTTTGTACCAACCTTTCTCTTTTTATCAACCATCGATTTAGCTGGAAGTACTCTTCTTCACTAGAAAAAAATATATAAAATGTGATTATATTAAGGAGATTAATTTTTATATGGGCAAGATGAACATTTTTTCAACTTACCTTTTAGTTATCTATGTATTTTCTTAAACACTTTCTATTTATCTGACCCTGCCTACAGATGTATTTATGCCTAATGACAGGCATAAGACGTCATGAATGCTGCCTGCTTTCTTTGATGCAGATTGATAGAATTAAATTTGGGGGGGAGGGAAAGGTGCTAGAAAAATGAAAGCAAAATGGCCACTTTAAATACATATGTATATCCAGCTCCCAATAGTTTTCTTTAAAAGAAATCGCATGTTCTTCCTTCAGTTCAATCTTTTTCCTTTCTTCCCTGAAGATACTCACTTCCCCCACCTCTAACTCGCCCCCCAAGAAACTATGAAATACTTTAAGGAAAACAGATTATCACTAGCAGAACTTTCAAACATCAAATGACTTCTATTATTCATTTTATTGAATTTAATTATTTATGAGTATCATAATACTCAGTATTAACTCCAAATAATTAAACTTCCTATAAAGTTTTTTTATTTCTGTCATAAAACTAATAATTGTGTGTATTATACTTATCGGCTCATAAATGAAATTAAGTGAGTTTTAGCCAATAAGTCAAATGTTAATACATAATTGAAATAAAATACATGTACAAAAACAACAAGGAAACATTACGTAAATATCTTTTGGGGAGAAATCTGTAGATATTTTATTTGGTTGCAGATATAGTAAAATGAGTAAAACCAAATCTACAAAAAACTCCTGTTTTCACCTGGAATTTATAAATTTGACAAGTCCATTAAGCCATAAACCCTCATGGTTAGAAAACTGATCTTTTCTAAGTAAAATAACTACAGAGAAAGCAGTGACTTACTTCTCATGAGGGCCAAACCAGTAAGACAAGTTTAGTTCTCACGAATATGAGGTCTTCTCAGGAAAGGAGAAGAAAGATAGATGAAAGAAAAGCACGTATTTTCAAATACTGGTAGAATCCAAAGATCTCCATCAGGATTTTAAACATATGCACAGATGCATTCCTTAGTTGGTTGTGAAATTAAAGATGCGGTTTAAATACTAAATATTTTATAGTATTACAGGAGAATGTTTGGAGCCCTTTTGTTTTTCAACACATACAGATGTGGGATGCCTGTCCTCGCTTGCTGTGGTCATCCATGATTAAAGGGTGGTGTGGTGCTTGGGCTCAGGTGATCCGTAAAGGGGTGGGCTATGCAGAGGCAGCTTCCCCGGCGCCTGCCTCGGTGGCTCAGCCTTCCATGACCGCTGCTCTTTGTTGAGAACTGTTGGAAGTGGCAGCAGTTTGCAGCTTCAGATAAGAGCCGCTGTTCTCAGGTAATGCCCTCGATCAGAGCCCTGATGACAGACTGCGGAGTGCAAGTTTTTTCAGGTGCTCTGTTTGCTCAGTAATTCTTCAGTGCCAATCTCCTCCAAAGAGCGAACGGGACCCATCGGTAATGGACATCAGCCATTAAGCTCGTAATGTCATATATCAGGTTACTGCTTTGTTACTCTCAAGTGATGAATGGATGCTGTTATGCTTTAAGAAAATAAAGCAATGCTGTAAATATGTCCAAACTTATAAAAGCGGTCACTTTACTTCTTCCATTTCTTGAGAAATAAATGCTGAGTGTCCCACAAATGCTAGTCTTTTCCTTTCGAAGTATGGAAAGCAATGTGCTTTAAGTTAGTGTTTGTAGTTGCTTAGGGTCCACATCAAACAAATTACTGAGTGTCTACATCGTGTTTCGCCTTGGTTTGACACAGCTAAGTTTACGCGTTGCACAAGCATTCTGATTAAAACAGGCACGCTTGCAAAGAACTATTCAAAGAAACCATTTGTTCCTGCATGGGCGGGGGGGAACCCAAACAGGGCATTTAGGTGTTAAAAATAGCATGAAGCCAAAGCGATTCTCCCTCTTATTCCTGTGTTAACCAGACATGTTTCTGCATCACAGGAAGAAGTAATTATTTCTAAAGACTTCTTGATATTTTTCAGTAAGAGAAAGTTTCCAGAAAATGATATTCTACTTAATATTATTTTGTACATAACATTTGCATCTGTTTTGTTAACATAATATATACAGTTGTTTGGAATAATATTAATTCCATTTAGTATAAAATGAGCCATCTAGTCACTCTTTTCATCTTTTCTACATAAATATCAATTCCAACATTAATTTTTGAAATTCTTCAAGAAAGCTTGTCTGTTTTGAAACATCCAGAAATTAAATTCAAGAACTGGCATGCTAAGTATGTTTTAAAACCTTTTGTATGTTATTGTAATTTTTTAAAATAATGCCATTGGCCCCTTTGTAAAGAAAAGGAAAATTAATGCTGACAGTCCTGGGGTAATATAATAAATGAGGACCCCATCCACGGTTAACACCAATGACTGCTCCCCACCCCACCCCCACCACAGTTTTCTTGGCTTCGCAGGATATTCTAAGTAGAGTGTATTTGAAGAACCATTTCATTGGTTCTATCTTGATCACCTCCCTCCTCCTTTTCTCCTCTCCTCTGTGCTCGCCAAATAATGCAAAACGCCTTCAAGTTACTGAGAGCAGGTGCCTGAGCATTATGCGTGAATCCAGCTCATCCCCAGGCCACTGAGTAAATGTTAAAGAACACTACCCCCGTCCCTGCCCCTGACGCTCTAGTTTTCATTATCAAGGCTCTCAGTGTTGACTCTGCAACCCTCAAACAAGAAAACTTGTGGAGGACAGTGGCTGCGTGTGTTTATTTTATTACCACAGGCTCATAATTGCCAGAGAGGTGAGGGGCCTCACATCCATCAGTTCTAATTGCTGTGAAACCTGTGGGCCTCTACCGAGGCCGAAACCAAGGCCCAAAACATTTCCTGTACAGAGGCTGGGGCCTGGGGTGCAGGGCGATATGCCAAACTCTTTTAAAGTTTTCCCACTTCACCCCGCCCCCATTTTCATGCCATTTTTTTTTTTTTTTCCTTTTCTAGATGGCCCTTACAAGGCATCTTAAAGTGCAGGGACATCCAGTAGGCTGAAGGGAACAGTAAATAGTACAGGACCTCTGTGCTCCAAAAGAAAAGAATTAGAATGATCTCATGACTCACAGGAAGAACTTTGCAGAGACACTGTTGGAGGTATTAAACTACCTAAAAATTTAAGCTCTGCCTGCAAAATGATGTCCCTGGGAATTTAGACACTAATTAGAATATTCCAGAATTCATTTAGTAGTGCTTCTCATGATTAGTTTTCTAATGGAGTTGTTCTAATCAGCCTGCTCCAAATAGACCTGTCCTAATTGGAGAATATTGTTGAGTATTTTTTTTAGTGAGTTATTTATAGAAAAGAAAGTCACCCCTGGGTTGCCCAGCATTTAGATTCAACAATTCAAAAATAGGTTTAAAAAAGAAATGCCAGCATAGCGATTGTATTTGAAGAACAGTATAGGTGCTTGAAACGTGCCAAACAGCAGGGAACAGGAATAATCTTTAATGAGTGCCTACTCTGGTGCTGGGTTCTTTACACACATTACATTATGCGATCTTCACAACAACCTTTGAGGCAGATTTTATTGTCCCCATTTTATAGGTGGAAACCAAGGTGCCCGAGGTCCCACAGCTAATAAATAAATCCAGGCGTGTCTGATTCCAGGGCCCGTGCTCTTGCCTGTGCACCAGGGTGCCTCCCAAGGATCAAACCCATGGGCAGAGTCTTAAATGACTAGAAATATCTCATTTGTCCCCAATAAAGTCTGTTCAGTGATACCACATTTTTAGTTTCTATCAAAACGCTTCAATTATCAAAGCAAAATTTCAGTATCAGTTTCTAGCTGGTCTCAGGTCACATAATCTGTGCATTAAGCACTTAATAAAGACTCGTAAGAGCTCCCCAATTTCACCACAGTGGGACTTTGTAATATAAACATGCATTACAGAAATGAGAGCTCAAACATCCATTTTCCACAGGTGTTACCTGTGCATGTCTATTCTTGCACCTTCATTATTCTTCTTGCAGGGTGACTACATCTGGCCCCTTGAATGTGCTTTCATCAAAAGAATGCTTTAATATAGGACCCGAGCATGCAAAGACAACCATCTTCAAATTGAACTTAAGTTATGTAGGATGCTGACACACTGATCTATATGCCCTGTTTTTCATATTGTAGTTTTAAACCGTGTAACAATGGTAAGGCTAATAATAATTTGTATTCCAGTAGCACCTTTCGGTAAGAAGCTCAAATAGCTTTATGGCTATTGTCTCAATAATCCTCTCACCATCCTCTGGGGTAGCTGAGGGAAAATATATACATCTCCACGTTTCACTTGCAGAAAGTCGGACACAGCAAGCTTACTTTCTAGATGACGGGCAGAGGAATGTGTCAAACTATTAGACACAAGTTGAGAAATCCAACAAACATTTTTTGTTTGCTAGTTGGTTTGGTTAGTTTGGTTTTGTTGTCAAACCCAGGATTCAAACAGAATCAGAATTCCATGGGCAAGAGTGAAGCAGCCCAGGAGCATGTGGCTCCTTCTGCTTCATTCGTGAGCACTCACCTTCATGTCAGAAAGGGATGGTCAGGTCAGGTCTTAAATGGACTTCCTTGATCAGTTCCTGTAGGAGGACTGACCACATGTTCTTGAGCCAATTTTGTACCCAATGAGGGTACAGTAACTCATTGAAACACAGTGTAGGCTACCACTCCCCCCACCCCGCCGCCCCGGCTACCACTTTTCCTAAGAATCCTGCAGGCTGAGGAATAATAAAGATAGATGACATTTACAGAGCACCCAATAATTCATTTTAGCTATCAGTTCCAATGTTGCACCTCTTTGCTTCCTACATAGAACAGTTTTAAAAAGCAAACCGCCAAATGTATATCGTAGTATGCAGAACCCTGGAACTCCATTTCTTTAAAGTGGGGATCATGACAGCAGACTCGTGGGGTAAGATAGCAAGTGGCACATGGTAAGTGCTCGATAGATGTTTTCATTCTCACCTTTCCTCCACTTTTCTGGAGGGAAGAGAAAGGCAAAGCTGAACCCATCCAATTTGGCCTCTTACTTAATACTCCCACTCATGTCTAGAAGTTGTCTGGTTGGCTTTAGCTTACGAGTCTGTTCCTAAAAAGAAGGGATACATGCTCCCATCCTGAGGTTACTGCCACCAACCCAGTCTAGCTCTCTGAAACCCTGAGATTATGATTGGCCTTAAAGCTAAAACTGGGGAGGTGAGGTTCATTCTAGAAAAGACAATATGATGCTTAAGAGAGGTCCCAGGCCACTCTCATATAGAACCAGTGCCACCAATGAACTAACTCTCAAGATCTCTCCAGCCAGAGAACAAGAGTGGCCAGGGCCAGCATTCTGATAGCACGTGGGTCATCTCGACTGCATGAATGTGTAAGTTTCTCTCGGGAACTATTGAATGTCTTGCATAACAAGACTGATTGAAAATGCTATCTCTCTCTCTCTCTCACTCTTGTCATTACAATAGTGTTTTATTTTATTTTTATTAGTTTCAGATATACTGAACATTAGTTAGACATTTATATAGTTTATGAAATGGTCCCCCCAATTACTCTATCACTCATCTGGCTCTACACATAGCCATTACAATACTATTGACTATATTCTCTATGCTGTACTCTATATCCTCGTGATTATTTTTACCTACTAATATGTACTTCTTCAACCCTTCACCTTTTTCTCCCAGCCCCTCAACACCCCTTCCCTCTGGCAGTCACCAGATTGTCCTCTGTATCTGTGAGTCTGTAAAACACTATCTCTTGTGTTAATAGTCAAGGTCATCAAATGTGTCTACTGAATTCTGTGCTAGAAAATGCCCCAAACCACAGCTTGATTTAAACATTCCTCAAATCTGTCACTAAGAGCTCATTTATGGTGCCTGAGCTTCTCTGCTAAAGACAAATAACTTGCATCAGCAAAGTATCTGACAACCTGAGTAATCATTTTTGATGGTGCAGGGAGACTTTCAACAACAACCAAAAAAAAAAAAAGTGAAAAGAATGTCAAAGCCCTTAAATTTTCTTTTATATATATATTTTTTTAATTTTAAAAAATTTTCTCATCGCAGAAACACAATACAAGCTTGGGCAGTGTGCTTCAATGACTGGTGAAGTCTCTGGGGGTGGGAGGTTGGGTATAGAACCTAGGCTGTGGTTCCTGATGTGCATTAATTCACACTGATTCCTTCTCCAGTTTAGGGCTAGTTCCGGACACCCTTTGTCCTCCATTCTAATGTTAAGACTGCACCTGGTGCAAAGGTAGTTCGAATGTGTCTATGGAATCTGATCTCCTTCTGAACAATTAGAACTCATTACTTTAAGTTACAAGATGAAAGCGAGTTAATCTCCCCACCCTCCCCTACCCCAAATTAAAATTCATGCCCAGTTTAATTTAAAACGATTGAGCACAATGGAGAATGTTTTAGACACTTTTCATACTTTGCATCATCCCTCAGTCAATCAAATTACCTAATCACTTAGCTTCTGCTTGCAACTGTTACCAGGCGCACATACACACAGCTTGGTCTTGGAAGGTAATTTTGATTTGTGTGGGGAACCTGGGTGAGCACTGCTGCTGCTGCGGCTGTTGCTCAAATACACTTTTTGTGCCTATCCAAAGGTTTGTGATGAGTGACTGTCTCTTGTCAGAGCATCCTTAGATGCAAACTGTGTACTTTAGATGATGCCAAGATTGAAAACTCCGGGCATGCCTTCTTTAGAAAGTTGAAGTGGAGCTATGCAAAGCCAATACAAATGTTAGTGGGCATTATTAATGCTGCTATTATTGAGAATGCTTTGAGTAGGAGAATGAAAGCATGACTAATGACTGGATGCCATTGCATTAAAAGTAGGTTCTGTGCGGGGCACTGTTCTCTGAGATGTTTTCATGTGGGCATTTTGATGTATATCGTGGAAATGTATTTATTTCGCTTAATACAGTTTGGTAGAACAGACTGTGGGTTTTCTGGAAAGTATGTTGGATACATACACTGGTGTCTGGGTTAGACTAGACATTGATAAAGGGACGGACTGTGGTGGTTTCAGAGTGGTGCACAGCACACCAGCCCGTGAGGAAGATACCACCGATGGTTCTGCCCCATTGGTCCTTTCATCTCCCAGACTTTTTCCAATCCTAGACCCCTTAATGCATCCCTCACCAATCCCTGGTTCTTCTGGAACATTCTTTCAGTTCTTCTCTACCTCACCGTTCCCACTGCTACCACTGTAGCCACTTTCACCAGCCTGTCTGTTACTTGTCCCCCTCTTTCTTCTCTTCTGTGCCCACTTGTCTGAACATAACTATCATCACATCTTTCCTCTGCTCAGAAACTTACACGGGCTCCTCACTGCCCTCTGTGCCAAGTCAGATTTGATAAGACTTTACGCTTCTACACACTTTTCCCTCCTCTCAAGCATCTCTTCCATCTCTTCAAGCGGGTTGCCTTGACATCCTCCACATCATGCCTTTATTCCTGCTTTTTCTCCTGCCTTGAATACCCTTTTCCCTCCTCTATTTCAATTCTATTCTACCCATACCTGAAAATCTAGATCCAGCCCCACCTTAACTGAGCCTTGCCAAACCACTTCTGCCTTCCCTAACCTTTATACACAAAGTAGCTTTTCAGTTACATTCACTGGAGTTGAGAGCCGGAAGTGGGGTGCACACACACTAACTTCTGCTGGCCTGGTGATCACTGTTCAGAGAGCAGGGATCTTAACTTAGGATTCCTAGGACTCCAGAGGTATGAAGATGTTCGCCAGCTTTTTTGTGTGTACGTGCGTTTCTCTGGGGAAAGTCCACAGTCTTCGTTGATTCTCAAAAGAGTCCTTGACGGCAGGGAAAAAAAGTAATGTTAGAACCGCAGTTGCTGTTAGGAAATATAAAGGAAATATTAGGGTGCAGCGTCTGCCTGCAGTGCTATTGGGGTCTTAATGAGAACTAAACTTAACCCCACATGAAGTGTTCGATTGGGTGGAGCTGAAGGCAGAACTACAGGTTTGGAGGCTTTTGCAGTCAGCCAGGAAAGAAGTCATGTGGGCTGTGGTGGATGCAGGTGCTGGGGAAGTGAGGGAGGGGCCTGATGAAGGAAAATCGTGAAGAAAGAAATTATGGGACTTGGGCAGTGGTGGGGGTAGCAGGGATGAAGTCATCAAAGACAGAAATGAATCGGCTATGTTTTCCCAAGGGCTTTTCCTGGGGTGATGAAGAAAGATATGTTGGTCTCTGAGAGCAAAGAAAGCTTTTGGGAGAGAGGGGTGTTCAACTGAGTCGGAGGGTGAAAAGAGACACCAAAATGGACATGTCTCCTAGGTCATCAGCACAGAACAGAAAATTAAGAGAGAGATTTGGGCATTGCCCACACAGTCTTATTCAGGAATTTTAGTCACGCCCCTAAAGCTAATTTTTAAGGTCTCGGAGGACAGACACTTTTACTTTTCCGGTTTCCTAGCATTGCGTTCAGGTAACTTAGGTTTAAAGCATGGCTGTTCCACTGTGTGAAACCAAATGCATGTTATTCTCTGTATGCCTCCATTTCTCCTTCTGAAAATAGAAGGTACCTATCTTGGCAGGTGATCATGAACATAAAATTGAAAAGTATATATGTATTCGTATGCTCCAGCTGCCATAACAAAATATCACAGATTAGATGGCTTAAACAACAGCAATTTATTTTTTCTCACAGTTCTGGAGGCTGGAAGTCTGGGCTCAAGATGCCAGCAGTGTTGGTTTCTGGCGAGAGCTCTCTTCCAGGTTTGCAGAAAGGCCACTTTCTCAGCATATCCTCACGTGGCTGTCCCTCTGTGCACAGACAGAGATTGAGTTCCCCTGGTGTCTCCTCCTTCTAAGGACCCAGTCTCCTCAGATTAGGGTCCCACCTCTATGATCGCGTTTAACCTTGATTACCTCTCTAAAGACTTATCTCCAAATGTCATTACATCAGGTGGGTGTTGAGGCTTCAACATAGGAGTTTGGTAGGGATACAAACATTCAGTTCATAACAATATGTAAAAGCTTAGCTCAGTTCCTGGCTCAGAATATGGGGTTCTCTGACTGCCCCACATTCATTCATTCAACAGTGTATTAATTAAAAATTGTTTTTCAATTACAGTTGACATACAATATTTATATTAGTTTCAGGCGTACAACATAGTGGTTAGACATTTATATAACTTACAAAGTGATCACCCAGTAAGTCTAGTACTCACCTGACACCAAACATAGTTATTACGTTACTGACTATATTCTCTGTGCTGTACTTTACATCCATCCCTGTGAATATTTTTTATAACTGACAAGTTGTACTTCTTAATCCCTTTCACTTTTTTCACCCAAACCCTCAGTCTCCCTCTCATCTGGCAACCATCAATTTGTTCTCTGTATCTATGAGTTTGTTTCTGTTTTGTTTGTTCATTTTTTAGATTCCACATATAGGTGAAATCATATGGTATTCGTCTTTCTCTGACTTATTGCACTTAGCATAATACCCTCTAGGTCCATTCATGATGTTGCAAATGGTAAGATTTGATTCTTTTTTGTGGCCAAAGTAATATTCCATCGTGTATATGTACCACCTCTTCTTTATCCAGTTGTCTATCATTTCAATGAGTCTACTATGTGTTTGGTACCATGTTAAGTGCTGGGATAAAAATGTAAATCTGACAGTGTTCACCTCTAAGCCATTCCTGGTCTAGTCAAGGGGGAAGATACATTAACTGATGATGACGGCAGTGAAAGATGTGTCCACAGGTAGAAAGTTGGGTGAAGTGTTCTGGAATAAATGACGCCTGCTACATCTTGAGCACATGATAGAAACAGCCAAGTGAGAAAAGGAGAAAGAGTATTCTAGGCGGAGAGAATACCGCATGCAGAGCCGTGATATATGAGATAACATGGCACATTCCAGGACAGCAAGTGATCTGGTATGTCCAGAGGACAGGATACATGCCGGGTGTAGGGGGTGGGCATGTCAAAGCTGGGAAGGGAGGCAGAGGCAGATGATGAAATAGCTCACACTCTATAACTAAAAGTCCTGGGGAGCCACTGAGGAATTTAAGACAGAAGAATGACATATCTAGATTTACGTTCAAACCCCACTTCTTAGGTTCAGATCTCAGCTCCATCACATACCATCCTTGAGACTCATACAAGTTACTTAATCTCTTGGTGTCTTGTTTTTCCGTCTGTTAAGTGGAAATAATACATAAAGATACACAGAGGGTTGCTGTGATGTAATTAAATTGTTCAATGTGTGTAAAGCTCTCAGTGTCTGGAACATTTAATATATTCCATGAATGTTATCTATTATTCTTATTTTAATAAGATCACTCTGGCAACAATAGGAAGGTTTCATCTTGGAAAGAGACCAAACAAGGACAGCTCCTTTAGGAAGTGATTACAGTTACCCAGATGAAAGATTGTGGCCTTTCCTTGCTCACTAAGCTCCAGACACAGTTGCCTACTTTCTGTTCTCAACCCCACCAAGCTTAGCCCTACCTTATTCCTTTGCACTTGCAACTTCTTCTACCTGGAATGTTCTTTCTCCCAGCTCTTTGCAGGGCTGGCTTCTCGTCATTCGGTATTTAGCTCACATGTAGCCTTTTCAAAGCAATGTTCCCTGACCACCCTAGCTAAGGTAAGCCCCTTCCTGGTCATTCTCTAAGACATCAGTCTATTTGCTTTTCTTTTATAGAACTCATCACTGCCTGAAATACTCTTTTGTATTTATGTGTCAATTTCCTTTTTCATTCACTAGAATATAAACTACCTTATCTGTCTAGGGTACCCAGAACAGGACTGTTCATAGTAGTGCTCAAGATCCAGAGTGAACAAATGAGTGAATGAATGAACATTTGAACTAAGGATATGGAAAGGGGAAGGAACTAATAATATATGTTGAGTATCCATTGTATTATGTACTTTTAGAGTCTGTGTGCAGCCCTGTAAGTTGGTGGCCTCATCATAAGATAAAAGAGGAAACTGAAGCTCAGAGGGGTTTGTAAGTATTAGTCGTTCTACATTCCATCTTCTTCCAACATTCGTATTTATTATAAGAGTGGGGAGGAGAGATTAGATGTGAGATATGTGTGGGAGATGGAGAGTGAGAAGAGGGCCCAGGAAGAAACCTGAGTACTCTGAAATTTAAGACAAGAAGGAGGGAAGTGAGTCCACTGAAGGGACCTTGAAGGAGCACTCAGAGATGTAGGAAGTACACCAGGAAAGGGGGGTATCATGGGAGCCAAGGGAGAAGAGCATTGTAAACAACGAGGACGCATCATGTGTGAAATGCAGCAGAGACAGCTCCCTGAGATAAGGAATGGGATTTCTCATCCAGTGTGGCTATTGCAAGATAATTACTTTGGGAACACAATTTCAACATCACAGCCAGGGTAAAAAAGAAACAAACAAACAAACAAGAACAGACTATAATGAGTAGAGACTGTTTAAAAGGAATAAAAAAGATGAAATTATAGAAAATAGAGAGGCTAGTAGAATGGAGAGTGTATTAGTTTTCTAAGCCTGCTATAACAAATTACCACAAAGCACATGACTTAAAACATTAGATATGTATTCTCACAGTCTGAAAGCCAGAAATCTAAACTCAAGGTGTCCACAGAGTTGGTTCCTTCTGGATGCTCCAAGGGAGAATTGGTTGCATGCCTCTCTCCTAGCTCCTAGTGGCTGAAAGCAATCCTTGGTATTCATTCCTTGGCTTCTGGCAGGATTACTCCAGTTTCTGCCTCCATCTTCACAGGATACCATCTCTGTGTATCATCTCATTTCCTGTCTTTTATAAGAACATCCGTTATTAGATTTAGGGCCCACCCTAATCCAGGATGATCTCATCTCAAGATCCTTTCATTTATATGTGCAAAGGTTCTATTTTCACATAAGGTCATGTTCACAGGTATCAGGGGTGAGGATTTGGACATCTCTTTATGACCACTATACAACCCATTAAGGTTTTTGTTGTCGTTATTGTCTGTTTTGTATTTGTTTGTTTGTTTGTTTTAAGATGAAAGGGACTTAAGCTAGGTTTTAGATGAGAAAGGGAATCTTTGGCAGATCGAAACCTCTAAAGAAGCATGAGCTGATGATATTGGTAGAGAAATATACTCTAACAGGAGTTATTTCTAGTTCTCTGAGACAGGATGTGTGAAGGTAAATAGATTTGAAGGAGGGGGAGCTGGATGTTGACAGATGTCCTCCCTGATAACCACTATTTACTCTGTGAAGTAGAAGGTAAGATTATCTGCTGAGAATGGAGAGGGAACTTGAAAAATGTGGTGTGAAGGTTAGAAATAGCACCTGCGAGAGAAGAAAAGAGAAAAGACCAGGAATTCATAGCAGGACTGTCAAGAGTCATTTTGAGCTCCCAGTTGACATTGGGCATCATACTTCGGGGGTGACATTAAACTTCAGGTCATGTGTTATTTTCCAGTGTGCTAGAACCTGAGGATAGGACCAAAAAAAAGCAATTGATGGAAATTTTTTAAAGATGGTGGATTGAGTATGATTGCAAAAAAAAAAAAAAAAAAAAGATACGCCGAGAATAAGGTAAAGAGGAAAACCCAAGAGAAGTTCTGATAGATTGGGGTGAGTGGGAGAGATGAAAGGAGCGGTCCAGATGAGGTCGAAAGGCATATATTATTAAACCAAGGCAATGAGAGGGGCAAGGCAAAGGCAGAAAAATTGCTGGTGGCACTTAGTGTCTCAAAGTGTCTCAATTCCAAGTGATGCAATACCCAGGCCTTGGGAATAGGTTGCTAAATAGAGGTGACGTTAAAGAATTTTAAAATTAAGAAATCAAAGAAATATTGAGCTAAGTGTTTGGTGAGCTGGGGGGACTGTTAAATATGATGGCTAGTATTGAGGAGTGCGAAGTAAAAGAATTTAGATCTTCACCAAGTGTGGGCAACTGGCACAAAGGTCACTCACAGCCCTAAACAATGGGGGAGAAAGCAGATGAGTACCCCTCTGCTTAAGGATGGTCAAGAAATGTCCAACCAAATGATTGTTTGGTTATGAAATAGAGAAGGTTTTTTCTCTCTCATTGGGTTTGATACACATACGGTCTTCCAAAGCCTTTCAATGACTTCTGCAGTGGAGAACCCCTTGCTTAGCATATTCCAGCAGCCCAACACTGAAACCAGTATCTCTTTTTCCACAGCTAGGGTTGACTGTTTCTGACTTGCAAAACCTTTAAATATTTGTTAATTTGTAAAATTATATAAAATAGCTGGGAAAAGATCTTTTTTAGAGGGCTGTACAGCATTCACATCCCTGGTTAATTTAATGTGTTCTTATGGGTAGCTCCTGGGGATAAATCTAAGTTTTCTGGAAACCAAACTTTAAACATAAGACTGAGTTTCTACCCTTTCCTTTTTCCACTATTGATTTCCTGAGTGGCAGTCATTTACCTTTCACTAAGTATTCTCAAAATACTAAGTATTTCACTAAGTATTCACTAAATACTGCTTTTTACATGTCCTATGGGAATTAGTTTTTCTACTCAAACAGTTCTTTGGAAATGAGCAATTATGGAATGCTTCACATGTAACTCTTGAGTGAGGGGAGTAAAATCTCATGAATGGTAAGAATGAAATACATGAATACTGTTGTTATTTGTGTTAATATTATGCTGCAAAGGTGATTAAAGCAATACTGTACATTAGTACTGTGGGGAACTCAATTTTATTTTATTTTATTTTATTATTTTTTTAGAGGGACTCAATTTTAAATTATTTTACATTTTTATTAAATTTTTTAAATACTAGTTATTTATAAAATAGAAACGCCAGCTTTTCCTTTTAATTTGTAACAATTTACTTAAATAAAATGACAGGAGAGTTGACACAACTTGTGTTACTAAGGAAAGAAAGGTTTCTAGAATTAGTCAAAAGCCAACAGATAATCTGAGTTCTTATTATACCGTTTTGTTTTTCATTTAAAACTAGTCTCTAAAATAACTTGTGTTAGTAAGATGGATATAGAGACTTCTGTTCACTTTAAAATTTTGAGTCAGGGATAGATTGTTATCAAAATCTGTCTAGTGAACTATTAGTTCTTTCCCTCTTCCTGGCTTTACCTGAAGTAATAGCAAGAAAAATGCTGAGAAAAACATTTTTTTGTCTGCTTTTAAAATATTTTCTCCAATGTCATAGGTAATAATACCTGCTAACATGCAAGCCAAAGCCATTTGTAGAAACTAACAATATAATCAGAGAAATCAAGAGCTTATATTAGGTGTCTGTTCTCTATACCTGCCGAACAATCAATTAGACTGTTAGAATTTATGAATGTCGAATTCCTACTATATATAAAACACTTGCTTAATATTAAGAAAGCAACCAAACCCTTTTTGTTCAAGAGCTTTCAGTCTAGTAGAGAATTATAATACCTACATAAATCACTATAATAAATGCCAAAAGGTACATGTGCTGTTAGAAGAATACAAAGAAAGCCCTCCTAGAAATTCTTTCCATGGAGGAAAGAAGGAGCTTGAGCTGATAGCTGGGTATTCCCCTCACTTGCTCAGTCAAGGTAGGCGTATTAATCCAAGACATCTACAAATGTCCATCAAATAGACATTTAATATAACTCATTTATTCATTATGTAAAGCATCAATGAATACCATTGAACCTTAAACTTGTTATAATTCTATTTTTCCCTACTGCTATGTATGTATATATGTATGTATGCACGTATGTATGTGCATATGTATGCATGTGTGACGTAATGGTTAAGAGCATGTACTTTAGAGTCAGAGAGACTTGGTTAAGTAAGTTACTTAATCTCTCTAAGCTTCAGTGTTCTCATCTATAACCTGTTGACAACCTTAGAACTTTCCACAGGGGATTATCATGAGGATTAAATGAAATTGCACAGCAATGGGCATCTGGTAGGCATTCAATAAATGTTAGTTATATTTGCTATTAGTATGCTACTTCTTGTCAACACAATGAGATTTTGCACTCTAGGACAGGGACTATTTATTTTTCTTCTTGTAAAACTTATTCAAAACATAGTTCTAGGTTTCAGATACTTAATAAATGTATGTTGCTTTGACTTCTAAACTTTCTAACGTATTCTCTCTGAGACCAGTGAAATCTGAGGATGAGCCAAGCACAGAGTCTCGTTCTATCACATATTCTATTTCTGACTTACCACTCTTATGTCCATTAGGGGTCTTTCCAGATCAATTTTAATTTGGTGACATGAGCACATTAGATGGTGAGCCTTATATCACAGCAGTGTCTGGGGGCACTAACTCATCACTCACAGCTGAGAAGACACAAACATTCCACATTGTTGTTTAGCCACCCAGTGGCTGGTGATTTTTTTCCTTCTCCATATCTGTCATCATGCATGCAACCAGACAAAGTATTTTAAGTTTATTTTGAAAGAACATGAAATCCTCAAGAATGCTGGTAAATGTGAGATACATTTTCTTCAGCGTAGTACTTCAACAATAAAGAGACCTTTAACCAGCTTTTTTCCTCGTGTTCAGTGGTCTCCCAATTTTTTAATTCATAATAGCCATTTACGGCCAGGCCAGTACATAATGACAACAAGACATATTCATGTAGGCAGTTGGTATGTTCGTTTTTTAAAATATTTTTTTGCTTTTATCTTAGTGTGCTTTGAATCACAACAAAGGAAGATGTAGTGAGTGATTGTTACCATTCCCAACAGCAGTGTGGGTTTCTCACTCTAAGTTATGTAACGCTGAACTGCCAGAGAACTATGCAGGAGACCCTCAGTATTCACAGATTTAACACTCTAGGTTTTGAATATTTGCAATCGACCATGAAGGTTTGTGATGTGTTAATTGGCAGTTTTGCTGAGGTTCAAATTTGAATCACATGTACTTTGAAGCCAGCTTTAGGGAGTGATTGAGGAGCTAGTGAGTTAGCCTAGTCAGCCACTCAGCATCCCTCTCCAATCAGATGTTTTTGTTCTCTGATCCCGACCCAGGCAGTAACTCCTAGGGTGATTAAAACTTGGTTTTTGTGAAAAAGAAAAATAGTTATCATATCAAAGATAAAAAGATATAATGAGTAAATCTTTCAAAAAGTTTTGCTTGGAATGGGAAGATGATATGTTTTGGAAATACATATGTCTCAAAAAAAACTAAGTCTTTAAAAAGTGAGGAGACTGTGCAAATATCTCCATATTCAAAAATTTGGAGTTGTTTTTATGTCTCAGGATTTATCTCTTGCAAATATCAAGAATTTCCAAACATGTAGTTTGTATGGTCTGAATGAGATTTCGAAATACCAAAAAAGTGTCCCTTGCTCTGATTCTGATACAGTTGAAGTATGGCTGCTGAGTGCCCAGCTTCCAGAGTTCTCTCTTCTCATCTCTCGTGAAGGCTCTCAGTGGCATGACTTGCTCCTGAAGGAGCACC
>NW_006436664.1:4383768-4395410 GCF_000325575.1 Pteropus alecto
GTTTTGTGATGTGTTAATTGGCAGTGTTGCTGAGGTTCAAATTTGAATCACATGTACTTTGAAGCCAGCTTTAGGGAGTGATTGAGGAGCTAGTGAGTTAGCCTAGTCAGCCACTCAGCATCCCTCTCCAATCAGATGTTTTTGTTCTCTGATCCCGACCCAGGCAGTAACTCCTAGGGTGATTAAAACTTGGTTTTTGTGAAAAAGAAAAATAGTTATCATATCAAAGATAAAAAGATATAATGAGTAAATCTTTCAAAAAGTTTTGCTTGGAATGGGAAGATGATATGTTTTGGAAATACATATGTCTCAAAAAAAACTAAGTCTTTAAAAAGTGAGGAGACTGTGCAAATATCTCCATATTCAAAAATTTGGAGTTGTTTTTATGTCTCAGGATTTATCTCTTGCAAATATCAAGAATTTCCAAACATGTAGTTTGTATGGTCTGAATGAGATTTCGAAATACCAAAAAAGTGTCCCTTGCTCTGATTCTGATACAGTTGAAGTATGGCTGCTGAGTGCCCAGCTTCCAGAGTTCTCTCTTCTCATCTCTCGTGAAGGCTCTCAGTGGCATGACTTGCTCCTGAAGGAGCACATGCGGCCCGTGAGCAGTGCTTTGTGGCCAAGCTATGGCCTTGAAGTGGCACATTCTGGGAATGTGACATCTTAGGTTTGGGCAAGCTCTCCCATCGTGTGGCCCTGAGGAAAATGGTGCCCCAGCGGACGTTGCTTGTGAGCTCAGACTTCTGTGCATCAGTAATCAGCACTTGTCAGACAGGATGGACCCCAACACCACGCTGTGTGTAACTAGATGTTCTCCAGTACACTGCAAAATAAGAAGATAGAGTTTTTGTAAAGCTTAAATGAATTCGATTTAAAGTGATATTCTTCATTATTTTTTTTATGTTAAAATGTTCTTTTTAATAAAATGATAGAGATTGTAACTAGTAGTTGTTTTTTTTTTTGTTTTTTTTTTAATGTTTCTCATTCGGCAAGATTAAAAGTTGAGAACTTTATGTAAGACCCCTTACCCAATTTTTTATTTTTTTTGCGATTTTGCTGATCTGGGAACTCTAAAGGGCTGTATGTAGTTCTAAGTTTCAGCAAGGGAGAAACTTCTCTAGAGAGCACAAATTTTTGCTCTCAATTAGAAATTGACATAGTATGGCCTCTGGGCTTTTTGCACAAGAGCATCTGAGTCCTCAGGTCACACCTGAACCCAGCTCTGCTGTGGCAGTGTGTTTCATTGCCACTCAAGCTATTTATTGGACCAGCTGTGTTTACATATCTTGAGCCATTCAAAGTAAGTGATCTTTGTTCTGATAACAATGGAGGGAATTGTACTTTGCATTCATAAGCCACATCAAAAAAAAAATCTATTTTTGGCTCTCATCCAAAAATGACAATTACAAAAAATAAGATTGAATCAGTGATTTATTTTGTATCTTTTCCTTTTTTTAGTTGTAGTATTTCTGTTTTTGTAAGACTCACAATAGTACTTGAGGAATGCTGAGATTTACAAATTAAGAGACATATTAGGCAATAATTTTTAAGTATATTAAATATTTAAATATAGCAGTTAGGCTGAAGACCAGATTGGCTGTCAGACAAGAAAACTTGTGTTTACAAGAGCTTATTCTTGAAAACCTACATCTTCATCTGTTGTTATCCCAGTGGAATGTTGACATATCAGTGACTGCACCATGGAGTCAGGATGCAGCATCTTACACCTGATCTCCAGGAGGCCCTTTACATTTAGACTTCCTTGATTAGGAAGAGAAGCGGACTAGTATTACATGAGAACAGAAGGTAGACATCAGAATATCTAAATAACATCTAAATATGACAGATATGCAGAAACTCGTGAGGGTTACAAGAGTCGTAGAATATAGCCAACAAATTTTTAAGACTGACTATCCATTTAACATAATTACATATGGCAAAATGAAGTACAGGCAGCCTCTAAACCTACCTATGTTCCCAGTAAGGGTAATGTAAGTAAGAAAGATGTAAGTCAAATCTGATTTCCTCATAGAAACAGTTATAATAGGGGATTATATGCCTCACCAAGAGTAGAATGTCAAACGTTTTCTAGAAATCACCAGAAATCATAAATAATCAACAACAAATGCTGTGTATACATAGTGTAATGTTTTCTGAAATAGATATAAACCAAAGCAGGGCAATCCTTCAGGTCTCAGTCTTAGAGACGAGCTCTGTCTAGACTGGAGCCCCTCACCTTGGGTGGGTGTGGATTCTAGGCAGCTCTCTGAAAACGTGTGGCTGCTGTGTTCAGACGCTGACATCTCTGACCTGACAGGAAATGTATAGGTCATTCATCCTTCAAATATGCCAGGTCCTGTGAGGCAGTGCCACTAAATAAGGTAGAGAACAAGGGTCACCCTAGAAGAGTCAGAGTAAGAAGTCTTAGTTAAAGAAATGTAAAAACAGAAAGGACACAACAATTTAAGTATTTCGGTGCCACTCCAAACCTCATATGCTGAGAGATTTCTTCAGTTTCCTTGTCATGAACATGGGTCTATATATTTTAAAGGGAATTTTAAGCAACTAAGAGAGGTTTAAAAATCCTAATATACCCTTGGGAGAAGAAATATGTAAACATGGGCCATCCAAAGATAGATTACCATCCTTGTTAAGCATTTGGATAGTATGGAAATAATGTGTTAAGGGTAGGTTCTCTTTGGGATTTTTAGATAATTAGCTCTGTTTTATAATCACTAGTTATTTTAAAATCCTTTTCCAATGCTGATAGATAAAAACGTTCTAAATTATGAATGGCTTTCAAAACTTATACAGTTTTAGAAACAGTAATACTTGAAGGGCTATTGAAAACTTTTAAAAAAATAAAAATAAAGAGGGCACAAAGGAACTTTTAGAGGTGATAGATATACTTATGGCAAAGGCTGTGGTGATGGTGATGATTTCAAGGAGTGTACATATCTCTAAACTTATCAAGTCGTATACCTCAAATATGTATGACTTTCTGTGTGTCAATCATACCTCAGTGACATGGTTTAAAAAAAGAAAAGAAAACTCCTTCAAAAATAAGTTCTTCCATTCATGAGAACATCAAAGGGAGAGGGAGAATATATGCCTGCCCTGACCATTCCCAGAGAAAGGAAAAATTTGTAAGTGTTAGAAATATGAAGATGTTAAGAAAAACCAAGATCGAAAACAAAGACAAAGAAATTTGAGTTGCACGATCAAGAGAAGAGCCCCACTGCAACACTTCGAGATAAATCTGTGTTACCCAGACATATTAGTAACATCTGTGTTTCCTTGATCTTCAGCTGCAACGATACCAGATGACATTGCATCAAGCACCATCATATTGTTTTGTGAAGGAAATATAGAAAAAAGACAATGTAGCACATGGATTTTTATCACCTCAAGAAATTATAATAGTAGCTATCATTTATTGGGTACTTAGCATATTCTTTTAGCCTTATACTTGCATTGCTCATTTGATCTTCTAAATGACCCTAAAATATGAATTCTGTTACTATCTCGTTTTACAGACCTGGAAGCTAAGGTTTAGAGCAGTTCAGTAACCATCCCGTTGTCATAAGAATCTGGAGAGATTTGAACCCAGGTCTGTCTGAAAGCAATTTTGTGTCAGCTGGAAGCAATTTGTTTCTTATTGCGCCAGCCAGAGGGATTCAGATGTAGTAGAGATGCTGCAGCCACAACTAGAAAGCATGGGTAAGTCAGAAGAGGCGACAGTGGAGTCGGAATGAGACATGTAGTGCTACTCTTTTTTTAATGGGCCTTTGAAATAATTTTAATAGATATTTTATTAAAAATAAATTAATAGGTAGTTAAGCACAAATCGTAGTCACTTTACAGATTCGGGTTTTCTCTTCGTGTCTTAAGTCTGTTAGCACTAACAGAAAGTGACACAATCGCTTCTGTTCTTGTTCGTTTTGACGCTGGCACTGATACTAAGTGCATCTCTTGCTTGCTGATTCTCAAACTATAGCTGGCTTCCTTCCACCACCTTCTCTAGGTCAATAAGTTACTGGGCCCCTCCTTCTCTGGTACTTAAAATACAAAGCCCATCCCAAATGCACTGAAGCCATTAAATAAAAGCTATTGCCAGTGGGTGATTACAGAGCCACAGAAATGCGAAGAGCCAATTGGAATCCTGAAGATTCTTAGAGTAGAGTTCAGCAGAAAAAACGCACTGCAAAATTCACTGAAACAGTGCCACAGGAGTGGGCCCAGATGTGTGTCAGGATTACAACAGCCTTGTCACAAGCAGTATTTGCAGTACCAGATGTCCAGTAAAAAAGGGTTAAAGCTTCAGATCCAAAGCCTGTTTTGCCACCTCCTCACAAAGTGCCCTGGTGAGACAATCCTTTGTGATTACCTCATTATTCATCACCTCCCAGCAGATAGGGCTTGATTTGCTGGGCTAGAAATCCGTTTGGGTGTCATGTGTCAGCTAAACAGGCTTAGTTACAATAGAGACTGATTAGTTTTCACCTTGGCCTCATAAAATGTGGCATATGTATTAGCATAATGGATTAGGAGGAAAAGAGCATTCGCTAGAGAAGTGAGTAAGTGCAGTCCTGGGATTTGCACATTTGATCCTTGGTGTATTTGACTCACTCCAACTTTTCAAGATTTGATAGCTCCTTTTTTTCCCTAGAATAACTAGTTTCAGATTCTGGCTTTTTACTTTTATCCTCACTTTCCTAAAGTACTATACAGAATTTATAGACTTGATCTTCATAGCCTCTCTCCAAGGCAAGTTGTAATGCCACAACCTACTCTGAGAAGAGGTGCTTGAGGCTGTATACATGCCACCATCCTGAAGTTCAGAACAAAATTAAAATAAAGAGTCAGGATTCACTCTCAGCTGGTTGACGCAGGATTCACCCACAGATGTAGAACTTTTCTCTGGCTAGAAATCAGTGTGGTAGCATTTCAGCTTCCAGTTCCATTCCATTTTTTTTTTTTTTTTTAGCACTTCCTATATAAAAGCCATTTTATGAAGAACTATGAGTGGGTACCAGATAAAATTTTTTAAAGCCCTAATTGAGGAGTATCAAGTCCACCGAAAGACTAACAAGCATAAGAATCGCTGAATATGAAATAGAAACAAATTAGAAAGAAAGTTTGGAACAAGACAAAAGAAAAAACTAATATTTGAGTACCTCCAACATACCTGACATTATGTCCTAATTATTTATACTTATAACTATATAAGTGGTAGCCACATCATTATGAACATAAATATCATCACATAGCATTGGCATATTGGAGGCACTGGCTCCCATCCATAGATACCTACTGGGTGCCACACATTGTGCTGAATGCATTATGCGTGTTATCTCACGTAATACTCCAATCCTACAAGGTTTCTTTTTGGAGATAAAGAAATTTGGTCTTCAGATTACATAACTTGTCCAGAGAATAAGTGACAGAGCCTAAAGTCGGTTTCTTCTGGTTGGTGTGACTTTGAGGTCTGACCCTTTCCACCACGCCACACTGCCTCGTGAGCACTGAAATAGAGTCAGTTCGTGGAGATGTCAGAGCAGGCCAAGGGAGCAATGTAAGTAAAGACTCAGAGGACAGAAAGCATGAGATGTATTCAGGGAACAGACAACAGCCCACTCTGGTTGGAGCCTGTGAAGGCAAGTGGTAGGAGATAAAGTGGAAAGTAGACTAGACTAAATCAGGAAGGTCTTGGAACCCGGAGAGAGAGGAGCACTTTCCTTCATCAGCAACCGTTAGCCGTCAAAGGCATTTGAACAGGAGAGCGGTATGACCAGGACTGTACTTCAGGAACATTAGTCTGACAGAAATATACAGTTCAGACCAGCAGTCTCCCACCTTTTTTTGATCACAACCCATGGTAAGAAATACATTTGCCACTGCAAACTAGTATGTACATATTTAAAACATGTTTTTATTTGAAACAAAAATTATATAAGATAAATACCTTTACTGTATGCGAAATACTGATACTTTCTCTTGTGTTCTGTTCTATTTCTGTTTCTTCCCCTTTTCTTTTAAGTAGTACTGGTTGTAATTTATTTTCATAACTCGCTGATCGGTTACAACTCACAGTAAGAAAAACACTGGTTTAGATTATAGTTGGGAGGGGTGGCTCCATAGTGTAGTGGTTAGCACATCTGCTTTACATGCAGAAGATCCTGGGTTCGCACTCCAGGTGGAGCCATGGGCCATACCCAGGGTGCGCCAGGCTCCCCGAGTGCACTAAGGGTGCCAGGCCCCAGGAGTGCCTGGCGCTGGGTGCACACCACAAGCGTGTGGGAGGAGATGCCCCGCCTTCAGAGATCCAGTTCTTAAGGGGAAACGGTAACATTCATAGGTCGGGGGTGGAAGTGGAGGGGCTGGATTAAAGAGGGGGGAAAAAAGATTATAGTTGGGAGAGATGGGACGAGGTGGGGAAACCAATTACAGGCTATCATAGGAGTCGAGGGTAGAACTAGGGAAATGGGAGGCGCATGTAAAAAAGATATTTCAGAAGGGAATGACTTTGCAATTCAAGAAGCTCCAGGGGTGACTACCATTAACAGAAGTTGGAAAGATGGGTAGAGAAACTAGCTTTGTGTGGGGAGAGAGTTTGACTTTGGATATGCTGAGGTTCTGTTTCCAAGAGGACAGTTTGAGGTTCCAAGAAGTATCAAGCAAGCAGTCGAGAGTGAGATCCTGTGGGCCACAGTAGACTTTAGAGCTGAGTATTGTATATTGAGTATTGTGCATTGCCATCTGTATAGAGTAGCTGGAGTCGGAGTAAATAATGTCTGAGTGAGAGAAGGGAAAAGTCCAAGGACAGGTCGTTTTGAACACATACGATGGGGAGTTATGGGGGAGAGAGCACCAGAGAAAAAGGAGACAGAAGAAGAGCCTGAAAAACAAAACATAGGAAGAAAAAACGAACATAATCTAGCATAATCTGAGTTTTCTCAGGTTACAGCAGACTGGAAGCAAAACAGTAAACAGTGATAAACAATGTTGGCTTCTACACTGTCACACCCACCAGCTAAGTCACTGGCATTTGTACTTATCCTTCAGAGCTCCAGTTCCAGTCTTCCTCTGCTGTGTAACAAACTACCCCAAAACACTGGGGCTTGAAACAACCATGTTATTTTTATCACCCTTTTGTGGATCAGGAATCCGGAAAGACATGCGGGCTGCTTCCTCTTTGTTTCACATAGTCAGCTGAGGCAGTGAGAGTTGGACGATCCCTTCAAAGGTTGTTTCTTCACCCACACGTTTGGTGCCTCAGGATTTCTTGGCATTCAGCTCTCTCCACATGATGTCTCATCCTCCAGGGCGTGGGATTTTCAAAGCATGGTGACCTCAAGGTAGTCAGACTTCTTACATGGCAGTTCAGAGCACCAAGAGCGAGCCTTTCAAAATGAAGAAAGTGGAAGTTCTAGTTACGTAAGGCCTAGGCCCCGAACTGGCCCAGCATCACATCTACCATATTCTGTAGGTCAAAATAGTCACAGAGCCCACCCAGATTTAAAGAGAAGGGACACAAATCCTTCTACTCAACTAGTTGCAAAAGTCTGCACAAAGGGTCTCAAATGTGCTCAAGAGCAAGACAACCAGTTATCTGGTGGCCCACCTTGTTCTTCTTCCGGATTCAGATCTCCTGTGAAGAAAGGCTCCTGAAGCCATTTGGGTTGCCTTGCCACAGATCCTGCTAGGGAGCCTATCATCAAAACAACATTTTAAGGGTGTTCTCTCCCCTTACTGTGAAAGCTGTGGTCACTGCCTCCCCTGCTGGTGGAGTGCTTCATTTTGGGCCACTGTTTGAACTGTTGGATCTTCAAATATATCAAAGCCATGCTGAGGCCTGTCCAGAGGGTGTGTGTGTGTGTGTGTGTGTGTGTGTGTGTGTGTGTTTGGAGCATGAGTCTGGAGTCCCTTTTATTAACTATTACCTTGGTCTCCAAGCAATGCAGCTCGTGCTTTCATATCTCATGGAGACTCTATATAAAAACCACTCTTCTTGGCCTAACATTTTTTCTCTATTGGTACTGTTTCTAACAGGAATCCTCAGGACTTGGACCCAGTCACTAATGGGGGCTGAGCCAGGCATACAATCTCAATGAAAGGCAGCACTCTGACCCAGGGCTGGGGCATTGTCATTAGACCAAATAAAGGTTCCTAGATGGTGCCACCCTTGAGATGCATTTTATCCTGGGTGGCTACACATTGTCTATGGGAACGGATTGATGGGGCTGCTTTTCCTGGTCTTCTCAAAGTGCTCCACTGTGTCTGGCTCCTATGTGAGCACCACTTTGAATCAAGCAGGAACTCCATCCAATGGTGAACATCTATTTCAAGCTCACCATCCCTACTCAAACACCTGAGATGGTCCATCAAGTATTTCTTATCCAGCACAAGCAGCTCAAGGTGTCACCTCCAGTAGTTGAGTGACTAAGAGACACATAGTTCTCGTTGAAAGTATTCATCACCTTTGCAATTAATCAGTTATTTGTTAATAGTGTAATATCCTCTTCCTCCTAAATGGACTGTAAACTCCACAAGGACAGGGGAAAAGCTCCTGTGATTCACCCCAGTATCTCCAGCACCACCCAAGCATAGCTTAGCAACAATTGATAAATATTTGTTACGTGAACAAAAGAGAGAATGATTGAGTGAATACACCAAAAAAAACAAAAACAAAAAAAGAATGTTTTTCTGTCCTACATTCTTCCAGAGAAAAACACAGAGGCCTACGGCTGGGCCTCTGTGTAATAATCCAATCCCACCCCGGAATCAGTGTGCCCATTTTTTATTTGATGTTTGAAAGTCTACAGTGAATATAATTGAATTAGCACATTTCATTTGTTTGATAAAATTACAGTGTTAATTTTTGAAATTCTAACACCTAATCTCTTTGCATGGTTTAACGCAGGCTTTTTAAACTAAAGGAAGATAATTATGACATGATTGTTCATCTTCTCATAGTAATTGTAAACACATACATCCACATAACTATCAGGGTCTATGTAATCTAGGTAATGGGTTAATTTTTGCTAAGCTGTCTGAGTAAATATGTTGAATTAATTCAATGACATTCTTAAACTCCACTTTATGTTACAGAGATATAATATTAACATTTATTGAAGACTTATTATGCACCAGGCACAGGTGTAAACTCTTTACAAACATTATCTCAATCCACATACCAACTCAAAAAGACTGGCATAATGTCCTAGTTTACAGATGGAGAAACTAAAGCTTAGAGAGATCCATGTCCAAGGTCACACAGCCATGAAGTAGCAAAGCCAGGACTTGAGTTAGGATCCAATTCCAAATTTAAATGCTCAATAGCCACTTTATACTAGAATCGATTACAGTTTACATTTTCAAACTCAGATATTCAATTCAAGGAAGTCTGAGTTTTCGAAATATCCCATCTTTCTGGTGTTACACACTTAGTTTCAAATTCTTGCTTTCTGTATGACTTTGGACAAGCGTCCCAACTGCCTTTCCCAGGAGGCAGAGACAGTTTCCACTGAGGGCGGGGCCGGGAGAGCAGTCTCAATGAAAGACAGTGCCCTGACGCAGAGCTGCCTCTCCTCTTTCTGGCACTGTTATTGAGCTCAGTTTCATCATGTGGGGAAAATGACATTGAGAAGGTGTACCTCAGGACATTCGTTAGAGCAACTGGGTCACGGAGAGGCACCACTCTGGGCAATGGCTCCCCCATAGTCTGAATGCTCTCACCTTCCCAATGCATCTTCAATGCCAGGATGATCTTATCATCTCTCAAATGACTCTGTTGTTAGCTCATTATATCACCACAAGCACTTTGGGCCAGATGCACTATGATAATCTATTGTGTGTGTAAAAAATTATAATCATGTGATAAGTTGCTAAAGTTGCTGTCTAACTACTTCTTCCAAGACACCTCAAGATACCCAGTTCTGTCAGAAGCTCTACTACAGCATAGAGCTAATCTGAGTGACTCTGGCACTCAGCAGTGTGGATTTATTATTACTCATTGCCTCCATGTACTTTAGTTCTTCCAGTTTTGAATCCTTAGTCTGTTTCTGGCAGAAAGGTGATTGGGAAAAAGATTTGAGAAACTGATATCAAAATAAACATGTTTCCTTGTTTAAAAAAAGGAAAGAAAATCTACCTCAGGATTATCATAAGAATTAGATGACATGTGTATAAAATAACTCAGTGCCTGATATGTAATAAGTACTCCAATATGAATTGATATTGCTATGATCATTATTACTGCTGAGATTTCTGAATACCTGGCAAATCAATTCTGTATGATCACTAGAGGAGAGAGCAGCCTAGTTCTGTAAGAGAACTAACTAGCATTGGTGGTGTTGCCTTAACTAAGTTTATCACTGCATGGTACCTTTTTACATATGCAAATACAGCTCATATTATTGAAATCTACCCATAACCCCTTATGGCTGCCTATAATTTAAAAGACTTTCACACGATAAAAAAAGAGCAGATTTTAGCTATACTGCATTTCCTCCTCATCTATATCCCACTTTAAAGCAATAATATAAACAGAAATCTGGCAGCAGGAAGGAAAAAAGAACAAAAACTAAAATTGACCCCAGGTATTAGCTATACAAGATGAATAATTAACACCTAATAACCTTGAAGTCACCCAATCTATTATGTGCCAATTTGCATATCTTTGTAGTTGATTTGATAATTCAATCAAACTTTATTAAATGCCATAATAGTCCACATTTTTATATATTATTTTTTATTCCCACAGACCCATCACATTTTAATTCTTAAATTTCTTCTAAGCAAATATATCCTAATGTCAAGAGACCAGAATAGTGATTCATGAATTGAGCTCGTAAGATGGCTTTCTTCCGACTTGCTGTGTGGCCTCTAAGAAGACGGTTCAATTATTAGTTTGTTACTTTATCTGCAAAATGCATCTTATGATCCTCCATGAAAATTTGTGTAGATTAACTGACTTTCAGTCATTGTTGCAAATCATTTAAAAATACTCATTAGCAGGCTCTGCAATTCAATTGGATCAGCTTTAAAATAAGCCAACTCTCTAGAGAGCAGCAAATATTTTCCTGGTTTGCATCTTTTGAGAGAGGGGAGCATATTCGCTGCCCCCTCAAGAAAGTTGTCTGAAGTGAATGCTATAGTGAAGACATATCTGGCACAGAGCAGGACGCTAATGCGCTAAGTGCTCAAGAGGAGAAAAAAAAGGACAAGGGAGAGCAGCAAAGTCACACCCCATGGGCTGGCTGTGCCAACCTAAGCAAGAGAAAAACGCTTCAAGACTTCTGTTTGGATGCACAAACTGAATGGTGATGTGGCACATATAACTTTTCAGAAGATGATGGCGAGGGCCAGAGCTGAGTCCCACAAAGACCCAAGATGAAAGGGAAGAGGAACGTCTCTGTGGCTCTAATTAAAGAGATGCCTTTAAGCCCGGTCTAGACATCCAGTTGGTTTTCAAGGAACAGGCTCTGCAGTCTCTAAGGCTCTGCCAAGCAACGTTGGCAGGAATGAAAAATAATAATGAGGCAGAAACCATTTAATATCCTTAATCTTTGTATTTTCTTTTCTTTCCTTTCTCTCCTTTCCCTTCCTTTCTTTCTTTTTTCCTTCCTTTCTCTTCT
>NW_006436664.1:4395445-4426905 GCF_000325575.1 Pteropus alecto
GGAAAGAGCCGCATTCTCCCAAAGGGTATACTCCTAGACATATATGCTGGCATTCCGTGTCATCATTAGATATGGAAATGAGTGAGGGAGTTAGGTGGGAAGCAAAACGTTTTTTTAATTAATTACGGGTAAGGTAGCTTTTTGCTCTCGGACACCTCTGACTAAGCTATTCCCTTTGGTACAGAAAAATTGGGGGTGCTTAGACAAGCTCTGGGTATGCCAGTGTGGAGCTCACAGTTCCTTCCCTGTGACAGGCAAGAAATAGTGCTTAGTTTTGTGTTTAATTTTAACTTTTTACTCCCACTGAATTTTAGAGGCCTTCATTGGTAGGGACCAAGCTTGTTCTTGCCTTCGTAAGACATGCAAGAAAAAAATGGTAGAGTCTCTTCTCTAGATATTATCGTCTATGAATCTATGAGGCCTTTCCCCACTACACACACACACACACACACACACCTTCATAAATCAATGTAGTAATAATGTCACAGTAACTATTTAGTCATGTCTGGTAAAATGTGACATGGGATGGCTTTGCCATGGCCTGTGATGATGTAGAACAAAGCAGTGCACAGGCTCCATCACAGGGGAGGCAGCCCTTGCTGCCCCTGGAATCATAGTGTCCACATCTCCTGCACACACCCCGGGGGCACAGTCCTCAGTAATCTGCCAGCAAACTGCCAGGTTTCTCCTCACCCACTCAGAGAGAGAACACACATGGGAAAATGTACCTGGAATCATACCAAGATGACATAAGGAAAAAATTGCCCAGGGACTTAGAATTTTACTTTTGTAACTGCTTTAGTCATTATTTTCTGGAGATGAGAGCTCTGGGCTGTCTGTGTTGGGGCAGGGTTGTGGGGAAGAATGCGTAATCTTTTTTGCCCGTATTAACTGAGTTATTCTGTGATCCTGGCCTTTCTCCTTTATAAGACATAAATGAGGTCATCTTAGGCCAAACAGCAGAACATGAGGGCTATGAGGGCTCACTTGTAACTGAGGGATTGTGTCAGCAACACAAAACATTTAGAGCCTGTCTGCAGAGTATGTAAAATCAGGGAGAATAAGCATTTCCATGTCAGCACAACAGTATATCCATCTAAGGACTTTGCAATGGAGAAGATCTCCTTGTTTTTCTGAGAAGGAAACTAGGTACACATTTTTAAATACTTCCCCTAGATTTAGATGGGGAATAAGTTGAGACTAGGAAGCGTGCCCACTCAAAAGAGCATATTCAGAACAAAAGGAAAACATTTCTGAAGGGGTATGTAAGGCAGGCCTGCTGGGGCAGGTCTCCACTGAAAAGGCTCTTCGCAGGGTTTTGAAAAAATCCCGTGGGAGCTACACGCCGTGGACCGGCGGGTCACTGATGAAAGGCTGAGCTCTGAGTCCTCTCTGGGTGCAGGTGGTCCTGGGACTCAAGGTGTCATCTCAGAACACAGACTGAGCACAAGGTAATAAAAATGCTCACACAGCTCTTGATGCTTTGCTCAAATTTCTTTTGAGCCCCCTGTGTGGTGGATACTGCCTGCTCCAGAAGTGAAGCTAAATCAGCCTTTGATGAAACTCATTTATTCACCATATAACTAGAATGTGGTTGTTAGCCTGGATGCTTCTAGATGCTTCTGCTCGAGGCTGCTCTTTTAAGGACCACTTGAACTTTGAGCGAGACCAAAAAACTAGGTACCCTCAACGCCTGTGAGTTATGTGTTTATTGTCATTCAGCAAGAGAATTTCAGGTCCTTATGAACCTCTGAGGTATCTAAGATTATTTCCCTTCTGAAATAACTGAAAATGACAATGAAACTGAAAATGCAGAGGGAAGTTATTGCTGTTTCTCTCCCATCTGGGCTAACCAAACCCAAGTTGATGAACTTCATGGTACAAACCTAGAATCGCGTTTTTTCCTTGTGACTTGGCTAACCCAAGAGAAAGGAAAATTCATCTTTTTGCCTGAGCATTTTTACCTTCAACACAAATCTTCACCGGTATCTCTATACTTGCCTGGATACCTGACATAACTGGCTGCATTGGAGACATCTAAAACAGAAGCATCAGAAACACTAAGCCCCTCTCCTGGGTCATGCCCTGTACCTGGAGAAAACTGCTGGAGCCAGATGCTCAGGTTCATCCTGACTAGACCTCCCTGTCTGGGAGTGTGGTTTATTATTCACATGAAGCTAACTGCTCCCATACTGGGCCACTTGAAGCCCTAGCAGTAATGTAAAAAACTATTCAGGTAATCATGTAAAACCCCCAATTCACTTCTTCAGCAAAAATATTGCAAGAGAAAAATTGGGTACTATGCTGAGATTAGTCACCTCTCCTTCACGCTGGCTCTCGGGTAAGGTCTGAACCACCAGGAGAAGAGCTCATCATTCTAATAAGCCTGGTGACAAATGCTTATTCCAGTCATTTTACCATGAGTGCGACTTTCAGAGAGATTGACAAGCTGGTTTGAAGGAAAAGAAACTTTGAACTACAAAACATTTTGCTTTTGCTCACAAAGCAGAAATTCTAACAAGTGCTAGTGGTGCCTAAAGCATTGAAGTGTGTATATAGAATTTTAACTATAAGCAAAATCTAAAAACCATCAGTTTTTTTAAATGTAGTACATTTATACTATGGAATGCTAGGCAGCCTCAAAAAAGAATGAGGTAGATCTTTAAGGGCTAGTATGAAAGATGTCAAAATATATTAAGTATGAAAGGCAAGTTATAGACCAATATATGTACATTATGTTTCCTCTTACATTTAAAAAATTATCTATATGTTCATATGTTTGATACATAGAAATTTATGAAAATCTTCCAAAGAAAATGAGTGGTCACAATGTGGTCCACGATAAATACAGAAATTAAGAATGTTTACAAATGTTATAGCAATTTGATATTGCCACCACACACAAGTGTGAGATCTGTTGAATTTAAATTTTTAAATGGGTTTGTACTTTATATGCCTTTGAGCACTTTTTGTAGTTGTTCTAGTAATTCATTTTTATTATATTTTACGAAAGCATTTGTTCATGAGGATTGGAAATAAGAAAAAATTATTCCTTTACCACAGAACATTTAAGAAACACTGTTCTAGGAATGTAAGCAAAGAATCTTTATGTGAGATAACAAAAACAACAAAAACAATCAAATCAAAAAATGGGCAGAGAACCTGAACTTCTCCCTAGAGGACATACAAATGGCCAACAAATATATGAAAATGCTCAACATCACTAGCTATTAGGGAAATACAAATCAAAACCACAATGAGATACAATCTCACACCTGTTAGAATGGCTATAATCAACAGGACAAGTAATAACAAATGTTGGAGAAGATATAGAGAGATAGGAACCCTCCTACACTGCTGATGGGACTGCAAATTGGTACAACCACTATGGAAAGCGGTATGGAGGTTCCTCAAAAAACTAAGAATTGACCTACCACATGATCCAGCAATCCCTCTACTGGGTACTTATCCCAAAGACTTAAAAACTCATATTCAAAAAGATATTTGCACACCGATGTTCATAGCAGCATTATTCATAGTGGCCAGGACATGGAAGCAACCGAAGTGTCCTCGATAGATGATTGGCTAAAGAAGCTATGGTATATATATATATATATACAATGGAATATTACTCAGCCATAAGAAGAGATGAAATACTGCCATTTGCAACAACATGGATGGACCTAGAAATAATCATACCAAACGAAATAAGCCAGACAGAAAAGATTAAAAATCACATGATATCACATATGTGGGATATAAACCTAAAAGCAAAAAATGAACAGGACAAACAAACAGAGACTCATGGGCATGGACAATGGACTAGTGGTTACCAGAAGGGAGGGGAAGGGGAAAATAAAAATAATAAAATGTTAAAAAAATTGTGTATATATAGTATGAAAAAATAAACTGGCATTTAAAAAAAAAAGAATCCTTATGTAGTATTTGAATTTTTACCTTGAATATATATTACTTTTATGATTAAACATTTGGAAATGTTTAACTTTGGTTCTTAAAAATTATACCAGGTTAATGATTTTATCTAGACATTCTTTCTTGACACATTTGTGCTGAGTCCTCAATCACAGCATCTCTCAAGTTTTCCTCATGCTTAGAAATTGCTCACACTTCAAAAGAAGCATTTCTTTGGGAAGAAGTCCAAAACATTCCAGGAGGAATGGGCACGCAGTGACCAATCAAGAAAGACTGCTCGTGTTTTGCGAAAGAAGTTTTCCATATCCTTAAACACAGCTGGAGTGAGATCTCTCTCAGATGAGAGCGCTAGACTCCATTCTCATTAAAATCTCCTCACTGGATTACAAACCCTAAATCCTCCAGGGAGCCTTGTGAACCACGTAATGTTTCTCACTTTGCACCTTCAATTATGCATCTTTGATTTAGCTGACAGATGTAAAGCAGCGCACATAGCCAGGCAATCCCCTGGTGGCCACACATGTGTAGAGGGAGGCGGCAGAGCACGGTCTTCCAGCTCCATCTGGCACCAGCTTTCAATCACTCAGAACCTTTCTTCTCCGTCCACCTTCCCTCAGCCTCTACTCCTCCGCTTCTCCCTTCAGGCTCTGGCATGGATTGGATGGACACACCTACATTTACTCAAGCCCCTCTTCCCTTTGGAAGGACTCAGGCAAATGGGAATGGTGTCCCAAGCTGAAGAGCTGCCTCTTTTATCATTATGGAATGGCACCACCCCAGTATTCCATCAGGCTTTTCAGTATAGAAATCAGAACAAATTCTGGCTTCATCTCAAGCAAGCCATGGCTGCCAGGACCCTATAGAGAAACATCTGGCTGGATGGTTGGAAGCACTTTGCTCAGCCTTGCAGGAAATCCACTTTCAGCCAAGTCCCAGGCTCTCATTGGCTGCCCTGGTAGAGATGCCAGGCCTCTACACATGACTCACCTGGCCTCCAGGGGGAGAGGTACAGCTCTGAGGCCATCACTAGGAACATCCACTGGTCGCTCTGTAGGATGGGTGTGTTGCCAAAACCCATGGGAGTGTGGGTCACCCAGGGATCAGTGACTGTCACCACAGGGCACTGACAGAGATGGAGAGGGAAAACTACCATGTATGTGAGAATGCCTATAGGTGTGCACACATGGTGTTCATGGGATTGTTCTATGTGCAAAATGCCCATTTTCTGAACACAGACTTGTTTTTTCACGGTGAGCGATAACTCCACATTCTCTCAGGTATCACATTGTTGCTTTTTCTGTAACAAGGAAGCCACCATGCCTAAAGGCTGGATGAAAACTGTTCCATGTCAGATTTTTCTAAAATGTAGTCAGATAGCAGATTTGTGTCCATTCATTACATTTTATATAAATAAGGGTATAGTTTGGACCACAGTTTTACAAGGGTCAAGATTAAATAGAATTCTCTGTTTAGTTTACTTTTTTCTCTTTAGATTATAATTGCAGATAGTTTATATTATTTTAATTTAAAATTTTTATTTTCTTATTTTTTTATTTCCTTGGTAATTATAGTTTTTATCTTAAATACCAATTTTAAAGTTCATAGTTGTGATTATTGAGTGTGCATTGTGTTATTTTTTTTTAAATACCATTTCTTCACCCCCAAGCTGACCTGAAAACATGTTATTATTCCTCTTTGCCACAGATTCTGCTATTGGTAGTAAGAATTTTTCTACGAAATTTCTTGAATTCTATAGGAAGGCACACAAAGAAGAAATAGATGAATTAATAATACCTTTGCTATTAAATTTAATTTTACTCTATATTATACTTTTCTCCTTTTTTCCCTCTTTTTTGCATCTTCTTTCTTTCATATTTTCATGCCACTTGTCGCCTTCTATTACTCTGAAAATTATTTCAAGTAGTCACAATGTGTATGTCGAGTGGTGTGGGGCAGAGGACAGATCAGAGAGGTCTGGGCTGCAATTCCATCTCAGTTACTTCCTAACTATGTCAGTGTGGATAAGTTACATAGGCTCCAGGAGTCTTTGTTTCTGCATCTGTAAATAAAGATGAAATAAGATTATGTATGTTAAACAATCTTCATTAAATCTGATTTCCCTCCCCTTTAATGTACTTAGAACATATTTACCCTTGCCACTTCTCTTTCCTTCTACTATGGCCTTAAGGAAGTAGAAGGGTAGTAAGTTTATAGCAACTGGTTGTATATACGTGTGTGTGTGTGTGTGTGTGTGTGTTACACAAATACACAACAGAATGGTGTGGATGAAACAAAGCTAAATTGGTCCTTGGCTATATGAATAGAAACATAACATTTAGAACAAGGAGATAATAATCTTGCTCTGCTGTGCCTACATCAGCCCAAGTAATTGCAAATTTTGGTCCAGGGACTCCGAGGTAGATTGATAAGGCATCTGGGGTCCTGTTATAGGGAGAGAGGCATCAGAGTGCTCGATAATCATCTTCAAATATTTTGCAGTTCCTCAAGAGGACTGGAATTAGCCTTTTCAAAAATATGGCCTGGTGTATTTTGTCAAGGTTCTCCAGAAACAGAAGCAATATGGATGGATGGATGGATGGATGGATGGATGGATGGATGGATGGATGGATAGGTAAGAAATTGGCTCATGAGATTATGGAGGCTGGCAAATTCAAAATCTGCAGAGTTGATATTCCACTTAAGAGTCCAAAGACCCAGAACCAGGAAGAGCTGATGCCTCAGTATGAAGGCCATCAGTCAAAAGAATTCTCTCTTACTTGGAGGAGGGTCACTTTTTTCCATTCAGGCCTCCAACTGACTGAATGATGCCCACCCGCGTTATGGAAGGTAATCTGCTTCACTCAGTCTACTGGTATAAATGTTAATCTTATCCAAAAACACCCTCAGAGAAACACCCAGACTAATGTTTGACCAAATGCGTGACCCGGTCAAGTTGACATGTAAAATTAACCATCACACCTAGTGATTAGTACCAGATGAAAGTCACCTGAAAATGGAACTGGGCTCAAAGCAGGAGGATGTCTCTCTCTAAGGGCAAAGTCATCCAAGAATCAGATGGACACTCTGAAAGGATGTGGGATCCTGGCATCTAGAGGTGCTGATCAGAAGCTGGGTGACAACATGATGTGGAGGTTGTAGAGAGAAATCTAGCTTTAGAAGAGAGACTTAAGGACTCTGAAGGACCCTTCCTAGTCCAGAAATGCTGCGGTTCTGTAATTCTATATTTAATATTGAGGTTGCTTTGGTGGGTCTTACCAAATGATTTGGTTTTAAATCTTCAGTATGGCCAACTACTATGCACTAAGTTCCCTATATGGAGATGAATGAATCTAAAGAACATGAACTGTTTTTTAAAATAATTTTTGTGATATCCCAAGAGATGACGTTGGAAATCAGGTTTTTCCATCCTCCTTTCTTGAAGAGCAAAGCAAAATGTTACAAACTGCTGTCTTAGATTCTCACAAGATGTAGTGACTTTTTTGCCCTAAACTTCTCCATTTTTTAAACTTTCTATCCCCTTCCAATAGATTGTACCTCTTATAAATACAAGTTCTCTTGGCTCAGCAGCTATCTTCTCAATGAGGCCTTCCAAGGAAACCCAATCAGAATTAGTAAGCCTTCTTCCACCCCACAGAGCAACCAGTTACCCTCCTATTTCATTTTCCTTATAACTTTCACTCTCCAGCATCATTTTTTTTATTGTGATAAAATATACAGAATATGAAATTTATCATTTTAACCATGTTTCAGTGTGCAATTCAATGACATTAAGTACATGCACATTGCTGTGCAACCATCACCACCATCTGTCTGTAGAACTCTTTTCATCTTGCAAAACTGAAACTCTGCACCCATTAAATTCTAACTGCTCATTCCCTCCTCCCCTCAATCCCTGGCAATTACTTTCAAATTTTACTAATCATAACAATATTTGTCCTTTTGTGTCTGGCTTACTTCATTTAGCATAATAATGTCTTCAAGATTCACTCATGTTGTTGAATGTATCAAAATTTCCTTCCTTTTCAAGGTTGAATAGTATTCCATTGTATATATATATTACATTGTGTCTACACATTCATCTACTGATGGATATTTGGGTTGTTTTCCTCTTTGTGCTATTGTGAATAATACTGCTGTGAACATTGGTGTACAAATATCTGTTTGAGTTCCTGTTTTAAATTCTTTTGGGCATATATCCAGAAGTAGAATTTACTGGATCATATTGTAAATCTATGTTTAGTTTTTTGAAGAACCACCATACTGTTCTTTACAGCAGCTACACCATTTTACATTCCCACCAGCAATGTACAAGGGTTACAATTACTGCGCATCCTCCCCAACACTTATTATTTACAGGTTTTTTTTCAGTAATAACCATTCTAAAGAGTGTGAAGTGGTATCTCATTGTGGTTTTGATTTACAGCTCCCTAATTATTAATGATGTTGCTCTGTCATAATTTTATTCATTTGTTTGTTACCTGTCTGGCACCCCCATCAGAACATAGGTTCTGTGAGTGTGGGAAATGTGTCTGACCTGTTCACTGTTCACTGCTTTAGCTCTAACCCAGAGAGTCATGTCTAGAACTTCGTTATTTGTTGAATGAATAAATGAATGGGTAAATTTGCTGGAGAAAAAAAATTGAAACTCCAAATATGGAATCCAAATATTTATCTGCAGGCATTTAATTTCTTGCCTGAGATAATAAGTAAACATAACCTTTCTATTATTCAGTATTCCTTGAAAAATGGGAGAAAATATACTTGTGCTTTTCCTGGCTCGTGGACAAATTACACAGATTAATGGAATATGTGGCTTGATAATTGACAAAATTATAGCATGTTTGCTGTTGCAATGACCAAATTAGATGTACTGTTGGTAATTAGTACCAGGTGTATATTAATGAATGGTCCTGAAAATGGTAACTAAAAATGAAGGCTGTATGTGAGAAGGACATGGAACTCCTTGGGGCAGAGGAGCCCCAGACAGTGACTTTGATGAGAAGTGTAAACACCAAGATTAGTCGGTAATTCACAGGTCTTATTCCTTCAAACAAGTAATCAGTTTAAAACCTAGATCCGTAGGGATACTCCCCATGTAGTGCTGCTTCTCTAAAAATCGATCACCTGCAGAACCCCAGAGAAGCCTGACTTCTTTGTTGGTTCATTCTATGAAGCATAAGAAAAGTATTTTTCCTACATTCTTCAGCTTAAACGGCCGTGGGTGTAGTCCTGCTTGCTTTACAGCAGAGGTTACTTCCTGTTGTACCTGTTCTGCAAAGTGCACGACTGTTAGCAGAATGAGAGAAAGGTACCCTCATTTAAAATTTGTTCTTGTTTGAACAGTCAAAACATGCCTTATGCCAACCAAGATTTCTGCTAGTCTTGATAGACAGAGGTGGAATGAAATATTAATCCTTTTTGAAAAGACATGGGCAAGATAATAATCTGTTTTTGGCATGTCTCAGTGTTGTTTCTAAATAAACCGAGGAGGAAACCAAGAAGTAGGAACGAAGTCCCTCTAATGGGTTTTGGGGGTTTGTGAACTGGTACCCCATGCAGCAGTGACCGATGGTAAGAATATAGCTTCCTAGTTTCCAAGGCCAGAAACGGCCATATCAAAAGCAGGAGCACACCTGCAATTAGCAGTTTGGGGCTCAAAAAGTGGGTACACTGTAGACTAGAAAGTGGAGGAAAGTGAGGATGGTTTCATGAAGTTCCTAGGGGATACCTGATATGGTACTGAGTACTCTAACCTGCTTCCTAACAGACAGAAATCTGGAGAAGAGCTGCTCTAGGTCATTAGCCAGATAGGGAAGTATTTTTCTGTTTTTCAATATGTAGTTTTGGACCTTCTGCATCAGAATTAGGGGCGGTGTTAAAAATGCAAATTCCTAAACCTCCACTCCGATCTATCAAATCCACATCTCTGGAGATAAGGCACAAAAATCATATTTTTTAGGAAGGAGAAAAACTGTCTCAAAAGCCCTCTCAAGTTTCATTGGCTAGAATTAAGTCGCATGCTCATATCTCATACAATTAGAGCTAGGAGAATAAGAGCAGGAGATTAAATCAATCATGCCAGGACTGGGGAGAGTTCCCCTTCCCTAAGCACATGGCCTCAAGGGTGTGAACACTAGAATTAGGCTCTACCAGCATGGAGAAGAGATGGGGTAGATTGGGTGAGTAAAAATGATGTTTGCTACCATGGGTTGGTAGCTGATAAGTGATAATAACTCACATGAAGTCTAGGTTTCCTCGGTTGCCATTTCCTGAATTCTACTCGTGTTCACTAGATCAAATGCCCCAAACTTTCCTCGTTGATAGCTATTTTTGTGAAATCCAAGTGATTCGGAAGAATTGACATTTGGTGGGAAAGTGAAAGAGATCTTGGAATAATTCAAAATGCCAGATACAATTTTCTATTCACAACACCGTCAGACTGGGTCAGCGGGAATATAATGCGTTTATTCTTACATTCAACAAATATTTACTGAATACCTATTGTATGCCAGGTCCTGTATTTAGCCCCTGGGATATAGCAATAAATAAAATAGACAAAAGCTCCTGTCCTGTCTTCATGAAACTGACATCCTAGTAGGAGCAATGGAGAGTAAATAAAACAAGCAGGGAAACTATAAAATTTGTTTGAAGGAGATAAGTTCTATTAAGTAAAATAAGGCAGGCAGAGAGGACAGGTAGTGCTAAGGTGAGAATGTTGTAGTTTTAAATAAAAGAGAGGTAAGGACAAGCTCGCTGAGCAGGTAATGTTGGCACAGAGTGTAGAGAAGAGAGTGGCAATCCATGGGGATATGCAGGGGAGAGAATTCCAGACAAGATGCAGCAAGGGCAAAGGCCCTGCTGTTGGAGTGGGCCTGGTCCAAGGAGCAAGAAGAAGGTCAGTGGGGCTGCAGGGGAGTGAATCAAGGAAAGAGTAGTACGTGATTAGGTGGAGGGTATAAAGCAATATGATGGAAGCCAATTGCTTAGAACCTTTGAAGGGACTTTGGTTTTGCTCTGAAGGAGATGAGAGGACATTGGAAAGTTGGGAACAAAGGAATGACATGACCTGCCTTTTATTTTAATAGGACTATTCTGTCACTGCTCCGTGACTAGAATATAGGGAAACTAGTTAAGAGGCTATTGCAGTGGTTCAATGGGATTTGATCAGGGCTTGGACCAGGGTCATAGAGGTGAATGAGAGAAAGAGACAACTCAAGTATATGCTTTCAGGGTGTCTGGCCTGAATGACTGGAAAGATGGAGTTGCCATTAACTGATCTGGAGAATATTGTGGGTGGAGCAAGTTTGTGGAGAGATAATCGGGAGTTCATCTTGAACGTGCTGATTATGACATGCCAGTTAGACATCCAAGTGGAAATGTTGAGTAGTGATGTATGACAGATATCAGCATGTGGATGATGATCCAAGGTTTGGAAGACTGTGCATATCCAGAAGCCTATAAAGTCCCTATAAGACTTTGCCTTATGAAATCCAGAAAGTTTGGTGACTACCCATTTAACTTGTGTTTTAATCAGTTAAGTGAGAACTCAGCACTTAAAAAAACTGATGCAAGAGACTGTAGATGACAAAAGGGGCTACAAACCCTGGCCTAGCTCTTCCTCCATTCAAAAACCAGCATATTAGCCCCTCTCATAAATAAGCAGAGCCTGGGGCCTGAGCACTAGAGACACAGTCACAAGGGAGCACTAGAGCAGGAGGTAGAATGATGTTTCTCGGTGGACTTGACTCACTCTCAATCAATCTCTCTCTCTCTCTCTCTCTCTCTCTCTCTCTCTCTCTCTCTCTCTCTCTCTCTCCTCTCTCAACACAGAAGTCAAGCACAGTATTCAAGAGCAGAGGTTTTAGAGTCAAATAGACTTATCCCAACTTCACCACCTACCAGCTGTTTGACTAGTAGGAAAGTTGCTTCACTTCACTGAGTCTTCGCATATTTGTCTATGAAATAGAGAGAGTAGAATCTATTTCATGTAAAAATTGAATGGGATAATAGTTGTAAAACATTTAGCACAATAATTGCTATTTTTGTTCCTAGAGTTTCCCTCAATAGACTTAATTCCTCTAGAAGTCCACTAGGAGGCACCTCAAGAAATTAATTTTGAGCTTAGTGTGGTAACTGGAGTCCATAAAGAGTTAGTACATTTCCAAATGTGACTTTTACTTTGGGAGTAACCTGCTCGGTGCCCTTAGTGCCCAACATCTTTGGCCTCAAACATGTATGAATTGGTTGTAGCAGAATTCCACAAAAGAGTGTGAATTCCTAACACACTAGGTCACACACTTAGGTAAGGTTCCATTTGTGAAGGACATCTCTGAATTCTGAGGCTTTTTGCCCAGCTGTGGTCATATACAGCTCTACAGCTAGGTCAAGCTCTTAAATCATACTACTTACAATGTGCTAACTCATTGCCATAAGCAGTTTTAGAGAGAGCTGGCATTAAAAAAAAATCTCTATTCTGGCAGTAATACCTTGAATTAATTTGCTCACCTTTTGTGCCAATGCTTTTTCATGGTGGGTAAGTAGCTAATATATGGTTAAGCCAGAATTCAGACCCAAAGAGTGTGGCTCCAGAGCCCACACTCCTGCTCACTACATCATATTGCCTTTACTGACAGGCAGCATTGAATTAATGCTAAATGCCAGAGAGTGGTGATAAAGAACAGGAGTGGCCATTGTCAAGTGATTTATAAGCTGGATTATATATGGTAATCATGTGAATAATACATACTCTATTCAGTTAAAAATATACAAGTCATTCAGACTATTAATATGGAAACTGAGTCATGTCTGTGTATGCAGATGGGTCTATATATATGTGTGTTTATATATGTATAGATGTTTATGCATAAGTATGTACATTTCCTATTTGAATATAAGCATATTCAATATAATGTTATGTAAGTGTTACTATGTGCTAAACACATATTGTAATATGAAAGGCAGCAATTCAGTCAAGCATTTGCAGATAGATGTAATATCAAGATTTTGTCTACCATCTCAGAGAAGTCTTGGAGAACATTGTCAGAGTTCATTTGGGAGTAATGAGACTCCTGCGTCCACATTTGACCCTAGAAAAAGGTGGTTAGCCTAGTAGTGCTCAGAACAAAGCATATCAAATGAATGAATGAGTGAATAAATGAACGATCGTTACTTCATGAGTGGGAAAAACAGAAATTAGAAACAGAGAAAGTAGGAAAAGGGGGATCAGTGAGAGGATGGGTGTTACTAGAATGGAGTAAAGAATTTCTTCAGCGGGACTTGTTGATCAGAGAGCTGGCTGGGAGCTGGTTGGCGAAGGACTTTTTGACTCTATGATCGGATTCTCTTTTCCTAGCTTCCATTCAGTCCCAGTCCAAGAAATAGAGTTGTTTAGTTGTTTTCTTTTCTTTTCTTTTCTTTTCTTTTTTGAGTCCTATTCCTCACAGTTGCCATCCACATGAGTTAACGACCTCTCTTAAATGATTCTTATTTTCTAGTGGAAACATGTTCATCCTTATAAGCAAGATAATCTGCTGTCACTGAAAATTAATACTTTTTGCATAGTTAGTTCTAGATAAGTCCCTTCGCTTATAGATTAATGAAGCAATTAACACCACATTCTACCCATATTATTTACTACTTTAGTTACTCCTCAAGTATCTTTTTTGCTTTTTCTTTCCTTAGCATTTTCCATCAAGGTTCTGGTTCTTATATCATGCTAATGCCTTCCTTGGGCTGAACTGTGCAACATATTTAGTGGATCGAGCACCCTGCCAACTTTCCAGGGAATGGAGCCATGGACCTACCTCCTAAGTGATACTGACAGCTAAGCTAATTTTTTTGTATCTTAGGAAATCAAAATTGTGGTTTATTTTAGGCACATCAACAAAGTTTAATTGTCATGGTAAAATCATAAGGAAAGTTCAGTCAAAAACGTGTGTTCATGAAAACTTTAAAGAATTCCTCCATACAGCATATAATAAAAGTGGTATGGTTTGGGGTAACAAATACATCCAAGGACCATATGCAGAAACTTAATTCAATTAATTCTCTGTGATGAAAAATAATAACTATATTGTTCGTGCCTGAAGACCTGATATGAGTTAAAGCAGGGAAAACTTTCATTAGTTTTACGTTAGAATGTTAGCTAAAACTTTAATTCTGTTGCACTTCCTTGAAATTCAGTTGGTGCTTTTAAAAGAAGAATCTATGTCACTTTTTTTAAGCTGTTTTTTTCTCTCCTTTAAAGGGTACATAGCTTTCCCTGTCTCCTTTGCCTAAATGAAAATGGCCCCAAGATGCATATAATTTTGAGAGCTTCAGATTGTAGATTGTACATAATTCAAATAACAGAGCCATGAAACTCCACTCTTTCATTTGGATTCTGTGAACCAGTGTAAGTAATGTCAGAAACGCCCTAAAGGTGTGGTGCCAGGGCCAGAATTTTGCCCTGGGATACACAAGCCATGGAGCAATGGAAGCAGTGCACTCATAACCCAGGGCTGAATGCCATCCTCATTGTTTTAATTATAGAGCTACAGTGGATAGGTAAGAAACTTGGATTTGCCAACAGCAGAAGAAAGAGGATATTGTATGCCTTCAATCAGCTTTGTATTAGGAGATCCTTAAAGGGAAAATTATGTGAACGAAAGGAGGAAGAAAACAAACTAGCAAGATCCCTATTTCAATACAATTTGGAGAAAATGACTGATTCGGGTTGCTCATGTTGCCAGAACAGATGACTCAAGGCTTCCAAACAAGAAATAGAAATCAGGAGGATGCCTGAAGCCTGAAAGAAGAACAAATTGTGAAGATATGATTGACGGTAAGGCTTCATAATCAACTGTACTAAGATGAGCTTGGATGGTTGCCCAGAACAGAACTGAATGGTGATGTTCATTTAGGTCCTGACTGTTGAAACAAAGTAAAATGTAGTAATTGTGCTCTGTTAGGTACACAGACGTGTTAATGCTTTCCAATTTCCCCAACTGAAGATCTGGTGTCACTTTCCCTGTCGCTCCTATTTCATGCTTCACCGGTGAGTATTAAAGCTGCTCTGGACGCTTGCTGAATGCCAGGTTTTTGGCAAAGAAGTGGGATCCAGGTGAAAGCATCCTTCTCATGCAGCATGTGAGTGTGCTGCAGGTGGCTTGGAAAATGGCTTTGCAACTTGGAAGTCATTTCTTTAATTGGCCTTTTCAGGCTCGGATGATGTACGTCTTGATCCAGGCATCCAGCGTGATGGTTGCTGGACCTAGGTTACGAATCTCAGCAGTTTGGGCCCAAAGCCCTTCATCCCCAACAACCAGAGAAGGCCTCCATTCCCACGGACAGCAGATTTGTACGTTGGTCTTTTCCTCTCTTAGGTGGGAAGATAATCCATTCATGGTTTTCTTATACTCATTTCTCAGTAATCTATCAATTGAGTTTTATGATGACCTTCGTGATGGACAACAGGGGATGACGCCCTCTAAAGGTCAATCGTGAAGCAGCTACAGTTTCCCTTCCTCCTTTGGGGCTGCAAAGAAGAAAAGGTTTCATGTTATTGCCCATAACACCAAAATCCCGCTTACTAGCCTAGCAACTTTAGAAACTTCCCAGCCTGCCTGTAGGAGCAGTCCAACTCTACAGTACAGATGACTTCCAAACATACATTTTCTACATACTAAATTAGGAAAATAACTGCAAAACCAACAAGGAGGTGACTCAGAGGGAAAAAAGCAGGGGCAGACAGGACACATCATTCTTCCATTTCTTTTCGGTTTCTTTACCTGAGTCGAATTTTGAGAATTTTAAGCCCTCTTTAGTCTATCCAACAGTTACCACAAAGTCTTCAGATTTCAGAGGCTGACTTAAAGCAAGTAACTTTTTTCAGCCGTCCAGATGGACTAGAGATATTGTCAGGTAGAAGAGGTTTAATGAAAGATCTTCTTGGTTTCTTTGGGCATCTAAAGTTTGGAACTTAAACAAAGTAACCTAAAGTTGGACTCTACTAATGAGAGACAGCAGAAAGGCTTCTTCGAGGGTTCGACTTACTGTAAGTGAATCACTAGCATGGGACACAAACTGGAACTCAAAGGAAATTCCACATTTTCTTGCCTCATACAATCAACACCTTTTCATTGATTGACCCAATATGTTAAATAGCTTCACACTTTAGAATAGGGATGGGGGAAATGAGGGGTAAAATTATTTCGTGGGGTTTGCCACAAATCTGTATGTCAAATAAGCTACGCGTGAGCTGCATCTTTGAGAAGAACACATGCGATGCAGTTTTGATCTTCATTTTATAGATGTGCATAAGTAATACAAGGCCTGTTTTGATTAGACAATTAAAAACAAATGTGATCCAATATTGTAGTACTCTGTGTCTATTTATGTTCTTGAACAACAACTCTTGTTAGTATATATAACCCATTGTGATCTAATGGCTTTAGAGATATGAAACCCCATCCTCGAATTTGCTGAGCCTCTCCATGTTTCATCTGCAGTATGGGGCTCTCTCCCAGGAAATCATCCAAATGTGATAGGGTTTTAATGTGTGACAGGCTCCTGATAGAAATAATCTAAAACTATTTTTTAAAATGGTCCTCACAGTCTCCTTTTAAATGCTTTGCTTAATGTTTAACAACTGTCTTCACTATGATTATGATTTAAAAATTACAATTTAAGACTTTTTCAGAAGTGGGGGTGTTAAAGCATTCTATTTGTATCAGAATGCTTTTAACTGTAGACTAATGGAAGACATAGGTAAAAGCAGCTCAAATAGTAGATTTATGTTTAATTTCACACTACCAGAAATTTGGAGGTAGGGTGCCAGGATTGGTTAATTTAGTCATGAAGATCCAGGTCCTTCCCATCTTTCAGCTGGCCATCTTCAGCTGTGGGCAAGGGTATCTCACTGGGTCACAGTACACAGGTGTCTCATGCAGTTAGGACAACACCTAACAAAGAACAGGGGCTTTTCTTCCAGCTTCTTTTCCTTAGGCTGGAAATCTAAAACTTGCAGCATACATCCCTTCCCCATGCTGGTCTCATGGGCTAGGTTTGGGTCATATGTCTGCACATGTGATGGGATTCACTAGCAAGCGAATGGGATCACCATGATTTGCCTGAAGAATTATGCTTCACTCCCTAGACTGGAGAAGGGTTTCTTCCATGAGCACAAGATGTGGTGAATGCCTGCACCCCAAGGAAGAAGGAGGGATATCAGGGAGTATTTGTTGGGTGAGCAACCAACAGTGCTCTCCACTGACTTTTTGGATAGTAACAGTTTTTATTTTAATACTTAGTATTAATATTTCAATGTTTTATCATATCACTGAAGTAAGCATTGTCTTTCTCTCACATTGATAGAATTATCTTGGTATGCTTCTTAAAGACAAGAGTTATCCTATGGGGGAAGAAAGTTGATCCTAGGGCTTTTTTTTTTTTTTTTTTTTTTTGTTTTCCAACTAAAAAAATTTTAATCAAAAACCCAAAAGCTTTCACAAAAAAAAAAAAAAAAAAAAAACTGTTACAAAAAAAAAAAAAAAAAAAAATCATGTTTATCGCAGCCCAAATCTATCAGTTATTCAGGTAGCATTTCACATTACTTTAAAATAGAATTGAATGGAAATGGGACTAGATACCTGATTTTTAGTTGCCATTTCTGCTTCCTCATAAAATAAATGACAAGATGTTTTTGCAACAGAAATAACTTAACTTTACAAAAATGTTTACAAAAATAGTTTTATTTCGAGAAAAACTGTAATACAGTATAGCCCAATGGTCAAGGAGATGGACTGTGAGGACAATGGAACTTGATTTGAGTCACTGTACCCAGTCTGGTGATGATGTGATAGTAGGACTCACCTGCAAAATAAAGAACATAATCATATCTACTTCAAAGGATTGTTATGAGAGTTGAATGAGATTAAATATGTCCAAAGGCCTACATATATTTACTCTTAACAGAGTGGCTAGTACATAGTAAGCATTCAACAGACTTTGACTATTTTTACTTAAAGCAACATCAACGAAATTTAGAAACATCCAAGTTAGCATTTTCCTACATGATAGTTAAAATCAAACTCGCAACTTTCAGAAGTAATAACTCTGAGAAACAAAATATGAGGGCTGCCACATAGTTTATACTATAGTGTTATGGGAGGTCTGGCATTGGTCTTTGTGCCTCTTCCAGAGAGTAATCCAGTTGGCCTGAAGTGGGTCAAAACTTAAAACCAGAGTGGTGGCTTTACTGTCTTTTCAGGGGAAAGAACTGCCATTAATGCTACATAAACATTAAAATCCCACTTTCCATTGATCCAGGGAGTAGACTGAATGTGTCAATCTGCTTCTTGAGAAGTAAGCAATATGAAGCATGTTGATATGGGTGTCACAAATCTCTTAACTTCCCTAGTTATTGTCCTGGTAAGCTACATATTCTGTATTTCAAGCCAAAACTTCACAAAGGCAGAAAAATTTGGCAGAATGAACAGTGCATGTGGAAATAAACATCAGTTCTTTAGCAGAAAAAATGTATATATGTCCTTCCCCAAACATTACAATTCCTTTTTGTTTCTTAGAATCTGTATATCATGCTTCGCATTAGGAAAACTTTCAATAATTATCTAATCAAGTCAGAAAAATAGCTCATCAGCTTGAGCCCTTGCCTATATCCTCCTGCTCAGATTTTGGGTGTGCCCCTACTGATTAGTCCAAGGGCCCATTTAACTAACAAAAAAGGTTCTTCATGTGTGAGGACATGGAATTGAAGTACTACAGCAGCCATTTTGGTTGTAGGAGCCATGAGGTTTACTTTTTGGATCTAGGACTTTGGGTTGTAAGTAATAAACCCAACTCAAACTTATTTAAGTAAAAAAAAAGAAATGTGTTATAAATGCTACCGAGTATTTTAAACAATCAAAAGCCAAAGGAAATGCCAATGTTCAAGAAAGCTTGAGATGTTACTAGGCTTAAAGAAATTCTGGCAGTGGAGTCACACTCACAATACCAGAAGTTCTCTTCTCCATCTCGTTTGTGTTTCCCTGAAGGGTAGCTTCCTTTTTTCTTATTGGTGCACATTGACTTCCTCCAAACGACAGAAGACTGCAGTTGATTTTCTAGCTTTATATGTTAGAGTTTTAACCACACAGAGTGACACTGACCTTTTCAATTCTAATTCCAAAATCCTGGAGAAACAGGGTCCAACTTGGGTCAGATTAACTGGGGCAGAGACAGTATACCATTTGGATCCATTCAGTGAGATGCCCAATCAACTGCTGCCTATAAGCAGTATCATTGTACCAGTATCGGTTGCAGTAGTTTTAAAAAATTGGGAGGGGCCATTCTCAACAGAAGGGGTGCTGGCCTGACTATTCTATAGATTTCCACTATTGTATGGATATCTGTGAATATATTGCAAGGAAGTAGATAGTGCTAGCTTCCCATATGCCTGCAAAGACTACCTGTGATCCTTGAGAATGTCCCATTAACGCTATTCATTCGCTGTTAGGAAGTTCAGGATGGTGGGATGACTGGAGGCATGGAGGTGGGGTCAGGGGATGATTGCACATGAAAGGAACCGAGCAGGGAGAAGGGAAGGAGGGCGCATCAAGAAAGCACTGCCGACATGAAGCAGAGGGCTCTGGACCACCCAGATCTTTTCGGATTAAATCCTTATGGTTCTCCCAGATGCCTCTTTTCCCTCTTGCCTTACACCTCTTTTTGATATTTTCCCCCATCATTTTTAAAATGAAGACCTTCTGTATTACTTATAAGACTTCTGTCCTCCAGAAAAGCAGTGCTCTACTTTAGGCAAAAGTTTGAAGTAAGACAGAGTCTGTCTCTTGAGAAAACACTTTCCTATGTCTTCTTGTTCTTTTTCTTAGAGTAACAAAATCTTGTGCATTGGAGGAGACCAACCTTCAGGGCCAATGAGTCCATTCATTACTGTGCATATCCCATGTCTGGCATCCATGACAAGTGGCCATCAAGACTACCTGACAACATACCATAAAGGGGCACTCACTGTTTTCAGGAGAGCCCATTCTATCTCTAGATAGTTCCAGTAGGCATACTTCCTTGTATCAAGCTTCTACTGAAACAAAATGTGTCTTTTCTTGTTGTTTCCACCTGTCGGTCCTAGTCCTATCTCCTGGAAATAAAAAGTCTGATCTCTTTCGTATATGCTCAACTTCCAAGACATCTATTGTGTATGTTGCTCCCTATGACCTTCTTCAGGCTGAGTAACTGTTCTTCCTAAAGCTGTTCTCTTAGTATGGGATTTCAAGTACCTCTATTAACTTGGACCCTCTGTTCTAGAAGCTATACTTACTTAATCTCCCTGCCTCCATAACCAGGCATAATCTTCCAGATGTGGAAAAATCAGTGCAGAAAGAATAGAACTAATAATTCTTTCATCATAAATGTAGAACTTCTATTCAGGAAAACCACATTTATTTTTTGGAAAGACCAAACCTATGTTTAGTCACTCCCATGCTGAAAATAATAGTTAATTAAATACTTAAAGATAATAGTTAATTTATAATGAAATTTAAATGATAAAGAATGGTGGTATTTAAATTTTACACGTGAACTTCAGGCATCAGTAGTTGAAATTGGAATGGAAAGGAGGTGGGGGAATTCATGAGTTCCCGTAGTTCTTCAAATCACACGTCTGCTTCACTTCCTATTTATAACGCTTGTACTATCCATTAAGTGGGCAAAGTAAATCCATATTGAAGGATCATTTGATTCCTTTCTTCCTCTTCATGAAATCTATATGCTTAACAAATATTTTTGTCTTGGTTACATATACAAAAGAAGGCTCTGAGGTAAGCACTCCAACACACGCCTAACCCTAAAGGAACTAATAATTTAGAAGCTATAAGACAAGCCCTTTGATCCCCTCACTGGAGGATGCTGTGTAAGCCAGTGAATCAAGGAAGAGCAAGAAATCACCATGTTGGATTGGGTGTCACTATGGTTTAGTCTGAATAAACTCTTTTTTAAAAAAATAAATTCTTAGCTTTCTTGTTTCACAAATACAGCTAGAAGAAGAATTCAATTTCAAGGAGTTGGAGTGAGGCTTGAGGGGTCAATCAGAGAAACCCCAGCCCTATGTAAAATGGACATCCTAAAACAGAGACACACTGAGTCCTGCCTTTATCTGTAGTCACTTATGGGTTCATCAGGAAAACTGATTATCTCAGAAAATAACGCAGAATATTCTCTTCTAAATTTATGTATTTTCAAGTTTAAAATGAGGGCGTGGCATAAATACACACACACATACACACACGTGCACACACACATATATTCCAGGTCAGACAAATTTAAATTTTTGAATCTTAATATATACTATGAAATAAGTGGTGACATTTTATAAATCTCATCATGAGCATATCCACTCATTCTTTTGTTTTTTCTAAGGACATCTGAATATGTGACAAGTCCCTCAGCATTGACAACAATAGCTGTCCCAGGCCCTGTGAATTTGCATATCAGCAAAGGAGTTTGGCTTTTTTTTTTTTCTGTCAGCAACATATGTCCCTAACCTTCTTCCATCTCCATTAAGGAAGTTAAAAAATTATGACAGACTCAAGATAGGGCTGGAAGTCCTAGTTTATAGCCACAAAGCTTGTTAGTTCTCTTGTGTTGGTAAAGCTAAAACTGAGATTTCATCATCTTGTTAACCTCAGAAAGTTTGAGTCTCGTAGGTTCAGTATAACCTTAACCTCATTTGGTTACCACAAGGGAGGAAACGCAAGACTGTAGACAGCTCGAAGCTACCTACCACACAACTGAGAAAATAAATGTAAGATTCCTCAGGATAAGGAGGACCGACTTCATCTTCCAGGTACAACTCATCGTTGTGTTTAGCAATTTACATAAAGGATTCCAGTCTCAGTATCATTTATTATTCTTCTGAACAATGCTAATAAACATAGTATTCATAATCTCTCCATTTTAGAATTAAAACAATCTTTATAAGTGGCGTGCTACATTGAATAATTGAGAGTATTTTGAGATGAGTTGCTTTTTCCACAAACAAGGGCAGAATTACCTATTTTCTAATTCCTTTACTTATAGAAGATCTTTTATTTCTCCAACAGGTTGTTAGGTTTTTACAAGGGAATTCTGCCACCCATCTTGGCTGAAACACCAAAAAGAGCAGTGAAGGTAAGTGAAAATAGACTACAGCTTCAGCATTAAAACATCCCACAACAATCTATAGGACATAACGTGAATTAAACATAAGACAGTAAGATTTTTAATGCAGAAATTATTTTATTATAATTATACTTGATCAATCTCTCAATCATTGATTTGTGGATTTTTTTTTTAAGTAAAGGCACTTCCTTCTAATGGGGAAATTATATAAAAAACATAGTAGTGAATGAAATTCATGTAACCAAAACACGACAACCACAAAATAGCTTGGACTTTTTCTCAGCAATTTATAAATTTTCCTTTGGAGCAATAATCATTAAAGAAAGAGAGAGGAAAAAGAGAAAAGAGAGGAGAGGTAGACAAACCTTTCTCCCTAAATTATTTCCATTTTATGAACATAGCAAACTAATACACTATATTTTCTTGTATAAGACTCTCATGTAACACATTTATTTGGAATGCTAACTTCATTTCCCCCACCCCTGGTCTCCTCTGTTAAAATTTTCTATTCTGGTTTTTACAAAATTATTACTTCCACAAACCCGATTTCCATCTCTTTAACCACATAACTATGTAGTTTTATGTACTGCTTACTGGTTCAGTATCTGGATACAACACAGAGATCTGGCAGGACCTCCAAGGAAGAAAGAACTAAATCTGATCACTTTTTTATATGTTCTCTCAGACAAAAGTCCTGATCACAGTGAGTCTGACTGGCATTGCCCTACACCCCCACACCACTGACATACTAAATATGGCTTTGTCTTTCCATAATAAGTATAATATAAACTTAGACTGAAAGACTTCCTTTCCAACCTAAGACATAAAACTTTTTCACATACATTGTTTGGTTTATATACCTGATATTTCTAAAAGGTAAAAAGGGGCAGATTATATAATTTTACTGAGTAAATTAAGAGAGTGACTAGGTTAAAATTTATGATAAAATAACCACAATTTTACACAGACACCAAATTTTTATATTATGCCAAAATTGTAATTTAATAAGATCTAATTCAGGTCTAGAATTCAGAAAACATAGATTTAAAACATGCCTTCTCTATCAATTCATCCTCTTTGTTGCCATAGTTTTTGTGATTTTATATTATTACTTCAACACAAATTTTATTATAAGGATCTGAATCACAGGAGAGAATCTGGAAAACGTTCACCAAAGTACACAAGAGGGCTGAATTGAATTATGAAATGGCTTCACTTGATAAAAGATTGCCCAAATAAACAAACAGAGCAGAGTTCCTGTTCAAAAGGGAAGTCACTTTGTCTCCATGGAATAATATATTCATTTGTTCAGGGTTTTACATGTATAAATAAAGTAAATTATAATTAAAGTTTTCCTGGAATATTTTTCCTTAATACTATACATTGGAGACAATTTGAACTTTAAGAGGATTAAGGTTTATCAATGTTGAACAGTCTTATGGAAAAAAAAAAAGTTGAGCTTTACAAAACTGAGTTAGTCTCTCCTTTTAAAAAAGCAATGCTCCCTGCCAGAACAATGGTTAACAGATGAACTTTTGGGCAACTGGATATGGTATATGCATCCCAGACATCTTGTTTCAAGTAGATTTTACCTTAAAATTATTGAGACATATGGTAAGTATGTTGGCTTTTTAAGTATAACTTGGAGTTAAGTGTATCTTTGCCAGATGGATAGCACTATTTTTCAACTCAATTTATGAAAACATTCATTTTATAGATATTTATCCTAGGATTTGTGAGGAAAGCGATCATCTGACTGTAATGATTTCATACATCATAAACTGCTTCATTGTATGTCATCGAACTTCAGAAAAAATATTCTAAATATATGTGTGTGCGTGTGTGTATATATGTGTGTATGTGCATATGTATATATACATGCTCACACATACTGTTATTCATATATATAGTCTGAATATTTTATACATATATGGACATAGATATAGATCTTCTCTGGTACTACCATTTTAGTTACAATTATTACTCTCATCAGAAACAGACAATGTTCAGTTTTTTCTGTACTGTATTCTTTGAAATAAATTCATCATTAAAATAATAAGACTCATTGATGCTAAATAAATGAAACTTCCCCCTTTATAAATTAAGACAAAATTAGTATTGCACTTAGCAAAAGGAAGTGAAGCCCTCAGAAAGAGACCAACTGCTTCCTCAGAAAATGAGAGGCACCATGTTCCAGGTCCCGGGGTCTAGTCTTGAGCCTTGCAGACCCGGTAACACCAGTTTTCCATGGTCAGACTTCCAAAGACTGCCCAATGCTAAGCAAACTCATGAGGGATTATAAATTGTAAAAGCTATTTGCTTACCACTGTCTCCATACCTGTCATTGTGTCTATACACAGTACATGTTCAGTTGATTTTAGATGAATAACTGGAACATATATAGAGAAAGCAACAGAAAATGTATTGATTTATAACAGGAGACATTCCTGTACTCTTCCTTTAAATTCCCATATCTACTCAGAGTTTCTGGAAGGCCAAGATTTCCATTTCTAGACGAAATGGACTGGTAACAAGGACTAGATTTACTCTCTTGCCCGAAGCAACAACAACAAAAAATGAACAAAGTACATGAAACCACAATTTTCAAGACACTGGACATCAGACAAGGAAGGGTAGAGAGACAGGAAGCAAAGGAGATAAACCCTATGGATTGCTTCACCTTACTGGTCTTGAGAGGATTTCCTGGCCCAGGGTCAGGCAGGGCAAATCTAGGCAGAGCCCAGTGGACTCCCTGGGTTGGGAGGGACCTGAGAGGCTGGGGACAGCAGGGCACCTAGAGTTCACAGGACACAGTACCAGAGGATAGAGTATATATAGAGAGAAAAGTCCTAAGGTCTGCAGAGGGACCCCTTAAGTATTTAGCTGAGAACTGACCAGTGTATGCATGTGAGAAAGCTAGCAAGGCCTGGGAAAGAGCCATCCAAGGATTAGAGGGAGTGGTGCTCCGAGTCACACAGGGCTGAGACTAGTACCTGCTCCCACCAGCCAAACTGGAAGGCTTCCAAGTGCACAGGCCATTGAGAGGAGTACTCAGAAAGGGTTTGCCTCCATGGTAATATAATGATAAAAAATAAGAAAGAAAGAAAAAGAATGTATCTTACACTGGAAGGGAACAAGGTAGTAAGGTCTTTTGTGAAGTTCATGTTCTTCCAGAAATTCTCTGAACCCAACATGGGCCCCTTAGAGCAGTGTTTTCAAAATGTGGGTCATAACCATATGAGTCATGAAATCAGTTTATTGGGTCACTAGATGTCATGGGTCCTAACCAGGAAATTTTCTTTAATGAAATAGCATAGAAACAGAATTATACATAATAAGGGGTAAATATTATTTTATAGAAATGTTTTGTTTCAGTTATAAATACAAGAGTGCACTGTGTCCCTGCATGTGCATACATGCACCTGTATTGGGCAAATATTTTTTACATAGACTGTGGTCAAAAAAGTCTGAAATCTGCCTTGAGGGACTCTGGGCTTCCAGAGTCAAGGAAGGTAAGAAGACCTCAGCACCAAGGAAACTCTAGGGCAGAGAATTTCTACCCAAACCACTAGCAATCATGGCTCAGTCGGGAGTGAGAACAGTATCATGGTTAAGAGCATACACAGGCTTTGGAGTTAGATGTAGGGGGAAGTCTCAGCCTTTCCACTCACTAGCTGCAGGACACATATCTATAAAACAAGAGTCATGGTTGTACCATAACCCATGACCCGAATATGTTGTATGAATTATATGCAGAAGCCCACACAAAGGCCATAGCATGGTTCCTGGACCACAGCAGCCTCTCCTGAGTGATACCAATAAAAGGCATCTTTAGTGCCTTTCGAAACCAAAGTGAAGAAAGGCAAGAGAAACTCAGACTTTGTGCCAGGCATGCCAGGAAATCTGACTTCCATGCTCTGATTCAAGGACTGCTCTGAAAAGTAAGTTTTGTGTTCCTGAGGGCTAGAAAGGTCAAGCAGCTCGCCCACTCTTTCAAAGCTAAGTAGCATGGTCAGGATTCAGATCTGGGACTGCTCCCATCAAAATCCCAGCAAGGTAATTGCAAAAACAGAGTGATGATGATGACCATAAAAAAGAAGAAAAATTATCTTTAAAGCCTAGGACTATGACACATTTCCTTCTATGGTTAATGGTTTCTAGTGTATCTCTCATCAAAACAGTGGTAGCCCCTGGTGGTGTTGTTATAACCCCAGGATAGTTGCAGGTTATCACCATCCACTAGAATGTTAGAGTGAGAAGGCAGGGGTTCTCTTTGTTTACTACTGCATCCCCAGTGCCTCTTAGAACACAGCAGGCATCCGATGAAATATTTGTCGAATGAGTGGATGAATGAATCCCTGTTCTAGAAAAGACTACATCCATAGTTACTCTAAAGAAGCATGGCACAAAAGTAGTCCTTGGTTCTTTGAGAAAATCGAAATCTATCTGGTGATGTGATGACTCTTGGCCTGCCCAAACACTCACGTAGAGCCATATCTACATTACAGAATGACCTCTTTCTAACAACAGAGTATTATTTAGCTCTCAAATCTACATTTTTTTTTCTTGCTCCATTTTACTGGGTTATGAAGTAAGAGAGTAGGAGACATGTGAGACCATGAAACATCCATGCCATTTCTGGGGTCTTCAGAAACAGACCCTCGCAGGACTTAAGAGAGTGTCTTATCGGCAATGTTCGCAGCTATCTGACAGAATACTCGGGAGCAAAACATCATGTTCAAGCAGAGTTGTTGCCCAAAGTGTAGACTATAGAAAGGGCAGAGAAAAAAATGTATTCTGGGTGTATTATACGAAGTAATTGATTAGATTTGCCTCCATGGAAATAATATTAAACATCATCTTTGGAAGGAACCAAGAAAATCTTCTTCATCATCATATTTTAAAGGAAGGAATAAGCAGCTCTCCTCTGTTCAGGTAGAGAACAGTCTGCTTTTAAGCAGGGACAGACTATATAACCTCGTTGGGTCCTTTCCTCGTTTATCATGGCATCTTCATCATCACTAAGTGTTTAGAAATTCCATGGAACGGCAGAGATACACAGCAATACAAATGCAAGTCAAAGCTGAGAAGTTAGAAAATCGGGCATATGCTGCGAAAGCAGTTCATAGAGAAAACAGAGGAGACCAAAGATTTCAGGTCTCTGTGCCTGTAATTTTGAATCACTGCCATAGAAAAGAAGTCTATTGATGTCTTGGAAAACTGAAAATGGTCGTGGTAAATGGAAGCTGTATGGTTCATTTACTGCTATAGAGGAATCCAACAGCTCTTCTGTAGGTTATTGTAGCTGCATTTAAAAATGTGAATGTTAAAGTAAGATCCAAGAGCAACTGCCCGAGACCAGATTAAAAACTCTTTGATGGTTTATCATTTTTTTAAATTGATGGCTAATATAATGATTTACTAAAGAAATTTGAGTCAATTAAAGGGTTTGTTGCAGGAAATTGTTATAAATCTCTGGGTTCGGTTTTCTTTCACAGTTTTTCACCTTTGAGCAGTATAAGAAATTGCTAGGATATGTGTCACCGTCACCAGAATTGGTAAGTGAGAGTATTTATTATGCTTAAGTGTGTGTGTTATTTCATAAAGCAAAATCTGGAAACAAAAAGCCTTTTGATTCCCCAAGCCCAGCTACTAAAATATGAATTCGAGTTATTCAATGTTCAGCTACTTGTTGAAAGCCATCTTCCTAATAACTCACAATTTGGCTATTTTACGGCACCTAGTGATGAATTTATGATAATAATGATACGTGTAGAAAGGTTTATATGAGATATGGTCAAAAATATAAAATAAAGAGTATGTTTTTCAAAGCACCTTTAAAGCCAAAACATGCATATCTTTACATACATACTGCACATATCTATTCATGCAAAAGTCAATATTCCTAAAATTATTTCCTAACAGGTCACTTTTTCAGATTTTACTTAAGCTATAGTAAAGATAGGTCACTCTGTGGTCAGACACAGACTGAAGGTCCTTTTATAGTCAGGGAGAAGAGTGATCTCACAATGACACATCTCAACTATCACATGAAAATCACTTGGTGATTTGAACATTTCCCAGTGCCACTCCTTTCTTTCTTGGTGACTTAGCCACTTTTCATAAAACAAGTTAAGTTATATTGACCAAGTGGGTTCTACAAATATGTATGCAGTGAGAGCCCCAGAGATAGCAAATGCAGTAATTTCTCCCTCCAAATCTACAAAACAAAAGAAAGTGAAATATCTGCATTGGCCCTCCAGTTGGCAATGTGATTTCCAGCCTCTAGGAAAATAGCCCAGTTTGCCTGCTGAAATGTACCTCAAAACTCAACCAGAGAGGTAGTGTTCTGAGCTTCAACTCTTCAATTATTTCACTTGTAAAGGTTCATTTCAAAATATTTACTCTGCCAAATAGACTGTCCAAAAAGTATCTGTTATTTAAAAAATCATACATGTCCCTTTTCTAGGAAGGATCATATTAAGAAAACTAATAGCATCGCTTAGTGGTATGACAGAGAAACCTTTCGTTAGCCTCCTACCTAAACAAGGTGGCTGTGAGGTGGCCTAATATGGAAGAACTGGGAGCATGAGTTCTAAAATTAGCTAAGATTTTTTTTGTAATTCCTCAGCGTCTTCCCTTAATGTCACTCTTAACTTTGAAAACATCTTGTTAAAAAGAGGATGAAAAACCTTTCTAGAAAAAGACCATAAAATATGGTCTCCAGAGGGCCAGCTGGCTGTTCTGTGTGGAGCATCAGTACCATGTGAGAGAATGCAGTTCTTTCAACTCTCTTGAGGATTGAAACAGAAAAGCATTTGGCCACTCCAGCTACCATACTGAATGCATGCAAACTGTATAGAGTTTTCCCCCTTTTCTTGAGCTCATTTATTCCAGTTTCTTTTTGATACAGCTAGACACTTAAACAGCTGTTAAATGTCCCCTGGTGCTCTCACATGAAAAGCCTGGGAGGCTGGGAACCCGACAGTTACTGCTAGTCTCTGGAACAATCCAAGTAACATGATCTGCTGATAGCTGATCAATTCTTTTGACAAGGGACTGCTGAACACTATTTCTGACAGCAAATGTAGCTGAGTTTATAGAAGAACAAAAAAGTGAATTACTTGGAAGATTGCATGTAGTAATAAAAACCTGAACATCTGGATTTTAGCTTTTTCAGTCAAAAAAGTTGGGACTAGTATTTTTTTTTCCCCCACTTTGGCTTCCATGATGGAAGTCTGAGATAAATGAATAAAATATTTGGCCTGTTACTCTATACAAATATGTTTAAAATTGTAATGAGTGGCATGAAAGGAAAACATCATTAGTTATTTCCTCTCTGCTAGAATCTGTACGCAATGCCATTCTTCCTCTCCATTTTTATGTGCAACAATAAGAATGGTTTTTGTATAGCACTTTACAAAAGGATTTAACACATGATTTTGACTGTCATAATAACTTTATTAGGTAGAGAGATTAGATGTTACTATCTCCATTTTACAGATGAGAAAACGGTGGCTTATAAAAGATTCAGTGATTTAAGCACAGAGAGAGCTACAGCTAGCACATATGGTGTCTTTATGTGAATTATTATAAGGCACCCCTTTTTCCTGACTGATGCCTCTCCAGGGCTCTGGCTTGGCAAGTGGGGTACAGGCTGGACTTCGGCCTCCACATACACAAACTAATGTACGTGGCAGCTCTGGTCTAAATCAGCCAATAAGTGGCAGAACCAGGACCTAAACCCAGACCTCTTAGCTCTGGATCCTGCCCTCGTTCCACCTTGCCTCCCCTTCTGAGGTTATGAAACATTCCTTTCTCCCTTTTCTCCTTTAGTCTCCTACTTTAAAGAAATTAGAGACTCCTCATAAGAGTTATCTGTTCTTTACACTTCATTGGCTTTTTTCTCCTCTTAATTGTATATAGCACTACTTCCTCTCCTGGAATTAGAGCTTCAGCACTTAAGAATTTTTTTAGCATCTGTTTTGCAGGTTTGAAGCTTTGTTTCATTTTGTTTTCCTGCTCTGTGTGCATGTGTGTGTGTGTGTGTGTGTGTGTGTGTGTGTGTGTTGCCATGGTTATTTTTGATATAGATTTCCTAAATTTTTTTAAGCGTTTTGTAGAGGAAAATTCTACAAAGTCGTTCTTTCCTATTGCCCAAATTCTTAACGGATAGCAAATAAGAACCTGTCATGTGGACATTCTTGGATAAATGTTCTAGATTTTAGGTGAGCCCTTCAGAACGACCTAGATATTTCTGATCTCAGCTTTCATTCCTCTGCTTCTAGGACTAGAAGAACAGGGCAATTATCAGTTTAAAAAAAAAAAAAAGAGTGAAAGGATGAATAAAAAATAATTTTTGGTTTGATGTTCATCTAGAATAGTGACTCTAAGAACACGGCTGTACATTTAAATGTTTTGAGCTATATGCTGTTTGGTTACCTGAAATTTAGCTTTTTATAAATATTTTATTTGTGGTTCTGCTCCTTGGATTTTTTATCAGCTCAGTAACTGTATTTAAGTAGATGTTTAAAAACGAAGCTCTCCTTTTACAAGTCAAACTCTCTTTTAATTGTTACATATGCAGACGTTTTAGTATTCACCTTAAATCAGTAAAACAACCTTTCTTTTCATTAAAGGAAAAAGTCATTGTTGATGGGGCTTTGACATTTTATTTTGAATTGTTAGGATGTGGTTTTCAGCTTCTGTGATTTCTTCTTCATGAATTGTCAGCATCTAATCAAGAACTAAAGCTGTTTAGTAACGGTATATGGTGCATTTGTGTCAGTTTCTCTAGTCTCATCATAACATTTAGCAGCATAGTGTTACGAGTAGGATGCTTAACCCAGTACATATGATAACTTATTTTAAAGTATTGACTAATTTAATTTTTCTAGACATTTGCCATTGCTGGACTGGGATCTGGACTAACAGAAGCCATCGTGGTTAACCCTTTTGAGGTAGTAAAAATTGGCTTGCAAGCCAATCGGAACACATTTGCAGAGGTAATCATTTAAAGTTTTCCTATTATTGAGGAAATATAAAAGATTATTTTTTTAGTATATATAAAAAATTATGAACCTAGCTCTTATTCACTTGCTAAAGCCATAGAAAATTATTGTTAACAAAAATGCACTTAGGTCTGATGGACAAACACATGTTTACATATTTTTATTTTAGCGTTTTAATGTACTCTATGGTGACATATTTGGAAATGTTTTCCTTTTGTTTGGCAACACTTCTATTTCACATTATACTAGAATAGACTATAGCAAAAGCCACTGAGGCGATAATATTATTATGCTTTAAAAAAAATTATGAAGTCATTTTTTTTGAAATTACCTCACTCCTTT
>NW_006436664.1:4426938-4453023 GCF_000325575.1 Pteropus alecto
GTCTGTCAAGCTTGTCTTTTGGTTAAGTCTGAATGAGCAAGTTAATAAACCTGTGTAGACATCACCACTTGAGAAATGATGGGTCTTGACATTTAATCGCTGGTACACAATGTTCCATGAAGACAGCTTCCCTTAGAGTATGTTGCCTTTGCTTCCTTCCAGTTGCCTAATAATTCCCTTTAAACCACCAAATCCAACTGTTCTTGTTTTATTCTTTTGGGTGCCAAGCACAAGGTAGAGAAAAAATAAGGGGATAGATGTTCCAGGTCCTTTCCTAGCATTTTAATTTAATTCCACAGCGAGGTAGCATGTGGTATAAATTGGTTTGGAATAATTGCTGATCTGGCTTTCTCTGTAGAAAAGATCCCCTGCTTACTACTTAAGCAGCTGTTAGTTGGTGGAGACTCCCCTCACCCTCACCCACTTCCTGCCTGCTGATACTGCCTGAGCAGGGGTGTGGGAAGGAAGAAGAGGGCCCTATTTACCTGTAGCTGCCAAAGACCAAGGAGAAACGGGTTGGCCTGCTACAGCAGATGGTATCTGTTTTAGAGGATCGACTGATTTAATTTTTCTAGACATTTGCCATTGCTGGACTGGGATCTGGACTAACAGAAGCCATCGTGGTTAATCCTTTGAAGGTAGTAAAAACTGGCTTGCAAGCCGATCAGCCTCAGATGAAGTCAGTCCTAATTAAAGGAGATTTTCCTTTTAAGTTTCAAAAGATTGTCTTAATTGCAGTGATATATAGCACTTCAGAAAAGGTTGAAAATCCCTGTTACTCTAGTCTTTGTTTTTGTTTTGCTTTCTCACTATTCTTCCTAGAATGATGCAAAAAGATGGTGAAGAATAGGAGGAAATGAAAAAGATCTTTTTCAAATGTCCTATCAATATGGAGCATGTAAAACAGCCCCTATGAATACACAATGTAATGTACAGATGATGTATTACAGAATTGTACACTTGAAACCTCTATAATTTAATTAACCAATGTCACCCCAATAAATTTAATAAACTTAAAAAAAAAAAAAACAGCCCCATGGAATCTGCTCAAGGAAAATTTGATTTGTTAGACTAGGAAAATTACCAGCTAGAAGAAAATTTTGGAGCTCCCTATCCAATGCCTTATTTTCTCTACTGGGAAGCTTGTCTTAGAGCAGCAACGAGTAAGCAAAGGGATATAAAGGCCTTCAGCTGCAGTCTTTTATCAAGATGGCATGTAACCAGAGGATGCAAGTGGAACAGAGCACCAAGGAGCATTCACAAGAATGAAAATAATGAGTTATCACAGCACCTCTACTCATAGCTAATGTTCTTTTTTTTTCCCTCTGCCTTCAAGGAGGTTCTACACTAAAGCCAAGTAAGAGCTGTTAATGTTTTGCATGTGTTAAGGCCTTGCTAGAACAAGGTAAACACTCTTCCAGCCCAACATAAGAGTGATATGTGTATTTATTCCCAACTCATTTACATAAGTGCAGTCCGTGTAAATTGTTTGTGTACATATAGCCATTTTTTAAGTGGAAGAGAAAGGGGCACTTGTTTGTGATCATTTCTTTTGCAGAAATGGGGTCATTTACTTTGCACCAAACTGGATTCATTGTCAAATATTAGACAAAATAAACTCTATTAGGTACATTATAAAATATTTGCCATCTTTAACTAAGTTGGAACTTAGCAAATTAGGGATCGCATATGTCAACATGTGTCAGCATTTATTTCCAGCGACTATCAGGATTCAGTAGCTGAATTGAGGTGGCACTTTATAGGCAATATTGATCAAATCTAAAGTAGTTAGTAGTACATAATCACCCATTACAAAGTAATGGGACTATGCCTATTGCAAAAAATATCTGAAAGAGATAATGCAATAAGAATAGCAAATTTGGATCTAGTTATTTAAAAATAACTACCAGTCACTTTTGGCAATGCAGTTATTTCCTGTGTGTTTTGTCTAGGTCCCATTAACTCCAAAGCCTTCCTCCACTGACTAGGACTTTCCTTTATCCAACAAAAGGGTACCTTTGGTTCGTCTGTACTTGTGTTGAATTCTTATAAATATTAGGTGTGCCACTTTAGCATTTGTACAGCCAAGAATAATTATTGCTTTCTTCACTCTGAGGTTTTGTAGATTGTCAAGAAGTATGGGTGGAGAAGGATAAGAGGAAAAAAAGAAAGAAAGAGAAAGGGATGAAGAAAGGAATTATTTTAATGCCCAAAGCATTTACAAATTATACTCTTTTTAAGAAAAAATGTTGTAATCCAAGTAAAAAGAATGCATATTTATGTTAGAAAACACCAAAAATCTTATATTTCTGTGTATACATGTATACTTATATATGTGTATAAATGTACTAATAATGATCTAGATTCTAGAGCACCGCTGTCCAATAGAAATGTAATGTGAGCCACATTTTCTAATAGCTATATTCAAAAAGGTAAAAAGAAGCAGATGAAATTAATTAAATGCTATATTTTACTTAACCCAGTATATCCAAAATATTATCATCTCGACATGTAATCACTATAAAAATTATATGAGATAATTTACACTCTTATTTTCATACTTAGCCTTTAAATCTCATGTATTTTATGAGTATGAGCACATTTGAATTTGAACTGGGACATTTAAGTGCTCCATAGCCACATGTGAGTAGTGACTTCCTTATAAGAAAATGTAGATCTAGAGGAATTCATACAAACTTCTCACTGGTTACTTCTGGAAAGGAGATTGGAGTCAGGGAGAGGAAGGCAAGAATTAAAGGAAAGGGCTTTGTGTAGCTGAATGTTTACCATGAGAATGTATTCAGTGTTCTGTGAACATTTACTTTAAAAAGTAACTATATAGATGTCCAACCAATGTACTGTATACTTGAAACTAATTTAAATAAATAAATTTTTTTAAAAAAGAAAAAATGCATAAGGGAGAACCCATTCTAACTGCTGGTTTTTAGCACAGTCCTTTTTTTCTCTTTTGCTTACACCTGCCTCTCCCTTGTCTCACCATCACTCTCTGAAACCCGTAGTTACAAGATATATGTTCCATATATTTCTCATTGCTTATATAATCATAAAAATATGTATACAAAAAAAGTAACAGTTGCTTATTGTAGAAATTTTAGAAAATACAGAACAGTATAGAGAAAAGTAAGTAATCCAAAAGAAATGTTCTAATGGCTCTTCGAGGATCGAGCCTGCTGTTGGGGAGAAACTTTATAGCTGATCCAGGTGGGAATGACTTGCTGACCCATCTTAGGGCTCAACCAGGTTCCTCTTTTGTTAGGGAAGAATAGTAATAGCCACACCAAATTCTGTAATGAGAGTTAAAAGAGAGATATGGGTGAAGTCTGGCATACAGTGATGGTTTAACGAGTGTTAGTAGTTATTATTACAACAGGCTTTTTATGAGAATTTAAATGTAATAATATATGCAGAAGTCTTAACACAGTGTCTGGTACATGGTAGGCACTTAACCAATGATAACTATTTGTCGATGCAAGTCGATCTTATAAATCCTTACGTTTAAGTAGAGACAGATTTATCCTGAGATATTGCCCCGATTAATATTGAGCGGTCACAGCTGACTCCAGTTGTGGGCATAAAAACAGCTTACTGGGTAATGGTCCGTCTTCTTTAAGTCATTCTCAGCTGCCAGCACAGCCTGAATTCTTTATCAGGGCTTAAGGGCTGGCAGCCTAGTTATAGCGCTTATTGACAAGGTCTCTATACTCAGCTGAGGGTCCACTATTATAAACAATAGCTGGGTATCTGATTGCTATAAATAACTAGCACGGAGCAACAGAAGTTAGAGATGAAACTAAAAATATTCGAAGCCACATTGGAAAGAATTCTACCACAATCAAGATATTCTTCCTGTAAAATAGCTGTATAAAGTTAATGTGGATTCTCGCTCAAGACTTCGTAGTCCCTTCACATAGAGGTTGTGAACTAGGTTCACATTCAGCCTTTTCAGTCGATTGCAGCTGCCAGCTGTGGTGGAGCATTCGGTGGCTGGGTGGCGAGCAGGATGGCCACATGGCTTGGCAGAACCTTTAAGAAAAGCAAAGCGGTTTTTCCAAAGGCTTATTTTGCAGGTAGATAACTCTCGTTCTGCCAATACTAGGAGTTTTTTCAGGCAGCATGTCTACCGTTCAGCCTTCCTGCCCGCTCCTGGATCTGAACTAGTATGGATCCTACACAATAACTGTGGATTTTCCTATTTTGTCAGCCTGAAGTAAGTCACAACGTGGTCCTTTAAACATGAAAATTTCATAAGAAGTCGCTGCAGTTGAGACTGAAGTAAAAGACAGCCTAGGGCAATAGTAGTCAATATTACACTTAATATTGCACTTAAAGTCTTAGAGGCGTTGGCAGAGTGATGAAGTTGAAGCAAAAGGACTGTCGTGGTCCCAGGTGCACAAATCATCGTCTTGAAGGAGGTTGTGGAATGTAAGTAGATGCCCCCTTGGTGCTCTGGGGAGGGCATGGCTGGCAGAGGGCCAGAATGGGACCCTTTGAAACATGAGATCCAGGACAGGGGCCCCTCTAGCTGGGGTACAAGGGCATTACTGGCTGAGAGCAGAGGCTCTATGTGTTATGTTCTTGGAGCCCCGAGTGCAGTTCCCATCAGGACTTTTCCAGGAATGGCAGGTCCTCTGTTGGCTCCAGCTGCCTGGATTCTCTCTCTGTGGTCTAGGACTAATTCTCTAGCCAGTCAGAAGTATGTTACCCATAAAATATACCTTCCCACCCAGGTTAGCCATAAACTAGCCTAAAATTTTAAAGGAAACTGTGGTTAATTTGGTTTCTGATACTTCTCTCATATCCTTCCAGCTTCTGAATAAGTATTTCAATAGGTGTGCTTGTCTTTCCTCCACTTTTTAAATTACCACCATATCAATCAAAGACTATAATCCCTGCCACACTTCCTTCAATTCTAACACCAGAATCTTGGCCAGCATCTTAACATTCACAGTAAATAAAGAAAACCGGTCTCTAATTTAAATATGCTTGACCTTCTGTGGGGAGCAAAGTAATCACAGCTTTGTCATGCTCTGGTTTGGTTCAGTGGGTGTAAAAACATGTTCAGATAAAATTGAGATAGCCCCAAATTTCCCCCCGTCCTTCAAACTAAACCCAAGAAAAGTGTTGTTCTGGTTGGTAGTCTCTTTGGCTTAGGACTAGGCCTGCTCGAGGATTCCTCTGTTGGAAATGGTGTGCGCGTTCAGTCTTGCCGAAAGTGTGACTTTGTAGCTTGTCATCTTTCTTCCCTCTTAACTGAATGCATCTTTCTTAAGGATTCCTCTGTTGGAAATGGTTTGCACGTCCAGTCTTGCCGAAAGTGTGACTTTGTAGGAACTTTATAGGAACTTTCTTCCCTCTTAACTGAATGCATCTTTCTTTTATCTGTATATTTATAAGAACTAGAAGTCCCATATCAGTTGTGCTAAGCCAAGCAGCGTTTGGCTGGCATGTTCTCGGCTAGCCTGGAAAATGTGAATTTCTCCCTAGAAGCAAAATCTTATATGAATTGTTTCCCAGTTCTTCCCTCCTCTTTGAAATCTACTTCAAAGTTATTATTTGGCTAACGGGTTATATTTTCTTTCTCTTGAGGTCTATAGTATTGGCCTCTGATATGTGTATGGGGCACGGGTTTTCCTTCTAGTCTGTCGTTTTTATCTATATTACATATGAACGTGATCATTCTCACCCCCAAATATGAAACTAAACCTTCAGGAAATTGTTAAATCCTGTTTCATCTCTATTTAGTTTTTAAAGACATTCAGCCCAAGAAAGAAATAGTCTACTACCTATGCTCTATGATTATAATTTTAAGGATCCATGAATAGATAGCAAATGCATTATTGATGATAGAATCTTTAAAGATAGGGATTTTCAAAGAATTAGTTCAGGGTTTGATTCTGGTTTTGGATAATATCACTAAGTATAGATTCTAGACACTATTCTTGGGAGCTTAATAATCTAATAAAAACCAATTAGATCATATGATATCACAAAAGCTTCGTGATTATTTCCTCCATAGGCAATTAACAAATGTTTAAAGTTAGCTATATTATGTAGAGTCTGCATAAAGTGAAAGAACTGTATTTTGTTATCTTCTCTTTCAAGAAAGAGAGACGAAGTTGAGTTATCTAGAGAGTGAGTGTGTGGCTCTGCTTACAGATAGTGTGGGAAGCCAGCTTCAAGGGCATGTCAACATTCATGAACAATGTATTGAGTTAAGTTCAAATTTTTCCTGCATTACTCTGTGAAACACTGTCTGGAAACTGTTTAGTACATAAATTATTTCTTTCCAGCCTGTGATTCTTGCAGGCAGAAAAGTGAGTTATGTATATGATTCCATTCCTACAGTTATCTTTCAACAATACCTAAGGCAGCAGCCAATTTGCTTCTCTATTGTCATTTACAGAAAATAGATTTCAGGCTTCCATTCAGCTGTGCCAGGAACTCTAGATTTTTGCTTTCAGAATTGAGGCTTTGAAATAATGATAATAGCTACCATTTATAGAACATCTACTATATGTCAGATACTGTTCAAGATGCCTCGCGTGTTTTTTTTCTTTTATTTGATTTTTTAAATGCATGTAATTATGTAAAGTACAAAAGTAATACATGTTTTTTTCCCACAAATCAAGTAATATAGAGCTATATAATGAAAAGTAATTGATTTCTGCCAACACCTTCCTCTAATCCCATCGCTCTGGTAACTGCTGTGTATACTTTCACTTTGCCTGATGCTCAGACACACTTGATATTTCAAATTTTCCCATTATCCCTAGAAGGTTGGCGGCTTTATCTCTGTTTTGTGGATAGGGAAAATAAAGTCCAGTGAAGTTAGTGGCTCTGAGGAACTGAGCATTAACAGAAGGGGTTCTTCCGAGACAACCATAGTGCTTTCATTAAGGTAAAGAAATGTGGGTAAGTAAGAAGCTTAAGGGAAAAATCAAAAGTGTTTCTGGAACCAGGAAAAAGCAAAGGCCACTTCCACGTTGTCAGTCTCCTCTTAGCAGTGTCCCCTGTGTTTGGCCACCTTCCCCTGTGTTCTGCCAACAGTGCAGGGTCAGCGAAAAAAAAGGAGGGCCCCGTGCTCCCCAGCAACAGTTATTCAGTAGCAGCTTGGCATTGACGTTGCTTTGTGGCTCAGCATCTGGGAGAGTTTGTTTGCAGCAAATTATCCTCCACTCACAGATTGTTTTAAACTAGATCTGTTTATCAAATGTAAACTCTAGATAGAATATAATTATACTTTGGGTGTCTTTTTGTCCATAATCATGTCCTATTCAAATAAACTGTAATGATGAATTAGTGAAATATCTAAGCTAAAATAAATGGTAAATGTGGAATTTTTAGCCTAATTCCTCTCCTTTTACTTATATTTTATTCTCAAATAAAAAGGAAGGTTTTTCTTTTTTCTTTTTTTAAATGTATGAAAATGCTTCGAGACTTCATTTGTGTAATGAAAAGCACAAATTATCTTCTGTCTCCTGAAGAGCAAGGTTATTTTCCTACCTAAATGTAGCAATTGGGTCTCCTCTTTTTTAACAAAGCAATATTTCTCTGAAGGCCCGGATATGTACACTCACTCCATTGTATAAAAGTCTCATCCGGTTTGCTTTTCAGCCATGTGATGAAATCCAATGCAACACCCATGTTCTATTGGCTCTAAAATGCAGCAAAATTCACCTTGCCATAGGAAGCAAGGAAAGGAACACATGTGGAGCGTGCTTTTGACATGGTGTGCCTAGAGCTCTTCTCTGGCTTTAGAGATGGAGGAAATCCACTGACACACACCCCACACCCGTATCTATTAGCCATTCTCTGATAGCTGTTTACCCAGGGAGTAGCTCCTGCTGCCTAAAACCTCTGTCTGTGATCTCCCAAGCTAATCAAAGTCAGCTATGGTCAGTAGTTGGATGGAAGAACTCCAGGAAAAATAGCTCAGGCTGCCATAAGTCATCAGCGATTTGTTGGTAATACCAGGCTCTCAGAGAGTAAGGAATCAGTGCCCCGGAGTGGTGTCGGGAAGCATTGTGTAGGCAAAGGATCTTCTCTTTTCTTTAAGCTTCTTAAGGACTTTTAAAACAGAAATTTGATTCCATATTTCATAACCATCATGAAATAGTTCATGGGTAGATATAAAAATATCAGCATATCTCTCCAAATAAAAATCAAAGCAAAAATTTAAGTTTCTAGAATATGAGCCAAGTACTATACTAGACACTTAACACAGTACATGACACCTAGGAGGCTCTCAGTAGATGTTGTTGAATAAACGATGCATGAGACAACAGGGAGTTCTCAGAATTGGCAGTTGGCAATAGCTGAAATCAGAGTGAAAGAAGACTTTGAGTTCTTTCAGATGGAAGTACTTCTGGCAGGGACTAGTGAGCTGAGATTTCTATAAACCAATGTGGTATCACAATAGTAGCAGCATTCCAATCCACCTATTCTTCCATGCTTGCAGCTCTGGTGCAGTCGATGAAAGTTATATCTAAGAAAGTTAAAATGCCATTTTGCCCACAATTGTTAACTAGGTATGAAAATTGGAATGACTCTAAATATTAGAAGGAAACTGAACTGGCGGGTGACCTGCTGGGTTGGATAGTTTGGGAATCATTTGGCTGATGATGCTAATCAGTCACCATTTTGTTTTGAAATGGAAGCCCAGTAATCAAATAAGTTTAGTAAAATTCCTTGTGTTTACAGAGATCTAGTCAAAATGACTCTATATTTTCCTACTTAAGCATCCTAGTGGAAGTCGTGTTTTGCCTTTCTAATTAAATATTTGCTTACATGTGTGTGACACAATGTCGCTGAATGAAACAAAAAGCACATTTCTAATTTTTATGGGAATTAGAGTTCAGGTTTTTCTTTATCTCGAGGCCCCAAGTTGCCAGAAAAAAATATATCTGTTATTATGTATCTGTCACCTAATAAGTTGGATTATCAAATTCTAAAAAACTTACCACACGTTTATAACAAGAATGAGTCCACAGAATGTGAATAGCACCGAATTTGATGCAGAAGTCTGGTGAAGCCATTTACCAGTGTTTTCACTTTGGGAGTATTACTTAATAATCCTTGGTTTCCTCACTGCAAAATGAGGAGAATATAACTGCTGCCCACCTTACAGGGCTGTTGAGAGAAGCAATCATATATGCTAGGATGACAGGACCGTGCAGAGAATAAAAGTACAAACTTGGAGTCTGGGGTGGTGGCAGGGCTCTGTTTGAGCTTTGGCACTACCACCGACTCTGTGGTTTTGAGCCAGGAACTTAGTTTCCTCATCTGTCAGATGGGGGTATTGATAATACCAATCTCAAACACTTGTTGAAAAGATTAAATAAGATGATATACGTCAAGTACTAAGCATCTATGATAATGGATAATACTGATGAACACTTACTGTGTTCCAGGTACTTAGTAACATGCATGACTGTGCTCTCTGGGCTATAAACTGTGTGAAGTGGAGACCCGGTTAATGTGCTTTTCCAATCCCAATCTTTGCTCCTCTGTGGCCTTGCTTCTATAGTCCGTACACTTACCAAGTAGAGAGTTCTTAGGGAGATGCTTACCAGGGGATAGGGGAGAGGCCAATTTGCAGGACCTACTGCTCCAGAGAGGAAAGCCCCTGGGGTAAGAAACTATCCCTGGAAAGAGATCTCCAGCCCAGGGATTAGATTTGGTTGAGCCTCAGAGGAAGCAGACCTATGATCTTGCACTCTGGAGGCATTTCTGTTAGGCTTTGTCACAAGGGTCCAGAGCTCTGGGTAAAAGGAAGGGATAGCCAGAAAGAATGAGAAAGAAGAGACTAGTTTTGCATATCCTTCCCCTCCCTCAAATCAGCCTCCATCTTTCGATTGTTGTCACCTTCAACGAACAAAATAATTACCTGTTATTTTATTATTATAACTACTTTTTATTATCAGCACAATTGCTATTATTATTAACAGCTAACGTACAGTGAATGCTTACACAGGACAAAATTCATTGACTTATATAACATCACAGCAATCCTATGAAGATTTTATTATTATCTTTATTTCACAAGTGAGTAAAGTGAGGATAAATCAGAGGGTAAAATAATTCCCTGAGCTAGCAAGTGGTGATGCTGAGACTCAAACCCGGAGTTGTGTGTGTTCTGACCCCTTATTTCTAGCTACTATACTACTCTCTGATTTTCCTAATGATTCACAACTAGAGTTCAAACTCGACAAGACACTTGAGTTCCAAATCCATGTTATACTTCTTTGTACCCACCTAACACTTAAGCCAGTGAAAATCAGGCAATAGACTATCAGTCTATGTCGTTTGAATATTTGCTCATCCTCACCAAGATCTAGTAGAAGTCTTTTCTTTTAATTCTGATAATTTAGCACACTAGCATTTTTAAACAATGGAAACATCTTTCAACCTGTTTTATTTAGGGAAAGTCATGTTAATCTGCACTTCCATTCAAAGCTGATGGTTCCTCTGTTGCTCTAGGATCTAGATGGACTCTGAGTTCTCATCTCTCCTGCCCTCAGGGCCTCAGAGTGAGTGAGGATGGAGAGAAAGCTCGGTCTGGATGCAGGGAGCACCAGTGTTGGTCGGGCTGGACCCAGGCAGCCCCACTTTGGCCCTATTCCTTCCATCCCCAGGAAAGCCACCTCCTCTTTCCTCTGCCCTCCAGACTGCCTTCCTCAAAGAAAGAGAGCAGTGCCTAGCAGTTTGCTCAGCACTTCTAGAGTCTTTCCAACAGAAATGAACTTCTGCTCAACTTGTCCTTAGGTCTATTTTGAAAAGCAAAATAAACAATTCGGGTTGATAGTCAGTGTGCCAGAACACAAACAAAGTCCCATTTTGTAAAACAGAGAGTGAACTTTCACCTTCTGAAAATTTTTGGTTTTCCTATATGAAATGTCTTTTATTGTTTTAAGATACATTCTCCTGTGATTTTTTTCATATTACAAGGGTTTTCTTAAGCTTAATATAATTTATTGTAATTAATCCTCTCAAATGAAAAGAGGAAGCTGAGTGTAGAATTGTAGCTAGAGTTTTAAAAACATTTATGAGCAAAAACTATAGGATTTACCATATAAACAAGCTCATTTAATGTATCATGTTAATCACATAGCTATAAATACAAGTTGGATGAAAAGCCTTGATTGGATTTGTTCTATGCTGCTCTGCTGATGCAGCTCTAATTGCATATGATAAGAAAACTCTTTAGTCAGAGAGCACATCAGACTGCCACAACCGCTCCAGCAACCTGCTCCAGTGAAATAGCAAACAAATGTCATGTCAGCCGCTTGCCTCATGGGCAAAATAAATAAATAAATACCGAATACTTCCCCCTATTTGCTATTCAGTCAGAATTTAACAAGGAGAGATACTGATTGTACTATACCTCCAGAAAGGAAACAGTCGCTCAACCTTTTTTTTTTTAAACCCATAGAAGTTGTAATCGTAATGAATTATAAACCTCAGGGCAAACTATGGTGAGCTCTTTACCATGTTCCACAAGTAGCAATAGACTGGATTTCAGCAGCCAAGGTATTTTAACCTCGGGTAATCAATCAGAGGGTTAGAAAGGAGTAAATTAAAGTAACCTAGTACTCCCAACACTATTGATTTATCATCTATCATAGCAAGTAATACACACATTGATTGCCTGCTCTCTTGAGGAAGTAAGTCTACAATCAACTGCTGTTTATCCGTGCCCGATTTCTAACCTAGTGTCAGTTTAAACTATTGAGGTAATGGAATCAAGACTAACTGTAACATCCGCTTTAGAAAAACGTAATTAGAAAGGTAAATATGCTGAATTCATGAACCAAATATAAATTCCTTTCGGATTACACACGGTTATGGACTACCAGTGTATCCATATGCCTAATCCCTTCCATTAGTGTGGATAATCCAGAATCGGATACAACTATTTACATGTTGAAAGTGGTGATAGTTATTACATGACATGAGTTTCACTAATTCCACCAACTATGTTTTTCTTTGCCAACAATCTTCCCTTTAAGGCCTGTTGTTATGCATGCAATTTTGTTTACTTTTTGGGTTTCCTAATTTTAAAAGCACGGATTTAGGCATGATTGTTCATGTTTGGGGGGAAAAAAGTCTCTAACGATTCTGGCTTGAAAGGAGGCTACATTCAGAATTTACTCTATTTCACATTCCCAAAGATAATCTTCCTGGCTTTGCCCCTCTCTCCTGCAGCAACCATCCACTATGAGTTATGCAAGACACATCATTAAGAAGGAAGGCTTGGGACTCCAGGGCCTCAACAAAGGATTTACAGCAACTTTGGGACGTCATGGGGTTTTCAACATGGTTTATTTTGGCTTCTACTACAACGTCAAAAACATTATTCCTGTCAATAAGGTAACTATTTAATAGATTAAAATCCTGGAGGAAAAATCCTATCGATGATGATAGCTACATTTGTTGAGTGTTTATCATGTCCTAGGTACTGTGTAAAACACTTACACAGTTTGTCATTTGAACCATAAACCAAACGTGAAGCTCTTCTAAGTGCAGGCCCTGGCAAGTGCACAAATCGCACACGCATGAAGCGGACCCTCTTTTTCAGACTCTGAGATGAGTAATCTAAACAACACGGGAGGAGTGTCCCAGCCTCCCTATCTCCAGTTCTCCAAAGGCATGAGACAGGTATCACACACGGTGAAATAAATTAGTTACATAAATTATTTATGTATAGGATATAAATACAATATATATTGTTATATGTATTTGTACATGTATATAGTAATGCACATGTTATAATAAAATGAATTTGGTTACATTTAAGAAAGAAATTCAGAAAGATTAATAAGATTTATATATGATCGTGTGTTACTAATGCTTAAAAATATCCACAAGTGCAAACTTCATTCTATAATTAATCAATGCATTTAACTTATTAAATGTTATGCATTATTAAAAAAACAGAAGCTTAAATATTTACTTTTTAAACAACATCGTGATATTCTGAAACTATGGGATGAGCTCATTTATCTTGCCAGTTTACAGGGATGAGATCACACTGGCCCTTATAGGCCACACAAAGAATTCTTATCTGAAGAGCCCTGGGAAGCCAGCAAAAGATTTTAGGCAGAGGAATTACCTGATTACTCTGGCTGCATGTGGAGAATGAGTAGAATCGGGGTGGTGAGGGAAAGGCAAGGTGTAACATGGAAATGATTTCAATGAGAGATACTGGAGTATTGGACTACAGTGTTCATAGTGGAGACAGTGAAAAATGGACAGATTTGAGAAATCTTCAGAAGGCAAAATCTATAGGATGTGGTGATGGTGTATACGTGTATGTTGAGAAAACGGATGGTGGGTAGAGGGGATGCCTAGGTTTGGGGCTTGAACAACTGAAAGAATAATGGTGCCAGTCACTGAGAAAGAAATCCTCTGAATGAGAAACAAGTTTATGGGAGAATATTATGGACTTAGCCTGGCAACTGAGTTTAACTACATTTTGAATTCTAAAGTGCAGATGTTAAGTATTGATTGTGCATCCTGCAGCTTGACAGGAGGGCTCTGAGTTGGAGATAGACATGTGAAAGTCATCAGTATACCTGGGCAAGTATACCTTTACGGATGAATAATCTTGGGCCAATCACTTCCCTTCTCTGAGCTTTAGATTTTTATCTGCATTTGAAAAGCTAAGATTGTACCTTCTACCTGATAAAATTGTTTTGAGGATTAGAATAAAGAACATGTGAAGTTGTTGGTGAATTTTAAGGTGCCGTAGAAGTGTTAAGAGCGGTGGTGCTGATGACAGCTATGGGGAAAGGAGTAGAGGTGGCAAAGCTGGTGATGAGACCAGTTAGCTAGCATGTAGACCTGCACGAGGAATTTTTCCCCAGGACCATTCCTTTTGAACTTAAATGAACACTGTGATTTTTCTTGCCTACAACAAAGTCACTGATTTTATGTGTTGTGTAATATAAGCCTGATTCAAAACTAGGAAACCAGTATTCTTTAAATTTAAACCATAATAAATCAATCCTTTGTGAAGGGGAAGGTATGATAATCATTAAAACATGTTGAAGAAAGTCATCAAGTTGTTAACCACAAGGAGGAGGTGCTGTTCCTTAAAGGCTTTGTCTCATCATTGCTGTGGGCCGTCTCTAGCCATAAGCTTTGGACAGTTTGTTTACAAGACTATTGTTTCAGTTCCCTCGCCCAGCAATTGGTCATTCTGTTTTCCAAGGGAAGTTGAGATTTCACCAACTCTGAGTGGCATGGCATAATTCTAGATTTTTCTTTAATTTAATTTTTTTAAATGCATAAATTGTTTTACAGTGTTTTCCATTTTCAAAGTATTCGATTTTATAAAAAACCGTCCATAATAGTTATTTCTGGGAAGTGAAAATGGGGAGTCGTGCGTGCGTGTGTGTGTGTGTGAGAGAGACAGACAGACAGACAGACAGAGACAGAGAGCGAGGATGAGGAGGAGGGGAGGAAAAGAGGGAGGGGGTAGGGGAGGGGAAGGGCACAAAAGAGGGAGAGCAAGAGAAAGCAAGCAGCAGTGGAGGGAAAGTCCTTTTCTTTACACCATTCTGAGCTGTTGGAAGCTTCTAAAATAAGCGTGTATTATTTTTATAATAGAAAATAAATCACTGAAAATTTTAATAGAATCTCACAAAATAGAGTACCTAGTTAACTTTTTCACATTTTACTGAACTCTAAGGCTATGTCTACAGAGGTAAAATAAGAACTTAAAACAGTAAACCCAGATAACTCAGGTCAGATATCCACTCCTGAAGTTGTTAACTTGTAACTCTTCAGATTGGTGATCTCTGGTAGATATAATTTTCAAGTTATCACAGAAACATTCCAATCTTATATCCCTTTTCAAACTATCAAAACCATTTTTGTAGACTACATGCTTTTCCCTGATCCTCATCACAATAACTGTCATTTGCAGATGAGGCAACCAAATGGGAAGTTAGGGCCCAGAGCTGAAAGTTACTGAAATAATTTATCTGAGGTCATATAGCGAGTAGAGGGAAGGCAACAGAGGCCAGAACTCTTTCCACTATTTCATATAATGCTTTAACTCTACATATTACCTTTTTGTCACACATAGTTACCTCTTAAAAATGGTAACTAAAATTTGAGTGAAATAGCTAGAATATTCAGGTAATATAACCAGGTTCCTCTTGTGCCTCATTCAGACCTGTAAACTGGACCTCCCTTTTTACATCCTTAATCTATAATCCATAAAAACACAGAATTATAAGACACAGCCCTGGAAAAACTGGGATTACCAGTTTGAAAATGGTGCCCTGTGTTATATTCTCTTAGATTTATTTTTAGGATCTAGCTGTTCCTACTGAATGGTGAGTAAGTAGCTGCAATAGAGAAAAGACTGCTCTGGATGTTAACTGACCATGGCCTTCATTTAATGGAGGCATTTATTTACATCTTAAAGTAAATGGAATGGAATGTCAGTTTAAAGAATTATCCTTCTTTCCCAGAAAGAGGCCATCACTTCTCAAAGTAAAGCCCACTAGAAACAGATATTGATTAACTTAAATGCTGACATCTTTTTCAAATATCCATGGGAGTAAGCTTTCATTCCCAAAACAATTTCTTTCATTACTCTTCCAAGTTGGGCATGTTCAGAGCATAATACTTGTGATGTGGACACACAAATGAGAATCGTGAGATTAAAATGTCTTTAGTAACTTTGTCTTCTGCTTCTATATTTCTGCCTTTCATAGGTTTCCATAAGTAAAATAATAATAATAATAGTAGAAATTGCTGTCTAAAGCATGGCTGTCAAGCGTATCAAACTGTGCTTTCAACTTGCATCCTAATTAAGCATGTTTGCAGCATGTAAGCATGTTTTGCCAAAAACAGTAGACCTTTTTTGTCGAATTGTGCCATGATATAAATTACATGTGTGGGTTAGAAATATTCTAGGAGAGAACAATTTTTCATATGTTCAGTCTTTCTTACTTAATAAACCATTTAGACTTGTCCCTGTGTCCATTTTACTACAGACAGCATCAGTCAAAGATATTTTATTTTCTACTAGGGTTATATTCATAAGAGATTGCCTTTTAGATTTTCCTTTTTCTTTTGATTTTTAATATTTTTTTTGTTTTGTAAATTCTGTAGAATGCCTGAGGGTGGTGCCAGACCTACTTCAGTTTATCAGAAGAAATGTGGAAATGTGTTAGTTTCATAATTTGGAGCTATATTTTTTCCCAAAGGTGTGCACTAAGCTGAATGAAAGTACACCTTTGGGTTCAAATGGAGAACTTAGGCAGAGCTGCTTGTATTTTGTAAAGAAGAATCTCAGTAGAATTAGATCATAGTAGGATTTAATTTATGGCTAGTTATTTTTCTAATTCTCCTCTACTCAATCATTAGTCTTACCATCACCTGGTAATGGGAAGGGCAGGAGCATTCAAGTTCCATTAAGAACATTCTCCTTTCTAGTAACCACGGGGGCAAAACTACAAGTGTATATTATCTATAAAATTCCAGAATATGCGACAAAATTCTGCAGTATAAAGTAGTATCTTTCATTGGCAGTTTTCACAGACTCCCTGAGGTGTGTGTGTTGGGGTGCAGTGGGATATGGGGAGGGCAAAAAGAAAGGGGGCAGGGGTTCTGACACTTTCTTAAATAAACTTAAGGCCAAAATTTTCCAGTCAGGCATCACCCAAGTGGATGGAAATGAAGTGCAAGTAGCTTTAGATTCTCAGTAGGTTCCTCCTATTCATTCATTCCAGAAGTATTCATGGCACATCTACTGTGTGCCAGGTACCATCTCACTGTGTCAGCACCACTTCTGCCATAATGGGGTTTACAGTCTAGTAGAAGAGACAGATGCTAAACAAGTCATTACACAGGGAACTGAAAATTGTGGCAATCACGCTAAGTGCCATGAAAGACAACTATCAAGCTGTGGGAATTCATAACCCCAGATCTTGATCTAGCGCACGGAGGAGTAGACTGAAGTTATAGGAAAGACCTTCCTTCAGAAACAATGTTTAGGCTAGGGTTCAAGGATGAGGATAAGCCAGGCTAAGATGAGGAGGATGAACAGGATGTATGACTACTCTGAAGCAGAAAGAGGTTCGGGGAAGACGGGAGAGGCTAAAGGGTGAGGGGAACTGGTGTATGGTGAATCATGGGGGAAGGGAAGTGGAGGCTGCAGAGGGAAACTGGGCCAGAATGTTTGAGGCATGTAATAGTAAGGCAGTTGGTGCCCTTTAATGATTTAACTGAAGGATCGTGTTGAACAAACATATTACATAAGTGGAACTAAATGGGCATGGGAAAGTTTCATTTATAGAAGAAGTCTAGAAGTGGAATCTAATGAAATAAATTTGGTTCAAAGACTTCGTGATTATCTGCCTACCTCCATATCAAATCATCTCAGTGGGTCTTTGCCCTGACTTCTCAACCTTTAGAATTTTGTTTTGGGAACCTGGTTTGTTAGTTTTCCTTGGAGTCAGTGCCTTTATTGAGGTAGGGAATAGATAAAGCATACCAAAACAGAAAAATCCTATGGGTTCCCAAGGAAATATATTAATACTTTCTTGCATTTTGTATGATAATACTCAGTGATATAATTGACTCTCAGAAGGAATTATCTATCCATGTAAATTATATATATGTGTGTGTGTGTGTGTGTGTGTGTATAATATTGAGAGAGACAGATGTATGTTTATAACACACATTTATCACTTATACATGAAATAATATATATTAAATAATCAAGTTATAAGTGTTATGCTTAAACCCTAACCCATTTTGACATTGTATGTATTTTATATTTGAGCTAAGTGGGTAAGACCTTTAAAATTATTTTACATTTCACGACACTTTAAAGAACAGATAGCTTAAGGGGAAAAAAGGAATTTTCATGGTTATTTTCTGAATGGCTACATTTAGATGCTGAGCTTTTAACAAGACTTTGATTTCATTCCAAAGCCCAGAGCCCTGCCAGGATAGGATCTTGGGAATACTCCACATTCCTTAAAGAGTACTTATCAATTAAACCATCTCATTTTAGTTAGTGACCTTCTGTGGAGTGAGGAGCTAGCATTTCCCCAAATTATCTCACATGAAGAGAAAACAAACACTGTAATAGATTCTTCTGATAGCTGTGAAGCGGAAACGAATGTATTTTTTCATTAAGCTTCAATAGCAGGTATTTTCATTGGGGGACAAAACAGCACAATACCATGACATCAGGGGGGGTAAATGCATTTGTCAGAGTTTATGAAAAAAAACAAACAAACAAACAAAAGAGAGCCAAGATTAGAGAAGATAAAAGGTATTTTATTTTCTGAGAGCTAACTCTATTTTTAGTTGACTTGGACCCACTAAAACTCACAATATCTTAAATGTAAATTTCTTCCTTAAAAAAAGAAAAAAGAAAAAAAGGCAGTTCGCTCTCACTCAAGCTGCCTTCTTGTTCAGTTACCAGGAGGCAACTACCATTTCAGCACACCACATCATTTTCATGACAACTATTGCCAGCTGTGGGGCAGGTGATAAAGAGTGGCTATTATTTGCCTTGCTGTTGCTACCAGGTGCTTAACTAGTATGTGTATGTACCTCCTTTATAATTACTTCTGAGACCTTGGTTCTTTGTGTAGTATGTCTTTACAAAGGAAAGATAAAGCATTTATTAAATGCCTATGATGTATCAGGCCTCTGATGCCCGAGCCCATACTCTTAATCACTGTACTATACTTCTTTAAATGTATGTCTACGTGAGCCTTTGAGTCTTTCCTTCTTTAAAATATATTCACAGTTCCTCAACCCCTCTTTACGTGACAGTTTCTGGTCCTCTGTATAGTCTGTCTCTCCCAGTATAAATGCATCGGATTTGTCAATGTCAGTGTCAGAACAAAACACGATACTATAGTTGTGAGGTGATTAATTCAGAGTATGCTAGGATCAACCCTTCCTGTGATCTGAACACACGTCTTTCTTCATGCAGCCAAAGATTGTACAGAGATGAATTCTAGGGAGATTTGTCAGGGGCTTGGAGGAAAGTAGAATGTTGTTGCTTTTATATCAAAATTTTGGCATGTATAAATCTTTATGGTCAATTAAAATCCCAGATTACATGAACTGCAGTCAAATCAAGATTATCTCATCTTGAACTTGTGTAGTTTGTGTTCATTATGATTAAATTTAATCCTGTGGGTTCAGTCCAGTGCTAGAGCCTGTGATAATTTTCAGTCGATGTTGACTTTCTCATCTATCATTCAAGCTTCCCCTCCCAGACTGTATCATCAACAAATCCAATGAGCAGACCTTTCACTCAGGCTCATCCAGCCCCTCTTCAGGCTGCCACATGGACCTACTTTCACAGAAGAATTATTTTGTTTAGCCAGATGAGGATTCTTCAGCTATCCAACCATCCATCCTCCTTTCAGTGTCTTATTAATTCAATGTCTTATTAATCAGGATAACATGGAAGACCTTTTCAAGTGGTTTTCTGAAATCAAGGATGATTCAAAAGAAAATGGAACTTTCAAAAATATATTACTAGAGTAGGTTTTCTGCAGTTTTTTAATGTTGGGATGCATCACAAACTTCATGTTTGTATCACCTCTTGCTTACATCCTTGAGGAAATGAAGGATTGCATCATGACTACCTCCTTCAGCTGTTGATGATGATATGCAACAAAGGGGATGGAATTAATTTAAGTATAGAATTGATGTGTTCTGTTAGCACAAACCGACCATTTGTAATATTATGAAAATAACTATTAAAATTGGTTTTGACCACACATTTATATATAAATGTTCAATTCTTTTTGAATCACCCTGTTACGGTCACGACATTCTTGACATCAATTTACTCACCTACTGGGAGAGGAGGGAGTGGAATAAAGGAGTTCTGCAAAGAAATGCTCTGTGGTACCTGCAGATATGACTCTTCATAGGACCACCGTGTTGTCTTTAATTTTCTTATCCAAAGTATTTTTATGGAAGTCACTCCTGAACAATAATTTTAGTTCTTCAAATGGCAAACCTATTTTAGCGATGTGTGACAAGCAACATTAAATCCACTCTAGAATCATCCAAGGTCAATCCTGAACACAGAACATTTCTCTCCATGTGTTCATTTTAAGGTTGTCTGAGGAACCAGGGGCTACTGACTTCAAGTTAGGTCATTAAGAATTTTGTTAAAATTACTCAAAGCTAAAATCAAGAGGATGTCAGATTTGGTGTGGTTCCAGGAGAAAATTTAAAGGTGAGTGAATTTGCAAGGAGCAAAGGAAATCTGATTTGGGCTGAAGCGAAGTAGGAAGATTCTCAGACTAGATTTTGAAGTGTATGTTCATCTTGAGCTCCCTTGAATGAAAAGCCCATTGCTGTAGTCTGCTCAACCTTGCCTTGTAGGGAGTATCAGGCTTCCTGGACAGTCTGGCTCACACCCCTAGTCCTCACTAGCCAACAAATCCGACTTCTCCCATTTTCCTTAACCCTCTCCTTCTGACATGGCTCAGTGTGGAATGTCTTCTTAAAGACGCCAGACCTTAATCACAAAAGCCTGTGAGATGGGCAAAGGTTCTCTGTTTATCTAGCTAGCAGCCAGCTGGCCAGTCATAAAGCAAAGCATCAAATCCCATGCCAGGGAAGGTAAAAAGGGAGGCATATGCTTTTTTTGATTAAGATATTTTGCCTCTCTGCATATTAACTCCTTAAGTGCCATTGCCTTAAATTAATGGTGCTGTTTTTAGCTGTTGGCTATATTGTTTGGAGTAGATGGTTAAATTAGTTACAAATATGTAATGTATTGATAACTATTTTGAGTCCATATGATCCCATTTCTGGATGACTGGGTGACTTTTGTTGAATTTTTAGAAGTTGTGGAACACCATGGCTGTCAATGTTTTAAGATCATATGCTAGTTAGTGTCTTTTGTTAAGCTGTGGAGAACCTATAAATATATGTCCTGTCAGGGAAACCCAATGATGGTCCTTAAGAGGGGCTGGCAAATACACCTTTTCAGCTCTGCACTCACACAAATCACAATGTCATGGAAACAGCCAGAGAGTTCTAGTAAGAGACCTGATACTGATTCCCAATTCTGGCGCTTACTAGTTAGCCATGTCTTTTTTGCTAAGTTATGCCTTCTCTCTGTCTCAGTTTTCTCATTTGTGAAATGGAATGTCAACATCAGCCTTAAAATGTTTGCCAAGGAATTATTAATTTTTTTTAAACTGTAAATATTGGATTTTGTATTACTATCACAAAATAAAATTGATGCATGTAATATTCATTAACATTTCAGGCTACTCAGCTCCAGTTTAGTTATCGGGCTCATATTTTATGAGAAAAATTAGAAAATGTTTAGAGGAAAAAAATAAAGCTCATCTGTAGATGAGGAATTAATACGTACTACTTATAAATAAATATTTTAAAAGAACTGTGTTTTTAAGCATGAAGATTATTTTAATAACGTTTTTTAAATCATGATGAATTATATCAAGAATGGTGACAGTTGATTGCCCTTACAATGGAGCAAAATAATTTAGGCTAATGTGTGAGGAATGTGGGTTAGCAACAAAGAAAGTTTCCTGATTGATGACAGTTGGAGCAAATTATGGAAATTTTTAATGACAAGTCAAGTTGGAAATTTTTAATGACAGAACAGATTTTTCATCAACATTAATATCCGTTTAAAAAATTAAGATGTGATCCATCCTAAATATTTTACTTAGGCTAGATGACATTCCTTTTTTCTATCAATTTTTAGAGATTTTTTTATTTTATTATGGTAAAAACACTTACCATGAGATCTGCCCTTAACAGATTTTTAACTATACATTATTGTTGACTATTGGTACAGTGTCATACAGCAGATCCCTAGAGTTTATTCATCTTGCTTAGCTGAAACTGATTAGTAACTTCCCATTTCCACCTTCCCCCAGCCCCTGGCAACCACCATTCCACTTTTTGATTCTATGAATTTGACTACTTTAGATACTTCATATAAGCAGAATCATACAGTATTTGTCTTTCTGTGAATGACTTATTTCACTTAGTACAGTGTCCTTAAGGTTCATCCATATTGTCACATATTGGAGAATTTTCTTCTTTTTAAAGGCGAATTATATTCCATTGTATGTCTATGCCACATTTTCTTTATCCATTCATCTGTCAATGGACATTTAAGTTATTTCCAACTTTTGGTTATTGTTAATGATAAGGCAATGAACACAAGAGTGCAGATATCTCGACATTCTTATTTCAATTATTTTTTTCCACCTTCCCCCAGCCCCTGGCAACCACCATTCCACTTTTTGATTCTATGAATTTGACTACTTTAGATACTTCATATAAGCAGAATCATACAGTATTTGTCTTTCTGTGAATGACTTATTTCACTTAGTACAGTGTCCTTAAGGTTCATCCATATTGTCACATATTGGAGAATTTTCTTCTTTTTAAAGGCGAATTATATTCCATTGTATGTCTATGCCACATTTTCTTTATCCATTCATCTGTCAATGGACATTTAAGTTATTTCCACATCTTAGTTATTGTGAATAGTGTTGAATATTGTGAATTGTTAATATTGTGAACGAATATAGGGGTTACTAATATCTTTTTGAGATCCTGATTTCAGTTCTTTTGGATAAATACCCGGAAGTAGGATTGCTAGATCATATAATAGTTCTATTTTAATTTTTTAAGGAAACTTTATACTGTTTTCCATAGAGGCTGCACCATTTTCCAACAGTGTACAGGGTTCCAATTTTTTCACATCCTTGACAACACTTGTCTTTTGTTTTTTGATAACAGCCACCCTAAGAGATAGGAAGTGATATATCTCATTGTGGTTTTGATTTACATTTCCCAGGTGATTAGTAGTGTTGAGCATTCTTTCATATCCCTGTTGGCCAAATGTATGTCTTCTTTGGAGAAATGTCTATTAAAGTCCTTTGCACATTTTTAAATCATATTGTTGGTTTTCTTGGTATTGAGTTGTAGGAGTGCCTTATATATTTTACATATCAATGCCTTATCAGATATATGGTATGCAAATATTTTCTCCAATAGATTGCCTTCTTACTCTTTTATTTTTTTTTGCTGTTAAAAGCTTTTTAGTCTGATATAGTCCCACTTGTCTATTTTTGTTTTTGTTGCCTCTGCTTTTAGTGTTATATCCATGAAATCATTGCCAAGACCCATGTCACAAAACTTTTCCCATGTCATTTCTTCTAGGAGCTTTATGGTTTCAGGTCTTATGTTTAAGTCTTTAATCCCCTTTTCATTGATTTTGTGTATGGTTTAATATAAGGGCTCAATTGTATTCTTTTGCATGTCGATATGCAGTTTTTCCAGCACCATTTGTTGAAGACTATTCTTTCCCCATCGTATATTCTTGGTACGCTTGTTGAACATTAGTTGACCATATACGTTTGGATTTATTTCTGGGCTCATTATTCTGTTGCATTGGTCTCTATGTCTGTCTTTATGCCAGTACCATATTGTTTTGATTACCATAGCTTTGTAAAATAGTTTGAAATCAGGAAATATGGTACCTCCAGCTTTATTCTTCTTTCTCAGGATTGATTTGGCTATTCCTGGTCTTTTTGTAACTCTCTGTGTTGGTGTCTGTACACTAGACAAAGCAGACACCTTTCCTAGTCTTTGTGGACTGGCCTTATACTGGAGAAGACCCCCATGATTTAGTCTGAGAAGGATTCTGGGGGCCTATACCAACTCTGTCCCTCTCCAGAGAGAAACAGACAGCTGTTGTTTTAGTCTACTCACTTTGTGATGAACAAGGGGAAAACTATGGTATCTACCAGTCTAAACCTCCATCTCAGCTCTCCTCCAGATGGCTAGATCTGTCAGAACCCCAAGACTGGAAAGAAAGATACCAGTTCTTTGGGCAGCCCAGAGAAGTTAGGGTGCTGGATACATAGATCAACCCTTTGACTCCCAAAGAAGAAGCCGAGAGCTGAGGTTTTTCATCAGCTTGTTCCATGTTGAGCAGTGGGGAGGGTCTATGGCATCTATCAGCCCATGTCATCATCTCCAGTACCCCCAGGTGGCTCAACTGTGCTGGACTCATCAGAGCGCCAAGCTTGGCAAGACAAAAGCCAGTCCTTTGGGGAGTCTCCTCAGAAAAGTTGGGGTGCTGGACATGCAAACCAGTTTCTTCTCTCCCATAGGAGAGTCTTCTTGATTGTATGGCTGGGACAGGTACTCTGGTGGGAGGGTGTCCTGAATCTCCCTACTGGTTTCCACGAGTCTGGTTTGCATGTTTACTCAGAGTACAGGAGACTTTCAACTAATTTTTAGTTTTCTCACACAGAGAAGTTGTCTGAGAATTGTTGTTGAATCAGTGTGTTTGTAGGAGGAAGGAGAGTCCATGGCTTTCTACTCTGCTATCTTGTTGCTGTCACTCCTTAGGCTGGGTGATATTCTGAATTTACTTCTAATCTTGTGATTCTACGATTTTATCTTCTACCACTTACATCTTCTCTCGGACTTGGAGGTGATTTCCTAGGACATTGAATTAAAGTCCTATGTGGCAAGTGTATGTATCTAATTCTGCTGTTTGCTGTCTGACCGTCTTAGAGCTTCTCAATATTTTGGCTTTTTTTACTTCTAAATACTAGTATCTTGGCTCTCTTTTGACTAATTTAAAATTATATCCCCTCAAAGGTAGGAAATTTCTGTACACCTCAGTTACCTCATCTCAGAGATGTTGTGAGGCTTAAATATACAGAACGTGTTTGACACAGTGCACATGGTGAGTGTCTTATCATCATCATCTTTTTCCAGTTTTTAAAATAAATTAATGGAAAAGGCAAAGTGACACTCCAAGTAACATGATACTCAAGCAAGAAGGCTAGCCATTCAGCTAATACATGGTGACTTGTAATAATGAGATATCTTGTGTTGACTTTCTAAACACCCAACAAGTGACTAAGTCTTTTAGAGGCAGAAGCTCAGTACTTTCTAACAGGACATTGATAATGAAAGCCCAGGAATAACTTTCTTCTCTCTACTGCACGTTTCCTCCTGCATTTTGTTCATTCCCCCACTTTGGTACTCATCACACTATACTGTGATACTTGATGATATACCCAACTCCACTCTGGACCATTTACCTTCAAACTCAACTCTAGCACCAGTGTAGGAGCAGGCACATATAGATATCCAATAAATAGTTTTTGGATGAATACACAACAAATGAATGATAAATGACAGAAATATGATACAATGATTAAGAGTACCTGGTTGGGAGTCAGAAAAACCTTACTTCAAATCCAGGCTCCACCTCTTATAACTGATATGATCTTGGACAACTGACTTAACTCTTTAAGTCTCATGTCCTTATCTGTACAATGGTATTACATACCTAATTCATAGGGTTCTTAACATAATATATGTTTTATATATATTTTTGCATATAACATTATCTTATAATAAATAATTATTATTAATAGTACCATTTTTCATAATGAAAGGGGTGAAAAATACAAATATCATAACATTTTATTGCTTCTATTTTTGCTATTAATTTTATTGTCATTTGTTGTGGTGGTTATTGACAGAAATGCTGGAGTGATTCATCAATAGCCAGTACAGAATACCCATGCAGACTATGTGATAAGTGTCACTGAGACTCAACAGCCTCATGGATGTTCACTCTTGCTTTGGACTGAGCCTGGGGAGTTAACAGCATTGCCTTTAGTTCTGTAGCCTTAAGAAAACAATGCCCTGCTTCCACCAAAGAAAGCTTTAAAATGCTTTCCAGAACCTCCAGAGCCTCTCAGAGCATCACTTATCCAGCACAAGGATCCAGAGGGATGAACCATAAACTTCAGTGAAGCAGTTGTTCTCAGATTTTAGCATCAATCAGAATAATTTGGAGGACTATTTAAACAGATTGATGGGCTTTATCCCCAGAGTTTAGATTCAGGAGGCCTGGGATAGAACCCCAATTTTCATTTCTAATAAGTTCCGATATGATACTGATGATAGTGGTTCAGGGACCACACTTTGAGAACCATCGAGCTTACCGATATAGTTGAAGTATGAGTAACCTGA
>NW_006436664.1:4453052-4515948 GCF_000325575.1 Pteropus alecto
CATGTATGTGGCAATCTTTTCACTAAGGTGAATTGCCTGATAACCCTCGTGAAGAATAGGGCTTCATGTTTTCAGCTCCGATATTTTCAACCCTGCACTGCCCTTTTCTTACTTTATAAATTTATTGGTAGGGGAAATGGTGTTATGACGTCTTTTTAAGCTTTTATGAGCCTGATAAAACCTATATACACTCTCTCCAGAAAATCCCATATGCACATATGCAGAAGCATTGCTTATAATTTCAGGAAGTTCTCAGACATCCCCTCCACCAGCCTACCCACTGACCCTTAGAAGTATCAGTAGAAAAACTGTGCCCTAAGGCAAAGTCTTGAGTTTGCTAGAATGTAACAAAAATTCCCTTCTTATACTTAATTTTTTGGTTAACTCATCTGTAAAATAGGAATAGTAATAGTTCTTATTTCAAAGATTGTGCAGATTAACTGATGTAATACATAGAAGAGTGTAATTTGAAAACCCAAAACACTAAATATTACCTTTTTCTCTCTTTCTGTAGTCCTGCTATGACAACCCTCATTCTTGAGGCAAGTGGATGCCTCTCCCTACTAGGGGAATGTCAGGAAGTATAAGGAAGAAGAACCCAAAGATTAATATTTCAAGACTTACTCTGTGCCCATTGCATTCTTTTGCTAAAATCCGGTCACAGGCTGCCATATTATGGTTCTCTTTGTGAGTCACTGAGTAATGGAGTCTAGCAAGCCCAGGCCTGGCTCTGTGACCTGACAGCCTCAATTCGTTTGTCCTGAAATACTCTGCTTTGCAAATATCCAATGCCTTGTCATGTCCCTATGTTAATGCCTCCTAACAGAAAGACGGAAATGTGAAGTTCTAACAGGGGTTCATTTCCAGGCTAGAAAACACCGAGTCTTAAGAAATAATGATTAAAAGTTAGGTTTAATTCTCATCGTTTCTACCAAAATAAGTACATTGATAAGCCAATCAACAGACACTTATTGAGCACCTATTGTGTATACTATGCAAGAGATGACACGAAGAAGAAAAACATGCTCCTATGTTGTGCCAACTCGAGAAAATAGATACAGCAAAAATAAACCCAAAATAAATAAATAAATAAATAAATAAATAAATAAATAAATAAATAAAAATCAAGCACAAAGTGAGCCATAGCAAGGGCAATGATTGAGGTTCAGACAGTGTTTCAGGAGTACAGGAGGAGAAGTCAATTTCGATAAGGATCCACAATAGTTTCTTGGCAACATGAGATTTACACTAGACCGTAGAGGAGGAGTGGGACTGCTGTAGGTGAATATGGTGGAGAAGAAAAGCATGGAGTTAGAAAAGTGCTTGGTATAAATTTGCATAATTATAATTTAATCAGTGTGACCACACACAATATGGTTTTGGAGGTAGAGGTGTAGAACTTGAGGCTAGAAAGATAAGTTGGAAGCATATTGGGGGAGGGGGGGGAAACAAAGGCCAAATGAGGAGCTTCAGCTTTTCTCTCCATGCAGTGGGGAAGGATTGAGGGTCTTTGACTAGAGAGATGCCAGAAGCAGATCTGTTTTTATAAAAAGAGGACCCTGGTGCCACTGCGAAAAATAGACGATAGAGGGCAAGAAGAAAGCAAGACTTCGTGAAGTTAATGGGAATGTGAAATAAAGCCAGAGAAGTGGGAGCAGCAAGGAAGGGATGAAAGGGAGAAGCATTTGAGAGGCTGTATTCATTTGATGATGGTTGACAACATGTAGCAAAGAAAGCAGAGGCGAGCTAAGAGGGCTCTCCCAGGCTGGGCTGCTGCATGAAGCAGATCGTAGGCTTAGATGAAGAGACTGGCCAGAGGCCAGATGGTGAGGGATACCTCTTTGCCATCCAAGAAGGCTTTTCTCCTTCCTAGAATGCAGAGAAGTGGAGCAACTGACCATCTGTTTTGCCTGCATGGAATATCAAAATCACTGATTCCCAGACATGGGTCCTCAGCCTAACAGCTTCAGAAGTCCTGAAGGTCTTTTAAAACAACTTTCAGGCACTTTTCCAGGTGATTCTGATCTGGGAACCCAAAGTGGGGCCCAGAAATCTACATTTTTGTAAAGCTCCTAGGTGATTCTGAGGCACAGCTGGACTTGGGAACTACTGTGGGACTTCACTATTGTGCTGGGAAATGTATACAAAACACAGGTTCAACACATACTTGTGCCAGTGAACACTGATGGCTCTAGGATTATAGGTTTTGGTTTCCAGCAGTGTCTCAAATACAATGCCCTTCACTGTGAGTGTCTTAGTTTACCTTCCATCTTCAACTCTAATCCTCAGCAAGCATATCAGGAGATAGGAGAGGTTGCATGCTTGACGAGATACCCTGAACTCCCCAGAAGGACAATGTGCACACTCTTTTCACTCTTGTCCTCAATTGAAATAGAGAGCTTGGCTGTGTCACAGAGACAGCATGAGAAAGTTTTATTTCAGGGTGTCTTCAGTCTTTAGAAAACAAGCTTCGTAATAATACTACCTGTTTTCTGCCAGACTTGTATAACACTCATAGCTAATATTATTTTTTATTTTACTGCCGTTGTTATTTTTACTTCTCAGAAAAATCATACAGTACAAAGGTAAGGCAGATGTTAAAAAGGTCCCTCTACACACTGGGTTCTGTGCGATTCGTGCAAAGTCAGACAACCAGAGCTGGTTCTGAATCTGCTGTCCTCCAGAGCTCCTGTTCTGCTCCTGTGCCATAATGGAGAAGGGCAACATAAAGGCATTTTTCTCTCCTTGTAAAAGAGAAAAAATGGGGGGAGGGGAAATTATTTAAACACACCTCACTCACACTGCAATCACTGCATTGTTTTTCCTGTTGAAACACCCTGTTGGTTTTTAAATCCCTTTAAACCTACCCGGCACCTGTATGGCCTGGATCCAAGAATTATTAGCGAACCTCTCACTTTATATTTAGCCACATAGGAGTTTCTGTGACGGTATCTGGCTCTTGATTCAGTTGAAAATTTCAGAGCTTTCAGAAGTTTTCTTCCATAGAAGCTAGAAGCACACAATGCTCAGATCTGATTTTTATTATTATTATTTTTTTAATTAAGCAGGGTGTTTCCCCCTTTAGTTTTTTGCCGGATAAAATAGTATTGTGGCACAACCCCGAATCATTCCTCTGAGAAGGTCTTTCTGAGACATTGACCAAAAGAGAGAGCAGGGGAAGGCTGCCAGCAACTTATGGTATGTGAGATGACCTCTCTGCAGGGCAAGAACTGAGGCCGAAAACATAATGAGAACTTCCCAGCAAATTCATTATAACAAAGTATAATGTGAGCTCACTGGGCACAAAAATAAGCTGAAGGAAAGTGACTCCCACATAAGACCTAATTAAATACTTTGATGTCAGAAAGCAGAGCAGGGAGGGGTGGAAAATCAAATCCAACCAATGCAAAAGACCTAGATTTAAATGAAAAGAAGTAATATTTCCTCTCTCTTCCTCTCTACCCCCCCCCCCCCCTCTCTCTCTCTTTCTCTCTCTCTCTCTCTCCCTTCTTTCCTCTCTCCCTCTGTCCCCTTTTCTTCCTTTGCCATGAAGGAAGAATAAGATTAAGGAACAATGGGTTGTAAATTCTTCAGCCAATTAGTCCAGTGACTTACTACTGTTTATAATGCACAGAATGTCACAGGCCGTTTTGCGGGCTCCCCAAGTTGGTTTGTTAATAACAGGAAGCTAGCACTTCTCAGTACAGTGGATCAGCTACACGTGAAAATAAATGCGAAAAACCTGGAGGGGAATAGCAGCAGACTGAGAGTAGCCTTGATTTAATTTAACGTGTGGGGGTCCACACACAAATGAGCATTTTAGTAGGCTTCATGGTGGAAGTTGCTGTCATTTGTAAAATATTCTGGCCAATTAGCTAATAGTGTGCTTGGATTTCTCCTGTTTTGATACAGTAATACTAAGTACATTGTGAAGCCCAATTATACAAATCATCCCCATATGCCATACCAGTCTTTCTTTATGAACTGTGTTTATAAATCCTGTGTGAGGAAATGTGTACTTCAGCAATTTAGACCATGTGTAAAAACATAGCCAATGGGATTGTCAAGAAAACAAGTTCCAGCCTAGGAAATCCTAATGCGTTCCGCTGGAATAACAGGAGGGTGCCTCAAGTGCAGTGCTCTGCTTAAGTACATATTGCTTTATAGTGTTTAACTGATTGGGGGGCTTCCGCTTCCCTCTCTGGTATTTTTATTCTTCTTTTCTTTTAGGATCCAACCTTGGAGTTTTGGAGAAAATTTGGGATTGGTCTTCTCTCGGGCACAATAGCTTCAGTCATTAACATCCCTTTTGATGTTGCCAAAAGTAGGATTCAAGGGCCTCAGCCGGTTCCTGGAGAGATCAAGTACAGAACCTGTTTTAAAACAATGGCAACAGTCTATCAGGAAGAAGGGTAACATTCTTATTTTAATAAACGAGAAAGACTCAAGTATTGTTAAAATCACGGGTGTACTTCCATTTTGATAAGTCATTAAGCCCTCCTAAATTGGGTCGGCTGAGAAGCTCTAGAGAATAGATGGCAAACTGCGAGATAACACAATTATGAGATGTTGGCAAAATGTTCTTACACCGTCAAGAAACGCGAGCCACCACCATACAATATGCTGCATGTTTATCTTAGAATGCTAAGATGAACTTTTTGCTTGTCATTTTGCATAATATGCTATTGCTTATAATGTACCCTGTTAACATGTGGGCTGGAGAATCATTGTCTTCTCACTGTAAATCTAATTAAAATGTCACCTAATTATATTCTCCTGGGAAAATTAATCATGAGAGTTCTATGAAAGTACTTTTCTTTTCAAAATTTAAAGTACATGTCTTTTCTGCTGGCCTTTTTTTTTTTTCCCCTAAGTCTTATTTTTGTCTCTTTACTCTCCTCACCCAGGTCTTATTCTCAAATAAACGAGTAATTTTTAATTACTTTTTATTTAAACTGCATCATATTTCCTTACATGAAGACTGAGTTTGTGGTCTTTTAAATTTAATTACAAAAGTCATTTTGTCCATATACACAGCTGTCTTGAAAGTAAGACCTGTCTTGAAAGCAGAAACTATCATGCTGATGAAAGTCATATTTCTGATTGGATGAGACCAGCATAGCTTGGGTGATAAAGAATTGATGAGCTCTTTACTCTTGTCCCTTGCAGAGAATATTTAGCCAGATATTGTCTCGTTTGGGATATATATAATTTCAAATTTTTTTTTTTTATAAATACTGGGTCAGCATCTCAATAAAGCTGAGGTACAACTCCATTTTATTTTCAGAATAAGAATGTTTATCTTTTTCTTCTGCTTATAGGATTTTAGCTTTGTACAAGGGCCTGCTTCCCAAGGTTATGAGGCTTGGACCAGGTAATAATGTTTTTATTACTTATATCCTTCCTCTTTATTGTTCTACTATCTTTTTTTTTTTCTTGTGTCTATCAGCAATACAATAAAAGTTTATCCCACTGTGAAAGACAGAAACATTGAGTATACGAAGTTGCCTATGAGTATTCAAGATACCAGAGGCATCCATTAGAAATGTTCTACCTTTGTTTATAAGGTAATATTTATGACCTCGCTGGAAGCTGATAGAAGCCAAAGCCCAGCTTAAGTCAATAGGAAAGGATCCACAGCCAGTTAGAGTCTGAGTGAGCAGCCACATATTTACATGGTGGCTTCTGGCTGAAGGGGAGGATTTTCAGTGTGTGAGAGCCCTGCCCAATAAAACTTTTCCTGGTGCTCCTAGTTCATTCTTGCTCCTGCCCCAACGTCACTTTGAAAAAAAGATAGGGAGGACAACTTGCTTCCACAAACAGCAAGAGCCACTTGTCTTCACAGTCACCTCTGGGGAGTGGTGAAGCCTCAGCCTGGTGCTCACCTTCCTGGCCTCTGTCAGCATGGTGGTGGAGGCTCCTGGCTCTAGGCCTTACCTCAAGACGCAAGCCCACAAATAAACTGGCTGCCATTCCCACAGGGAGAGTCAGCTGTCTCTATGTAAATAGATAAGAAAATAACTGCTGCAGATTCAACTGCCTGGGCAAATAGTCTTGGACTATTTGCAACCTGGTGAATAAGTATGGAAGTATGTACTAGACCACACATATTTTTTTTACCAGGCCACATTCACCTACTTAGACATCCTGGTAACCTCTCCTAGAACTTTCCCCTATTAACACCAGGGTTCTCCTCCCCTACCATACTCACACACTTGCACATTTACCTCTAGATCTCAACCCAGTGAACCAGCATTCCTACCAACCTGAGATATAGTCTATAAATTGAAGCTGGTGAACAGTTCATACCCTTGTATTTAGAAAACACTCTTTAATTCCCAATCCATCTATCCCAACTTTTTTAGGCATTTAAGCCTGGATTTTGCTTCATATTTGAGATTCAGACCTGCTTTGTTAGTCATTGGCCCATGCATAAAAATGAACCCAATAATAATATTGGTGATTTAATGCAACTCTCTCTGCAAGTATGTGGTGTTTTTCCTTCACCACACAGTAAAAACCTACTAGTTGAGCTAGTATTTGAGAAAATTGTAAGACTGTGGCCCTAATCTAGCTTTCTCAGGAGGGGATGGGCCTGCAAAGGGTGGTGACCCAGGAGAGTTTAACTAAAATGGTAATTGACTGGAACCTTAATCCAAAACTCTTTAAATAATCTGACCCCAAGTTTTGTTAGAGGCTTGCAAATGTTTGGTTGGCTTTTTAAATGTTTTTGCATGACGCGTTCTGTGTCACTGTGGTGTTAAATCCAATGGAAAGAGTCGCTGTGAATGTACTGTCCAGGCTAAACAACACTGTGAATAACTGGACATCTCATTCAAAGACCTGGCTTCCTCTCTCATTCCAAATGTGCAAGTCCTAGCAACTACAAAGGAAAGAAAGGTAGAGAGAAAGGTAAGGCTTTTGAGTTAAAGATAAGATTTTTTAAAAAAAGAAGAAGAGAGAGAGAAAGAGAGACAGTAAAAAGGAAAAGAAAGGTCGACCTGGAATTTTCATTCTTCATCCTAGAGGAGCCTCTCATCTTATTTTTTTTTCCCCACTGATAAATATCTCATCTTATTTTTATAACAGCCTTAGCAGCTATATGTGGCTAATGGTAGGTACCTCCCATGAAAGGAGAATCTTGAAGTCTGTGGTTTAAACTCCAAATATCACTAGGCTGAAAACCAGCCCAATTCCATGTGACCTTGTCTTACATTGTGAACAGTTAATAAAAGAAAATGCATTAATTACATACATATTAATGACCCTCTGTAGTGCATCCCTTCACGTTTGTCAGAGTGCTAAGAGGGCCACAGCAGCTGAAGGGAGTCTCATAGAATATCTACATGGGTTAAAACTGAAAATTACAGGCAGATAATTATCTTTGGTATAAGGTCACACAATCGTGTGACCTGTAGATTTTTTTTAAGTGTATAACAAAAAACTAAAATCAAAATCAAGTTCTATTTTTTTCCATCACAAGTCAATCTCTCGTTCATGTAGCCAAATCTTCTCTAAGTTGTGCTGAGGATATTTGTCCACATTTCGATTTTGTGATATTTTTCACACGGGCATGAAAGGATAGAGATTATCTTGAAGGATATGTGCTATTTACTGTATCGGACAGAACACAAAATCATCCACATACAAATGCTCTCCTGATGTCTAGGTATTCAGCAGGCTCAGTGCCTGTTTTCCTGTATCATATTCTATTTGACATATTACGTAGCAAGCCTCTTTACAGCCAGTTATATAACTCTTCTAAGACAATGGTGGTCTTATGACACCCTATCCCCACTACCAAATTTTCAAGTGCAATCCATATATGTCCTAAGCAGATAAAAGGAATGAAAGCAAAAGAAGGTTGAAAGCTAGTTTAGTTTTGCAATACAGATTTTTTAAATAGTCATAAGCTATTTTTCACAATGCAATTTTGAAAACTGTAAGAGAAAAACCAGACTCATTCATCAAGTACCATCTCAGAGATTTTCTTCTTGAATGCAACTACCACAATGCTAATTATGGACAGAAAAAAATAAATCCTTTGCCTACATACGAAGAATCTAAAGGTTTCTGTTCTTGGGAAAGCCACATGCCTTTACATGACTAAAGGTCTATATTTATTTACTTTTAAAAATTAAAAGTGCCTGAAAAAGAATCTGATGAGAAATGATGAAAGTTACAGAAACTCTAAAGGGGAAAATGTATTTGGAGACTCAAGATGGTCTTGATTCTGCTCTGAGAATTTTCCACAGTAGTTTCATATCTATGTATTGGAGCTCAAGAAATGATTCTGAGGAGCCCCTGCCCAATAGGGTACATGAGACTTCATGGATTCAGACACCCACTGGGAAAGACAACACTACCACACAGGCTTTACAGTAACAGCCAGCTCTTTCCTTTTCTAGGTGGTGCGGTGATGCTGCTGGTTTATGAATATACCTATTCATGGCTTCAGGAGAACTGGTGATTGTCTCTGAAGTGTTTTTTCTCCTTGAGATAATGGATATTTGCTATACAGTACCTTGAGAAGGCAAGACTATCAATCATCTAAGCCAATACAATTATAAATTATAATTGTACAATTATATACAATTATAAAGGGGAAAACATTCGAAGAACAAAATTTATTTTGATACTTCAAAAATTATCTCTAGACTATTCGAGACTATAGTTTTGGCCATATCCATAAAACTGTGAGAAGAAACATAGTTTGAAGCAATGAGGTATGTGAACTGAATATAAAAAAATAGCCTAAAAATCAGCTGTATTTCTTTATAAGTTTCTAATAAATTTATAAAAGCAATATCAATTTTGTGACCTATGTTCTTCTTACATTGCTTCACAATGAAAATCCAATGTGTCGATAATCATTTTTTCCCAAGAGGTCAAGAAATGCTTAAAGAAAAAAAAATTAAGCCAAAATTTAAAGTTTTTAGAAGGAATTAAACTTTTCCGTAAATAGTATTTAAAAGTCACAAGGAAAATATTTTTAAAGTGCACAAAAATGGCCTTTCACAATGTTGACTTACGTGCACAAAAATGGCCTTTTACAAAGTTGACTTATGTAAATCTCTTGGTTTTCTTTAGTAATAATACACATCTCAGCTATATTTTTCTAAATCTACTTTATATTTTGCACTGTTGTTTAAAGCAGATCATATTTGAAATGATATTTGAAGTCCTTTATGATGAAAACATGAAGTTATATTAAACTACATTCCTTCACATAGTTCCCTATGAAAACAAGTTTCATTGCTGAAATATATTCATGTGAAATCACAAATTGGAACCAATCCGTTGGCCCATTTGTGCTGTCTGTATTTGCATGCAAATACTTTTGTTCAGAACTCTTACCTATGCCATTCTTAAAAAGAGTGTTTAGAGTAAAAGTATATTTCCAGGTTATTAATTACAAGTGACAGCTTCAGATGTGAAGTCTGCTATTTGCAGTGTTAAAATATGTATTATGCAGGGGAAAATGTTTCAAAATAGAAGTACATTCTTAGCATTTCCAAAGATTCCTGTATTAACATGCACTCCAAAAAATATCTCCTTGGCCTTGATATAACCAAACTTGATTTTATATCTGCATCCAGAATGATGCTACTTCAGTAGCTAAAGTCAACAAAAATACCTGCACGTTCTAGATGACACCTGTTCTTAACTACTAATATGAGATATTTCTACCGTGAGGCTATGTCACTAAAGCATTTTTAGAATAAAAAATAAAAGATAACATGGTAAGTATTACTTTTTATTAATTTAGAGCATTTGAAGTATAAAAATAAAGGCTTTTTGACATACTGTATATACATATACAGCCTTCAGTTGTACATCCTTTCCAACGTGTTTGATTTATAGTTCAACCCAGTATTCAATAAGAGGGTCATTAAAAGTAGGAAAAAGCAAGAGAAATAAGAATGTGTCTGTTGTACAACTGCATTTTATCCTTGCAGGTAATACTCTTGCATCCTGTGAGAGAGAGCATTGCCCACGTAGAGGCCATGAAATTGAACCTTTAACCTCTCCATGTGGATGGGATGGAAAAGGATCTCTGAAGAGTGCATTTTCCAGTTTAAAAACAACACTTTTACCCCCTAAGAAACAGAGGAAATATGTCAACATTAACCAATAATAATAATGTTTAAAAATCAAACAAACCTAACCCCATATCCCATCCCATTTTCCTTCTCTATTTTTAAAAGTAGCTTTAAACCATAATTTGCTTTGAATAGCAAATTGTATCTGGGGTTTCTGTTGTCTTTTTAAATTTACTTCATATGAGTTCATTATTGCTAAGAAAAGACCTAGCGGGAGGTGGGGGTCGGGGGGAGAAAAGGAAAAAAAGAAAACTGTATCATTAATATTAAATTTTTAAAAATACAAGAACCAGAAAAAATTATAAATAGCACAATAACAAGAGATTTCTTAATTTCGATAAAGAAAATAACATTTAGTTGTGTTTCCATAAAAACGACTGATTTTTTTTAAAGACTCCTAATAGCCACCTCAAAACATCTGATAAGGAATCATTCTGTACCTTATGTCAGTTTTTCTGGACGGCAGGAGAGTCCCTGTACAGTATGGTTTTAAAGTTTCCACCCAAATATTGGACTAGTATCTTTGTTCCATTCAGTTTATAGTCTATTTTCTCACCAGACTGAGAACTCCAGATGTCAACAGGAGTTTTACAAGATCAAAGGAAGACTATGGCCCTGAGAGTTCATCTGCTGCTTCTGCTTATTCTTCTCCCGAAGTTATAATCCTCTGTTTGTAGCACTGAATTTCAGTTGCTTTGGAAATAAACGCAGTTCAAAGCTCTCTATAAGATATCTGCTGCTTGAAAAAAGCAATTCCTCGAACATAACTTGTATGTCAGAAATCTGCGTACTGTTTACATCCTAGTGATTTGAAAACCTAGCTAATCTAGCCATCTGAGTTTTAAATGAAGCCATGAAACCAATGTGACGGAACTGGATTGCCATGTAGTCTGTGCACAGCACAGATAGGAAGAAATCAAAATCACCGACGAATGCATCTTTAACATCCATATCTAGTGATGTGCCTTTTCAGTTATTGCACAGAATTAATACCCCAAAACTCCAATATATTAATTTTCCAATAGACGGATTGTACGAATGTTTTAAAAACGTATTTTCAAGCCTATATTGCCAAGCAGGAAGAACTTTCTAAACAGAAGAGATAAAAACTGTAGAATTTTGTCCAAGAAAATGGTTTTAAAATACAACACATAATCACACGCTCACACACACATATACCCCACAGCTCTATTATTAACATTAAAATTGGTCTAGAAAGATTTATCAGTTAAACTGTGTCCTGTAACTCCAGAAATGAATAAAGGGAATTTTTAAAAATTAAATAGCATTTGTATTTCTAATACCACCACCAGTTTACCTACATGTGAAACATGCTTCTGTACAACAATGTAAACTTCACAGCAAGCCATTTTTACATTCATTAGCGCAGAATTTTCCATATTCTTTAAATCACAACATAATTTTGGGCTGAGATTGCGGAACACACAGGTAAGCCAACAATAACAGTACAATTTAGTTTCACAGTGGTTTTCTTAACATAAAGTTCATTTTAAGTGTCTTTGCAAAGCGTTTCACATTAAACTTAAGTTTCTAAGTGACTTCCTTTAGCGCCTTCTTGTTCAGATATGTTCCACCCTCTTGTCTTTATATGTTTGGCATGTGTGTTGTTTGATTAGAATACAAAATGGGAGACTGGCTTGTTTTATGTTTTTTTGGATTCTCTGCTGTAGAAAGAAAGGGTCCTTCATGAGATGTTGAAGCCTTCACTGCACACACAGAATCTGGGGCAAGTCCAGGTCCAGGAGCCCGAGCAGCCCACCACCAAACAGAGACAAAGATATTGCCAGAAAGTCATCTTTGCAAAAAGAAAGAAAAAATAAAGAGGGGTGGCGGAGGGGAGTATCCCGTGGAATGAAAACACAAATGTACCATCCAACATCCATATTTACAAACTAATAGAAAATATAAACATTATCGTATTTGGAACCAAGTCAAAACACCAGGAAGAGCTAAATTCAGATATTGCTTGTGTTATACATATATTCTCCAACAAAATAGGTCATCTCTTAAAAATAAACAAAAGATCACTCAAACAGATCGATTATTGATTGGTTTCCTAATGATGAATTAAAGCTTATTGGTCACCTTATTTGATTAGAGGGTATAACATAACTTTTTTTCTATATGTATTTTCCTTTATTAATTTTGCAAAATCTCAACAATTGCACGTTTCAAAAGTTTAGGCTGATTTAGAATAAATATACACATGTGGTTTTACCAAAGACTAATTTTAAAAGTTCCTTAAGCCCTTTGAGGGGTGCAGGTTTCTTCACTACATTAAAACAGTGTGTGGGCAACACAAATGTCTCTCATTCAGTCCTTAATATTGCTTTTGTTTTAAAATCCTAAAGTCATGTCAGGTTTTCTGTGAGAGAAGGATGGCAAGAAATATTTAAGTGTCATCGGCACAAAAGATGTGAGTCCGTAAAGCCAGCTCTCCAGGCAGAAGGGTTGAAGGGCAGGAGGGGCGGGATCCAAGACCAGGGAACAGGGGGAGGGTGTGCTGACAGGGGGAACCCCGGTGAAGCTGTTGCAGATGGAACTTCCCATCAGAGTGCAGAAGCTGTGACAGAGTGACTACCTTCTCTGGCTGCCTGCATTCCCTTGAACGCCAGCGATGCGGGAATGTCACAGTTGTGGGGGGAAAGTGGGGTACCGCTGGCATGTTGCCACCCATGTCCAGCAACATAACCAGAAGGAGCAGCACTGTAGGTCATGTAAGGCGACACTTGGGCTGGGGTAGGATAAGGAGCCATGGTGGATGCTGATACAAAACTGCTCACAGCTGGGAGACCATTTGGTGCCTAAGAGGAGTAGGAAAAAAGAAGAGGTGAAAATAATCACATTACAGTAGTTGACATTTCATGGGTTCTTAGAAGGAGACTGTAAGTTCTGAGTAGTAGCAGCTAACAATATTGACTCTACTTTCTGATTCTTTTTTAGATTTGACCTTAATTATATTTTAAATGCATTGACAGTCTTGCTTCTTAAACGAACAATGCCAAAAGACAAGATATTCTTTCCACAAAGCTTTTGAGAAGGCTACGACCAGAAAAGTCACAGTATTTGCTTTGCTATTTGGTACTATAGAAAGGCAAAGTAGGGTGAGGAAAGAATTAATGGTGGTTAAATACTCTTAGAATCTGTTCAGCCCTCCATATGCCTTTGTCAGCCTTCCCTCATACTTCGGTTTTGTTTGGCTCTTTTGTTGAGGCATTTGTGAAGGGCCTGGTTGGTGCAGCTTTCATTTCCAGTAACGAAGGGCACAGAGTGTGCGCTGTCAGTTTAGAAACTCAAAATGAGCATGACCTTTGTTAAATAAAACATGGGCCGTATTTTAAAACATCACGAGTTGTAAATAAATGCCTATTGGACAAAGGAGTGCAAAATTAGGCAGTTGTCTTGTAAGCATTCTTAAATGAAGATTGGGACTATTTTATCAAAAAGGAAATTGGCTATGGAAATACAAAAGAACTGTGTATGTGTGGTTTTGAAATTAGAAAATTGGCTTGCAAAGTTTTGGGGCCCTGTGATGTGAAGTTTTAAAAGCCACAAGGATAAAGCTCTTGAACTGAATTTAAATGTAAAATCTTAGTTTGCAAACAAAATGCAGCAGTCTGGCAGGCAAGTCTGACTAGAAACCCGTACTCTTGGCATCCAATTACTGTTGGTGTTGTTACTATTAACGACACTAAAAACAGCCTGATTTTTGATTCTGGCATGAACACTCTGCATCCTTCTTCAAGTAACTTAACTTTCCTCCTTCAATTTCTACATTATTTAGAAATAAAGAGTAAGTCCTGTTTTCTGATAGTGATGTGAATGAATTAACATGTCAACATATTTCCTAGTGAAAGTAAAATGCAAATAATAGTTATTAGTAAAATTGATTTAATCCTTAGAGGTAAGTAAAGCAGACATGTTAATTAACACTTTTCCAATTCAACTGCAACATAGGAATTGTCTTCTAATTTAAATCATTTGTTGATTATTTTCATTGATGGGGTCCTCAGAAATGATTTTCTCAATTTATAGTAATACTTGGAGTAGAGTATATACATGAGTGACTTAACACTTCTCTGGCTTTCTGACAAAATAAGAATAAAAGTAGAGGGGTTAACTTGTGTCCTTGGTCTGTAATAACATACACCGCATATTCTGTTTGTCAAGTTCCCATCCTTGGAAAACTGGGAAAAGGGAAAGGAAACTAAGGCTTCCTGAGTATGTCCAATGTCCTGGTACCAAGAAATAGCCAACATATTTTACCAAATAATGAGAATTGATAAATTGCAGCTCATTATAAACTACTGGGTTTATAATAATTACAAGATAATTTATAAGTACTACAATAGAATGTTCAATTAAAATTAAAATGTATTACAAGGGTCCCAAAGGGCAATACTGTATTTTTTAACAAAGAAATCATTGCATATCACATTTGAATATAAATGAAATCTTATCTTCTTTTCATAGACAAGAATACAGGTAAAGGAATTTAGCCATTCACCCCAGGGCAATTGGTAAGTCAGTGGTCTTGTGTTAAGAGAAGTTATCATCCCTGTCTAATGCAGGATCCTCTGTAGCAAAACATTTTCTACTTTTCCTGGACAATTTAAAAAGACACAATTTAATCTCAAACCACAACATCTTTTGAGATAACATCTGGTAAAAAGGTTCTTTCTTCTTCTAGAACCCTATTCTCATTGCTAGATCCTCATTCTGTTTTCCTGGAAAAAAAAAAATTCCTTCTTTCTGAGAATAACTCATTTGAGAATGGCTCAAGGGAGACACTTTAAGGCTTTCAGCAGATAAGTATGAAGATAGCTATCAAATTGCAGAAGAAATCTAGCATTGCATAGAGATTATAATTCTGATCATGTTTAGTTAGGATTTTTCCCAATAAACTATGAGAAATTAGTTTGGAAAGGAATCGTTACAATTCAGTTATAGAAAGGCCTGCATTTGGCTTCTTCTATTCTAGCATTAATATTTTATCCTATTGATGCCAATGTGTGCCACGAATCATATATTAAAATGTTAGGATTAAAATGTTAAGGTTAAATCACTTTTAAAATAATGAAAAACTTTGTTCAACATTTTGCAAATACATAAGGTTACACTATTTAATATTATAAATGACAGAAACACCATTCTAGTTAGCAGGAAAAAAATATATTGGTGAGTTCTCATTTTCATCACAGCTAAATTTTTCCTACTTGTTCTGTTTTCTTTGTATCTTTCTATCACCCAAAATTACGGTTCTCACTGAAATACTTGCTTTGTCATTTTCCCTTTCCTCTTCTTACACCTTTTCCTTGAAACCACTGCTCCTTGGTGTGCCCCTTTATTTGAGACTCCTCAGGTGTTTTATTGCAATGTCCTCAATCCCCTTACATGCACCCACTTCTTTTTTGCCCAGAGACGCTCCCCTGGAGAAACCAGGCTGGGTGAAGCTCTCATTTTAGATGCTGTTCCTAGGATTTAGAGGAAGGTAGAATATGAGATTCAGGCCCACATTCTCTTCAGGTGCCTTACGTATTCTATGACTACATTTGTTTGTCAAACGTAAAAACACTACTAATTTTTTCCATGTTTTTCCAATTTCTCAAACGTAAGATGCTAAACTTGCTTTTATGTTATTATTCCTCTTAGGATTAAATATTTCAAAATTCTCTAAAATCTGTGATATATTTAGAATAATTTTAGTGATGTAGTCTCCTCTATTACAGACAGGAAGGGTAAGAAGGGAAGCTTGGGGAAGTTTGACCTCCTCGTCTTGTACAAAAAGGCAAGAGGAGGCTAAAGTGTTTGCTTTAAAAAAAAAAAGAAAGAAAAAAGAAGAAAAATAGCTCTTAGCTTTCCCTTAGGTTAAGTAAGTTATGACCCAGATTTGGAGTGAAAAGTTTTGTCTTAATTTTTCATTTTCCTTTTAAGTTCAGATTTAGAAATTTAGGGGGGGAAATGGTATAAGCAAGATGAGAGAGCAAACAACATACTTTAAAATGTACCTGCTACCTTCACTATTAACTTGTTCTAGTGACCCAATAAACACATCAATTTTCTCACTATTAATTTTGAAATATGTCATTAGTAAAAGATATAAATTTCTACTAAGTAAAGTAATTGTTATTTATTAAGCAATTACTGAAGGAGTAAAATTTTCCACTGCAAAGGAAAACAACTACAGGTAGCATTGATGTTTGTTTATTCTTTCCAATAAAAGAGTACATGAATTAAACTTCCCAAATCTGTTTAATGTTTTCAGTGAAGGGCATGTAATTAATCTGAAAAGGTAGTTAGGCTGAGTAGAGACTACCAAATGTACACCATAAATATAGTGGAAGCAAACATGCTAAATTACTCTTATTTAATTGGATTATAAATATGATTTATAAATCAACCAACATATGGAATCCCCAGGGAAGGGTAAACAAATTTTCCAAATGAAACCCCAGCAATGGGCATGTAATGGAAATCTCATTTTTGAAAATGATTTTACCTAAAGATTCCATTAATAAGACCTCAATCCATCAACCCCTTTTTTATATGGATCTTCCTTGAAAGCCATGAGAGAATCTGTACAAGGGTCCTCCCTGAAGCGAACTATCTACTATCTAATTTTGAGAATGAGATTTACTCATACAAAGTAAAATAGACCAAATTGCATATCTTGAAAAAAATAAGCCACTTGCTTTGTTGAATATTTTTAGAAAAAGATTTTATTCCATTGACATTAAAGGAAATAGTCCAGAAAAATACATGAGATGCAATGTAGTCTAGTTAGAGTTATCACAAGAATAAATGAAAGCATGAGTTTTCATTTCACTTGTTCTAAAAAGTTAGAAATATAGATTTGCCAGTTTTTAAGAATATGTTTTTAAATGAATATGTTGAGAAGCTGTATGGCAGAGAGCTAGATTGTAAACAGTTTGAGAAAAGGGATTTGCCTTAATCATCTCCTATCTCCACAAAACAGGACACCTTAAAGGTGTTTCATAATCATTTGTATACTTATGTTAGTGCAGCCTTTTGAAAGCAAAAGATTTGATACTCTTGCTTTAAAAAAAAAAAGACATCCTTTATTACAAAACAAGCATTACACTTTAAGTAAGCAAAATGAAAAAAGCTGTTGAAAAAAGTAAATAAAAGTTCTAACCTAGCCATTTCATTAGTTGATTTATGGTCGTTCCATTTATTCCCACCCCCAAGAAAATGGAAATGCATTAGTAGCCAAACACTTACAACCATGAAAAAACTGGTATGACAACTGTCTGGCAATTAGAGGTTACAGACTATTCTTCAAATTCTGGTCATTGTCTACTCAACATTTTCTCTCTTGAAGAAAATGCAAATAGCAGTGCCAAGTCCTCTACCCACAATCTTTCATACACTCATCAATTCTACCTGGTCCTCCCCTTATGATAAAGTGAGTTTACCTTGGCTTTATAACTAAATAGATTAAGCCACAAATACAGATGTGCTTCACCTAGAATTTCATCCTCAAAATATAACGTAAGCAAGAAAATGGTTTGGATCTAAACATAAACAGGATTTTCTCTTTTTCGTGAAATCATTTTTCTGACTGTTGTTCTACCCTTCTTAATTCATTATGCAATGACTTAGTAAAACAGATCTGATCAAACGAAATGACAGTTGTAAATATGGTTTCAATATTAATCCAAAATTATGCTTAGTTATCACATTGGGGATCCAAATGTCTCTAGGTAATGCAAAGCTCTTATTTAAATTTCTTTTTTCTAAGTTTTATGTTTCCAAATGTTATTAAAATGGATGTAGACTTAAAAATTTTTAATCACTTTTTTGTATTTTATATTGCACACCTTACTGATACATAATCATTAATTTTGTTTTTAAACACTAATAGTTAAAAGCTAAACAAGTCAAAGAATGTTTTTCATAACAGATAACACTGTGAATTTCAAAGACTATACTGGCATTTGTCTAAGATTGCATTCTTTACAAAATTATAAATTAACATAAAATTAACTTCATTCAATATTAAGAAAATCCAGCGCAACTTCATTTAATTTTTCACAGAAACAGTATGTCTACAAGGACAGCCTGTTTTTAAAATAATGCACTAGAAAATTATATTTGGTATTCTGAAATACTACATTTCAAATACAATATACAAAAACTAATGCTTCATAAGACTTTCAGATTAATTTATGTCTCCAAATTCAACTATTTTCACACGTCTGAACTTTTTCTTAAGTTCAAGTATTTATAGACTTTCTTCATTTCTGACATTTCAATTTGTATAATGTATATCAAACTTGCTGTATGAGTTAATAAACACTATCCCAAAATGAAGTTACTCAAAGTTTATAAACCTACCAGATACTTTAGAGTGCCAAATATACAATATTTTTTTTCTAAGAAAGTATGCTCAATTGTAGAAAATTTTTCAAAATCTGTACAACTGTTATAAACTTTAAATAAAATGAGGCATTGATTCACTAAGTACCATGTAAAAGGGTAGCTATATCCCAACCCATGATTCTCTGTTTTTTTACCCTGCGATTACATTCGATAGAGGTTTTATGCTTTCAACATAAGAAAACCAGCCGTTAGGAACCAAAGAATATTATTGCCATTCGGAATTAGATGAGATTAGAGAGTTCTAACCTAATATAAAATGTGGGTGAAAAAAGCCAAAATAAATAAATATTCTTCTCCTATTCTCAGAGGTAGACAGTAAGAATTTCTGAATAGCACTATAAAATATCAATTATAGTGTAATAGTAACGTGTAAAACAAGTTTGAATATTCTATTCTAATGTTTCAAAACAAAAGATAGGCATGTGTGTAACATATATGCATAAGATTCTAATTACTAGCAATTGGGCATCTTTCTTTGCATTTTACACTGAAAATGGAAACTAGATTATGGTACTCAATTCTACCTACAATCAGTTGTCAATTCAGCCTCTTTGGAAATTTTACAGGTGTCTTCTGGGAAAAGATTATGATCCTGTGATTGTGAACTTTCAATTTCCTTCTTTATATACTAAAATAAAACTGGAACCACATAATATTGCACTATTTAATAACAACCATGAGTGCCCTGAAAGTATTATGTGTTAAAATTTTGAGAATATTTTTGCCAAAGATTTCAAATTTTGTTTATAATACGAATAGATATATATATAACAAATATATATATATAATATACCTTACCTTTGCATGTTTATGAGCAAGTATTAAATGTATAATTTTACCCCCAAGGACATCAATGTCTGAATTCCAAATGTGCTCACGAAATGACATAGCCTAAATTTATATGTCTACTTAACATACATTCAGCATTAAGCACTATTTTGATCAATGTAATAGAGTAACCATTGATTTAATTGTGCTTAGAAACTTTTCCAGTTTTGAAATTTTACATCATTTGAATTATCTTACTATATGGCAATGCAGAAGATGAGCATATTGTAATTGAGAACTTTCCAAATGTAAGTTTGGAAATAAATAAATAAGTTTGGACATAAATAACTTTCTTGTGGAAAAAAAGTTAACTTGTTCTCTTAAGTATTTAGAATAATTATTTAGAATAATTATCTAAGTTACTCCCTGGGATAAATTTGATAATTTAGTGATTTAATATTTGGTGTATAAAATGTAATCAATTTTCAGTGTTCGGAATATACAGAATAGATTATTTGAAACTATTCTATTTTTATTTTTTAAATTGATGGGTTTAGTTTTGTATGTGTAAGTTAATCATTTCTAAACAAGTTTATATGCTAGAGCTATAATTCAAGAAAGATAAAAAATCAATCGTTTTTGGATTATGACATTGCTTTTTATATAAATGGGGTTCATCAACTTTATGTGAGAATTAGAGACTATTTTTCAACTCTATACTTTACTATGTTATTCTAAGAAATGATGACCTAATGAAAATTAGGTCATCCTATTGTTTGTAACAAAATACCTTGATGCTCTTTGGCTATTAGTTCTCTGAACAAAGTATATTCTGACAAAAAAAAAAAATTGTTTGTAAGTCAACCTCTAACTGCCACTTACAACCACAGTTAATATTTAATGAATGCTTACTATGGTGCCACATGGTTGCATTATCTCATTGAATCTTCACTAAGTCTCTTGAGGTTGAGACTATTATTTCCCCCATTTTACAGATGAAGAAATGAAGGCTCTAAAATAACTTTCTTAAATGGTGGTGGTGCTAGAAGATCAGAGCTCTGAACCATTGTACATACTGTCTCTTCTTAGAGGCCCTTTTGTAAAAGAAAGTTACAAACTTTCTTATAATTTCTCGTTGGCATTCTTAACAGTAGAAACAGACTTAGGAAGGGGACTTTCTTTCTTGCTATTTTCTATGATATTTATCAGGGGAGAGCTACTAATATGTATCTGATTTTAATAAAATAAGAGAAGAAAGGAAATTGAAATGGTTTAGAGAAAATAACAAGTAGGATTTTTTTCTCAAGTAAATAAAACTAAAGTTCCATTTTACATAAAAAGCTGGCTTTTACAGTTAAGAAAACATTGAAAGTTTGAAGACTTCAAAAGAATAAAATGAAAATGGGTATTTTGAGTCTTTGCGATTGGAATTTGGTATTAAGAAACTTGCGAACCTACCTAGCTCTGCTCAAAGAAACCCTATGATGCTTTAAGAGCCCCCGTTTTTGTTTTTGTTTTTTTGGGGTTTTTTTGTTTTGTTTTGGTTTGGTTTGGTTTTTTTGAGAGAGAGAGAGCGAGCGAGCGAGCTTTGGCTTTGAATTCCTGATTCTAGCGTGGTGATGAATTTAGACTCAAAACTCTTGGGCTTTTGTTGTGGTGGTTACTTAATCTTTCTCATGAAAAAAGAAAAGAAAGAAAGGAAGAAACGCGGTGCCTTAATTTTTCTTTAGGAGAGTCGAGGGAGGGACAGAGGGGAAAAAATTAAACGGTCCACAGCCAGTCCGTATAATTTGAGGTTTTTCTCACTAAGCTCCCTTGGGAGGTTACGACATGACCTTTAATCGGGAAATGGCAATTTTATTAAGTTTATCTGTTTGCCCTCCTCTCACTACCGCTGGACAAACCTCGCTTGTTTGCTTGCGGGGAGCCACAGCGCGCGCAGGGTCCGAGCGTGGGCACCCGCAGCCTCAGGCCGCGACCTCGGGCGTGCGCTCGGCGGGCGTGGAGACCCGTCGCCAGGCCTTTCGGAAGCGCAGTCCTCGGGGAACCCAGCCCGGCATAAAGGGCTTCCAAACAGGCCCCCGAGGCGCTTCCAGGGCTGCCCCAAGCCCCGGGGCCCCTGGCGGGGGTCACGGCCTCAACTCCGCTCGCGAAGGTCGGGGCCTCTGTCCTGCCCGGGTCAACGCGGGATGGGGCCAGTGCAGCGACGGGAGGTCGGCCTGGGCTTCCCCTCCGTCGAGGCTCAGAAAGCGACACGGGTCCTCCATCACCGAAACCCCGCCGCCACGCGGCCCACCGGCGGGTCCCTCGCTTCCTCACCTGCCCGTACTTGGCTTCTTGCTCCAAGGCTCCCTTGTCCAGCCCGTTCACCGCGTGCGGGGCGGAGGCTGGGAAGTTGTTGCGGCCCAGGCTGCTCCACTCCTCCACCTTGGGGCTGTGGTACGGGGAGCTGTCGCTCACGCCTGGGGAGGAGGAGAAGGCTTCAGGCTGGAGGTCTAAACCGTGCGCCCCTGCCTGAGACGCGACCCGAACCCGCGACCAGCGAGCCCTAGGGCTCCGACCTCCGTCCCCTGCCCTCCGCCTTCAGGGGCACCGGGCGCAGGCGCGGCCTCTCCGGCTTCCAGCCCAGCGCCGGGTGAAATCTACTCCCCTCGGAGTAGGCCTCTCCCAGGTCTCTTACCCACGCCTGCAGGAAGACTTTTTACTTTTTTCTTTCTTTCTCTCTCTCTCTCTTTTTTTTTTTTTAAACAACGGCCTTTGATTTCCTTCTCCCCTACTCGCTCCCCTGGAGAAACGAGTGGAAGGATCCTGAGTGTTTTGCCAAAATTTTCCCAAATCAGGGAAAGAATCCGGGAAGGTGGATGTGCTGTTCTCCCAGTCCTGACCCAGCGTCGACTTGGAGTTGACAAAAGTCTGGGACTGGTGCGGATCGAAGAGGGAGAGAGGAGTGTCCTGGCCTAACCTGGACCCCTGTGCTGCTGCGCAGACACATCCAGTGAAGTACTCCCTAGGCTGTTAGGTACCTAGTAGTTATGTCAATAGATGGAACAAAAGACCTGCAAAATTCTTTGCAAACAAATAACTAAATGCTACCCACAATACACATGCAAAATATATGTGCATAGGATTCTGCCTTGTGTGTGCATATCTTGTGTGTGACCAATCTCGATGCTCTCTCTATACATTAAATATGTGAGCTTACGTGCATATGACTCAAAAAATAAATACTACAGTTACTATTGTAAATGTCAGTGGTAAGATTATAGAGAGGGAATTATTTTGTTTTTATATAAAAGTTTAAGAAAATGAAAACAGAACTGAGTGTTTTGAAAAAGTAGTAAAGCCATCAATTATCCTTTATGTTCTTACTAGAGAAGCAAAGAAAATTATATTGTGTGAACTGATTACCACAATACCTAGGGGTGTGCATACTAAATCATTGGTATCTTTAAGTAACCAAGTGCAGTTTTAAAGAGAAGATGTTTGAAGACTATGAGCAGTGTGTTTTTGTCTCTGGGATCTATGGTTGGAGAACCAAAGTTTGACAAAGCCACTACAACTTGATTTTAAACACATCCATCTGACACAGTGCTTGGAAGCAGTGATCATTTTATGGAAATGATCACTTATAGAACTAATCATTTTATAGTCACACGTTTATCAGAAAACAGGTTGTTTAAGCTGGCATCCAGAATCAATAACATCTAGAATAAGGAGTTACTCCTCTCTGTAATTCAATAGTTTTCCAACTGACATTTGGTCTGATTGTAGGATCCCTAGGGAAGAAAAGTTTTCTTTTCAACCCTGTCAGTCTTCTTTCACTATTCTTCCCCCTCTCCAAAGAATTATATTGTGTTCCAGTTTGCATCAGGAAATTGTATTTTTGGCCCAGAACTGCCAGTCTCTCTTGGCCTTTCTGGACAAAAGGCAATCGGTGGGCACAAGCCTAAAGTTATCTTAAGAAATTGAGATCCCCCGGTGAGGCCCCATTTCTGCTGATCTCACACTTTCCCATGAACAGGGGCTTCCTTTAAATGTCAGTAAGGTCAGTTTATCCTATAAATCAAGGGCAAACTCTCTCCAACTAAAGCTCCAACCAGCTCCGAATAGGACAAAAGTGAACTCTTAGATCTTGTAAATTCACAATCAGAGAACAAGAAGATGAGAAATTTGGGCTCTGCTTTAATTACTTAAAAAGATAATTGTGACAATGTGATGGTAACCAAGAAAGGCAGGAAATAATTAAAGGAACGATCCCCTTCCCCTTTCCTATTTAAGTTTTCCTCTTTGCCTTTTAAACTTTTAGCTGAGAAATTAAGAAGATAGGCTTTTTATCTCTGCAACATTTAAATTCTGCATCTAGGGCATTTTGACTTTCTTTTTCTCACTACTGAGAAACAAGTTTACCCCGTTTTGGTTTTGTTTAAACAGCGCAGTAAAAGAAAACAAGCTTGGGTCTTGAAGAAACCCGTAGGAACAGGAGGACTCGGGGAATCGTTCTGACCTAGCAGAAAAGACACCTAGGACACTGCAAGGTCAAGGGTGAGAGAGGAAAGAAACAGTGGGGTGGCACTATTAAAAACCTACAGGGACTAGATGTTCACTCGCATTCCCAGGCACGGAGGGACCCTAAAGGGAAGAGGCAGGCGCGGGGAAAACGGGAAAGAACAGAAGACAGCAAGGGAATCGCCAAGCATTTAGTCTCCAACACAACGGTGGTTGGTGCTGCTTCCTAACGTATATAGTGAAGTCTGTTAAGGTAAAAGAAGGAGGGAGGAGAGGGAAATAGAGCAGAAAGTTATTCCCAGAATGAGCAATGCAGTAACTTGCAAGTTACTAGTAGTAACTTCAGGACCTCCGTTTCCGAGGAAAATGAAGTGAAGCATAAGAACGAAACCAATTAGGTGACATTTGAACTTCCTGCCTGAGCAAATTTGGCCTGATTGCCAGAATCCAAGAATACTGCAATTTCCACAGGGTGCCCGATTCCTCGCGGCCGCGTCTGATCCCAAAACAGGCTGCCCGCAGCGGTGTCTGCAGCCTGCAGCCCCAAGCCTGCTCGGGCCTCCCGGGTTGCGCCCCAAGTCCAGCCCCGGCCGCGCTCCCCAAGTGAGCGAACCGGTCTGAGGCAGCCCCAGCGTGAGAGGCGGGGGAGGGTGGAAAATGCGAACCATGTGTTGGGGATGGGGAGAATGTGTTGGGTCTGGTAGTTTGAGATGAGGCAGGAGACTGTGTGTGGCAAGGAAACGAAGGGCATGAATTTCAAGTTAATGAGATCAGGACACCCCCTGGGAGGACTCCTTACATTTCTAAAGGAAAAAGCCCCAGGTGGTGGGATAGACGCGGGCGGAGGCTGCAGATAGATACACAGGCGAGGGTGGGAAGGGAGCCTCTGCATATCCACACAGCAGCCGTTGAGCCCTTACCTTGGTCGGTGATGGAGCGAATGCCCAGGATGTCAGTGACAGAGTGGGAGGAGGGCCAGGTGCGCGGCATGGCCACCGAACCAGGGATGGCAGGCACCCCGGGAGGCGTGGGTACCTTAGCGGCGGCCGCGGTGATGGGGCTGGGGTATGAGTAGATGTGGTTATAGGGCAGAGCGGGCTGCGGCGCGGGCTGGTGCTGCTTGTATGAGTCGTAATGGCCCTGTTGGGCCAAGTTGCCGATCTTATTGCGCAGGATGCGGCTGATGGAACTCACGGAGGGTACGTTGTACTTGTCACACACGCCGTCCGCCAGTAGGCGGTCCCGGATCTCCCAGGCGAAGATGCCGGGGTCCCTCTGCTTGTAGGTCCGGATATGCTTCACCACGGTGGGGGTGGTGACCCGAGGCTTGCTGCCCCCGATGGCTCCTGGCAAGATAGAGCCTGTCTCGTTGTAGCGCGCCAGGATCTTGCTGACGCAGCCGTGAGAGACCCGTAGCTGGCGGCTGATGTCACACGGTCGGATGCCCAGTTGGGCCAGTTCCACGATGCGAAGCCGGATGGCGTTGGGCAGCGGCCGCCCGTTCACGAATACTCCTCCCAACTGGTTCACCTCCCCAAAGGCTGGTTCTGCAAAACAAACACACGGCGCGCGAGGACGCGCACCCTCAGTTTGGGACAGCCGCCTGCCGCTCGGCCTCCGCGCGCGTCAGGGGGCAAGACGGATGCAATCGTTCCGTACTAAAGGCCAGGGGTTTCTCCAAACTATACGGTCCCGAGCATTGTCGAACGGCCCCAAACCACCGCGGAAGAGTCAGACCCCCGCCCTCATTCCAGTGGTGCCTGGGAGACGCAGGGCCGCTCCGAGTGTTCAAAAGTCTCGGAAGCAGGAGGGGAAACCGGCTCCTACTCGGCTAACTCCGTACTAAAGTCCTTGGGCCGCTCCTGCTTGATCCCCTGCGCCCCGCCTGGGGACCTGCGCAATTAGACAAGGTCTAGGGGAAACTACAGGGTTAATTTTCTCCTGTTTTGTTTGCTTGTGTGCCTGGATGAGAAACAAAACTTGGTCTGCCACTGGGGCTGCGGGGCTTGCTAATGCCACCGCTCCCTTCTCTTAAAATCCTAAAATGGCATCAACAGCAATCCAGTAGCCAGCGTTTAAACTGAACTGCTGTGAGCCTCTGACCCTTAGCGTGTTCCTACAAGTTGTAGGAACAGGAGAAAAGTCAATAAGAAGAGTGTGAGCGCTCAAAGGTGCGCGCCCTCGCGCTCTCTCCCTCCCTCTCTAGCCCGCTGGCTCCCTCCCTCCCTTCCCGGCTCTGACAGTGTCCCCCGCTGCCACTCACCCATTGCTCCGAGCAGCACACCAACCGGGCCCCAGTTCCGCGCTCCCAGAAAGAAACTTTTCTCACGGCCTCAGTGGCCCAGCCTGTCGATGCCCTGGGCCGTGGGTGCCTCTGCTTTTTCCCGAGAAGAGGCGGCGAGAGTGCAAAAGGAAGGAGTAAAAGGAAGTCTGTGCCCCGATGAAAGAGGCTTGAGTTCTGCATTTCAATCCAAGCAGCAACGTGGGCTGGGCTGAGCGGGGCCGGGCAGCTCTGTCTATCACTCACTAGAGACACGCCCCCCAAAGAGGAGGGTCCGAGGGCAAGCTGCGTGGTGATTGGTGTGGGCCGGTGAGCGACAGTGCGGTCCGGGAAAGTCCTTCCGCTGTCTCTTTCAAGCTGGCTCCGCACCTGGGTGACTAAATACAATGAAAATGGGTGTTTGACACCTTCCGAGGAACAACGCAAACAGACAGCAAAATCAGGCTGATAAAAATGCTGAATAAGCAAATGAAAGCGTTTGGTCTCAGTATGAGAAACTGGAAGAGGGGAGGGGATGAGACTTATTCGGGAGACAGATGGACGTCTCAGAATTGTTACCGGCCGAATCTACCTTACCTATGCCTATGCCAAGTGGTGAGAGCACAGGTGTGAGAAGACAGGCCCATCGAAGAGACAAGGAGATTGAGAGGAGACGGAGCCAGAGGTGGAGGCCACTGTTACCACCAGGTGGAGATCCCTCCTCCATCCCCGCGACTAGTTCCCCATAGCAGTCTCTAGTGGATTCATCCAGCAGCGCGGGGACAAACCTTAGCCATGCAGGCTCCAGGCAGAGCTGCGAGGTGTGCAGAGAATGTAACCACTTGCAGCTAAAGCTAGCGCACAGCCAAAGCTGACCGATTGCCTCTACGCTGGGCATTCTAGGCGGAGGCCAGAATGCTGGTCCGCTGGTTCTCGGTACTAACACTTGCCAGTACCCCAGCACCAGCAGCAGCAGCAAACCACTGCAAAGGGGTTTTGTTTAAATATGAAAGAGACTTGGTTCCAAGAAGGTGAACAGCGGGCCTGCACATGTATGTAATTCTGATGTCTTCCGTTTAGCTAGCCTACTTCTGAATGTCCTATCGATCACTCTAAATCTAACCTAGAGTATAAAGTACTTTTTTTTGGAGGCCAAAACTATTCACATTTTGAGTGAGGGTTTTGTCGAATGCTAATCAAAATTTAAAAACAAGATGGGGAACATTTTTAATGTACTTGGGAGTTATGTTGCTTCCTGTGGATGATACACATACTGCTTGCTACCTGACAGTCATAATGCTCCTTCTTGTGCACAAAGGATTTGGGCTGATCCTCCCACAATCCGAAGGGATGTGGGTGGCCCTGGTCTACACACAGGGAGCTGACTGGGCCCAGATCTCAGACCAGTAAGTGACAAAAATCTAGGAAAAACGGATGAACACCTGTGCTTTTTGAAACAAACAGCAATCTCCAGATCTTCACTCTTCTATGGTGGAGGTGCACGTGAAGTTCAAATTTACAGATATGATGGATTTGAAAAATAAGGGAAAGATGAATTCAAACATCCTTAATTCTTTACAGCCGACTTCTTTTGAAAATTCCCACAACTGGAAGTACCGTACTTGACCTTGTCTGCTTTTCCCCCTCCAATTATTTAAAATCTCAAAATTTGACTTCATAGCGATTTCACCTTGGTCTAACCCATACCTATTGTGTGTCACCACTAGGCGCTTTACAACGCTGAGGTCCTTTTGGGAATCCAAGCTTTTAAAAGCAGCATCTCCTTGGGGCTGGAGTGCAAATTGGTTGCAACTGTGATGTCTGAGGAGAGCTTAAGATTTTGCCTTAGGCTTATGGACAAGAATGAACAGGCTGGACATCTTGATCAAGAATCCCCCTGACCCAATCCCCACCCCACCCCCCTCTCAGTCACACACAGTAAGTAGCAACCTGTTGCGGGCGGACTCTGCTCGGCTTGCGGTAGCCCAGTGAAATCTTCCGGGTAAAAGACTGTTCTGTCTTCGGGGTCGCAAGACGGGCATACCCAGGGATGGGTCTATGAGCTCTGTGAGGACTTTAGCCGTTCTACATCACCAGCCTGGAGTGATCCAGAGACTCCTATGGTTTAGAGTTCTGTCTAGAACCTAACACACAACACCCTCTCATTCCCCCAACTCCTTCAGCTGCTCATCTCTCGCGCCGCTGAACACGTTTTCGCTATCTCTGCATTTCCACCTGCAGGATTTGGTCTTGGCTGAGCGTGGTCTTAGCTGCAGCGGACGGTCTGCTCCGAGGGAGCTTTATGGGGGGAGGAGGGGTCGTGCGTGCAGGTGTTCTGTCTCTCAGCTCAGCGCATTCCCAAAATCGCAAAGTAGTCTCTTCGGTGTTTTGGGACACTAAGTATCCGTGGGCAAGAGCGAGCAAGAGGAGTAGAAGCTTCAGGGGATTCTAGAGGAAAGGGCTGATGCTGAGTCCTCCTGGGGGGATGCGCACTGAGTACTGTGGCCACATAGCCCAAGACCCAACAAACCAGACCAGTGGTGACATGAAAGAACCAGAGAAACAGGAGGGAGGGAGGAGAGGGAGAGAGATAGGAAGAGAGAGAAGGAGAGAGATGGGAAGGGAGAGAGGGAAGAAGGGAGGGAGGGAGGGGGAGAGAGACACTAAAAATCAGTAAGCCTTGATGGTGGGAATAGGGATGCAGGACTGCGAAAAAGAGCAAGGGTCAACTGGGGTCAGTGCCCCCTGGTTACTGCCGCACTAGCCCCGGGGGAGATCACACAGAGATTGGAAGAATTTCTACTAAAAAAAACTTAAGACCAAACCCAAAACAGGACCAGTAAGGCCTGAAGCTGACACAGGCCGGGGAGAAGCCGAAAGCCCTTCGCAGTCGTGGCCTCCTCTGAGGGGCGACCCCCTCTCTGGGTAAATATTTACTCAGTGGGAGACTGGAAGCTGGGGGGAGGGTGTGAAGCAGGGGGCTTCACATGGTGTGGAGAGAATCGGATGCTCAGCAGCGCAGCACTGGCGGGACTGACATGTACACTGGCCGGAAGGGAGCCAGGGCCCAGGACTCCAGAGGCGGCTCGGCCTGGGCACGCGGCTGGGAAAAGTTTGAACCGCAGTGAGCCTTTTTGGCTGGACTCTTCCCTGCCCCTGCGGGGCCAAGTCAGATGCTACAGAGTCTTCATAAATCTGTCAGCGGGCCCAGCGCCGCGGACGGTCGGTCACCTGCGGCACCCCGCTCCAGGCACTAGCAGGATCTGAGGAGAGACAGTAATCTTCTAGCTCCTTCCGAGAACGTCTTCACGCGGCTTGGCAGATGGCGCTCGGTGGCTGCCGAGGTCGGACCCAGGCTCTACAGGTTGTGCAGGGAGCGGGAAGCCCTTTCCTAGGTCTCCAACACTGACCGACGCCCTGGGCTGCTCCGCCCGGCGCCTGCATCCAGGGGTCTGCGGGTCAGCGACGACTGCGATGCGGGACGGGTATAGCTAGAGAGGGGCGTGTGTATGCGCTGGAAAGGGGTCCTGCTGTTCCCAGTTGCAGTTATGAAGAGCAGAGTTGGCAGAGGAGAATATTAAGGAGCAGATTTCTCCAACCTGCCCCTGTGCCGGGAACAGACAGGACCTCAGGTGAGGCCCGAGCAACAGTGCCCACCTCTCTCCCGGCTCGGGGAGTTGCGGGCATCGATAGCAGCCAGAGTCTGCGCTCTCGGAAGGGTTTTCCAAGCACAGTGAAAAACACATTTTTCCAGCCGTGTGAAGGGAAACGCAGTAGAGGCAAGAGCTTGGATCCAGTTCTCCCACGGGAGTGCCTCTTTCAGGGTAAGCGAAGGTCTGGGCACAGCATAGAGAGAAAAGGCGGCCGGATTTCTCCAGTCCTCGCCAAACTGCGCTGCCAACGCCGGGGCCGCAGGTTTCAACCCGGATCCGTGCACTGCTATGTCCGGGCCTCGCAGGGTCAGAAAACCTCCCAGCGTCTGCTGCCGCACGTGGCAGCTAACAGTGCACCCGGTGCCCAAGGCGAGGGAGGGTCCACTCTGAGTTGAAGCCGGGCGGATCTGCGCTTAGAAAGGCGGGCGAAGGCAGGGGAGGCAGCTAGAGGGAAAAGCCATGCGGTGAGGAAGAGAGCTCTCGGGGATCCTGAACACTGGCCGTCTGGGGGGTAGGGGAAGGGGCGGTGCCCGCACACTGACCTGCCGGCCTGGACTTCGCGGGGCTATGGACGCGATGGGACGCACCAGGCCAAGTAGAGGCCAAAGGAGGCCCTAAGAGGAGCCCGGAAGATTCTCCTAGAGTCGCCAAAGCCTTCCCGCGGCTTCTCCACTTTCCTACTGACGATGCTCACGATTCAAGACCCTTTCCCCAGAGGGCAAGCAGCCCGCCAGGTCCGTCTAGAGAGTGGAAATCCTGCTGCCGGCAGTGGGCTCGGCCGGGGGCTGCAAGCGCTCCTCACCCGCTTTCTCCTTCCGAGGGCAGGGGAGGGGCCTGCTGCCGCCTAAAACCCGCTTTTAATTCTCCGCCTGCCTGTTTCCGATCACCCGGGGTTGGTTTTTCTGTTTGCTCACTCCTTCCGTTACAATAAAAACAATCGACATTTCTTTTTCAGTTTCCCCATATTAGCGTCACTCAGTAATTGTTCTCCACCCCTCCCCGCCGCGTTGAAGGCGAGTGAGATTGCTGGTACTCTCGCATTGGAAGGTTTCCGAGTATATAAGCAAATCTTCCCTAAAGACTTTCAAATAAAAATAAATAACGGCCCGGGAAATTGCCATGACCCTAACATCACTTTCTGAATGCAAATTACACCCATTTTTCAGTTTTCAACAGCGGAATTGCTTTCAGAAGGACGGCGCGGAGCCCGTGTGATATGGTTACATTTGTTTATTAAATCTTCAAATGAATGAGAACACATTTTTGCACAAGGGGCAAACTCATGGCTGCGGGGCGGCAGGGGCAGTCAAGGCTCGGGGCTGGGAAGATCCTTGTGGGGAAGCAGAGCAAAGCCTCCCCGCCAGAGGGAGAAGGAACTTCACCCTGTCTGGGTCGAAGCATCTGTAGAAGCTACACCGATCAGTGACCACAAAAGGACACCATCCGCGGCTACTCTACAGTTTTGAGCTGCGGCGGCTCAAAAGAGTTGCAACTGTGTGTGTAGGAAAAGCAGAGTTTCGGGGTTTTTTTTTTTTAAGACTCTGCCCACAGGGTCCGTGCGAGGGCAGTGGGGCTACCTCCTTCGGACGACCCAATTAGCCTAAAGGCTGTCTGGAAAAGATACACGCGAACCAGGCCGCGCCTCTAAGGTTCGGTTTCGGCTGTCAAGCAAATGCAAAGCCCCTCGGGCCCCCCACCGTGGTCCAGGTTCTGTTTTATTGGGAAGTTCGGGTCGCCTGCAGGCTTCTAGAAGCTGGAATTAACCTGCGGGATGGAGTCCTGGTGCTAACACGGGGGTTCCTTCCATTTTTAGTTTTGCAGAGAACCGTGGTTCGTTCACTTTGCTGTCCTCTCTGATTGAGGGTGGCACGGTGTCACCGCGAATCTCCCGGGGTCCTGCGCGGACCCGCGAGTCCTCTCACTCCTGCAATGAACGTAGCGGTCGGACTGCCTGGCATGATGCTCTCGAGGTACAGGATTTCCAACCTGTCGTCTTCTCTGGGTTAATTCCACCACCAAACAGCCCCGCGCAGACCCCGAGAGAGGAGACTCATGCTGCACTGTTCTCGATTTCCCTTCGGAAACAGGAAGCGGGGGACAGGAAGCAAGAAGTCAGGGTCCGAGTCACGGAAATTTTCCCGCGGTCTTCGAGTCCCTGGCTACCTAGCTCCAGGCCGAGTCACCTCGTCAGAGCGCCATCTACAGGTGTCAGACTTGATCGCACCCCCACAGTCATTTCTGCCAAGGTTGGGAAAGGCCTTTGAAAATCCACAGCACTTCAAGAGCTCGAAATTTTCAGTTTCCCCTTTCAATTCCTCCTCTACCCTCAACTCTCTCCTGGGCTCCAGATCCTCGTACCTTTCTCCATCATGTTGCAAGGCAAACCCGAGCGTCAGTCTTTTCATGATTCCCCGAAAGCCTGTCTTTCACGGGATGCCAGGGTGGATCTTCTCGCAGTCCCCAGAGGCTACTCAGCACCACGGGCAGTAAGATGTCCCAGCGCTGCGGTGGAAAAGCTGGAAACTGTAGAGGCTCCACAGCGGGAAGAATAATGAGACCACCCTTTATTTTTTCATTTGCTGAAGACTCGCAACGTCCAAGGGCTTGCAATAACCTTACAAAGAAGGTATTATTATCTTTCTCGTTTCACTACAGATAAAACAGAGGCTTAGATTAAATAAGAGCCCACAAGACACTAGTATTAAATGAGATCACATGGTTGAGTAGACAGGGAGTGTGAGCTCCACTATGTCCCCAGTGTCATTGCTCCCCCCACTTCCCTACTCTACAGGAACAGCTCTGCGTTACAGCCCCAAGAGAAGCCCCCTTATTGCAGAGGTGGACATTCCCCTTCACCGCTTAGAGAGAGATACCTGCCTAAGGCCTCACCCAGAGCCTACGGGAAAGGGGGACTGCACCCTACACTCTTTATTATGAGCAGACTCCACGAGGAGAAAGTCGGGACTGAAGGGACGAATGATGGAGAGACCCAGATCCGGCTCTAGCTGTAGCTGTGGACACTGTCCCCTCCTGGCCCAGGCTACTCAACCCAGAGCATGGAGGCACAGGCTGCAGCGACTGTGGGGATCCGCAGCGTCCCCAAGGAGCGACGCGCCGGAATGGCAGGAACAGGGGCAGGGCGATGAGGAACGGGAAGAATCGGGAGTGAGTTCTTCTTCGCTGAGTCCCCGACTGCTGGGACATGCCCTGTGCGCTCTCTTATCAACTGTCAGGCAGAGAAATCCACGTTTGTCTTTCTTGTGACTTCATTCTGGTGTGTGCCTGTGCGTATTTCTTTTTAAGACCACTGTAGTGGAGACAAACCGGGAGCAGCCGAGATGCAATAAACTAGAACCCTTAATTAACACAGCTAGCTGGGCCCAAGTGGCTCTGAAGTACACGTGGTAGCTAGCCATACTCCCTCTCTGAAGTCCATGCTGCAGTTAGGTTTTCCTTGCTCTGGGGTGCATCTTGGAATCCAGCTCAACTCTCTTTGGTATCCTAGATACAACGGAGAAATAAATCATTTCATTTAAAAAATCATAATGTTAAAGAGATTTTAGCGCACACTGGGAAAGGTGGTAACAAAAAGAGAAAGCTGGCGGGTTGTTAGGGCAGGGGTCACTTTTACTGGCCTGGAAAAAATGCGCTCTAGCAGTGGCTTGAGTGGGATTCACTCGTTGTTCTCCCTTGGGTGGGGATTAGGGGATGGGGACTCCTCCCAGTTTGAACTGAGGACCTGGACTGCAAAACCGCAAGCTAGTGTTTTCAGATTTAGGACAGAAACCGCGATCTATACCAGGATCTGACACCCGCGTCTTAGCTGGAGTCACTAGAGCTCTGCAGGCCAGGAGGAGCCTGACTGTATTCTTGTAGCAAGCAAGGGTCGGTATTCCAGGCTCAGGGATCCTACAAGTCTTCTTCCTGTCTGGGCTTGGCCCTCCTGGGACTAGATAGCCTCAAGTAGCCCCTTTGCTCCAAGACCCTAAAATGCCCACTTGCAGTGTCCAGAGTGCACCCTCTTCTTTTCCTTCTGCCAGCAAGCAGACTGTCCTGTTAGTCTAAAAACTCTGCCACGAGAGACCAGTGAAAGAGCTAGCTTCCCACCTCCTCTGCGATGGCATGGTATTTGAGACAATCCGTGAGTAAGAGCCAGTGGAAAACAGAGTATAACCACCTTTACCCGGACAAGACTGGAGAGCAGTTCTGGGGAAATTGCCGAAGGACCCGACAATGTGGTTTTCAGTGGGCAAATGCAGGCTACTGAAAAGAATGATAAAAAAGAAATAGGCGTAACCTCTCAAAAGCATCTCTTTTCTGAGACAAGAGAGACACGGTACATCTTTGGAAAGTAAACGAATTTCAATTTTTTTTTCCAAAGAGAGAAGGGGAAAAAAATTACTGCCTTTATATTATTTACTTTCTTTTCATTCACATGAAAGGTTTTAAAATTAATATGAATTAGTCCAAATTCTTTTTCAGGAAAACCTGAGTAAATATTATTGGTTTTGTTCAGTAGGTACATGCCCTTTGCGCAGCTATGAAAAAAGTAATTTTAAAAAGGTTTGCTGTAAAGGAATTTGCACATCTAAAAGCTACTCACACATTTTTAAATGTGCACATAGATGTTTAAGTGCATATCTTAATTATGTAGATCCACTTTGGTAGTACACGTAATAAAAACCATATTTTTAGTAGAGCACTTAACAAAAATCATAATTAGTAAAGATGAGCATAGTCAAAACAAAGAAACCTCTTGAGGGAAGAATTTAGGAAAATAAAAAAGGATTTTTTAGATAATACGAACCTTTTGTATTTGATCCCAATTCCTGCAGTTCTGTGTTATTTCAGTCCCTAAATATTAAGGCATTACAATTTTGGTTCTGTGGCTGAATTATATTCAGCCTTTATGTTTAATGGCTGCAGCGGGGAGAGTGAGGATTGCAACAACCAGAGATTAGCACCAGAAATGCTGGGCTAGGGTCTTATGTCTGATGTACAGGTTACAACAGTGCAGCTGCCATTCTTCACAGACTCCCAGGGTATGTATAGAGGATTGGGAGAACAAGGTTGGTTTCATTTCCTGCAGGACCAGGATGCTAACCCATGACATGACAGTGGTTGGCCTGGGAGCCACTTCTTAAAAGGATAGAAAGCCAAGGTCATGGCTACAGAGGACCTTTAAAAAGCTCCCTAGCACCTTCCCGCAGGACCAGAGGTGTGAATCTGATGTTCTGGCGAGTTGACAGAACAAATTCCCTGAGCAGTTTTAATTGCCTAAGCGATTCCTATACTATTCCCTTTGGGATTGCATTCTGCCTAGCCACATGGCTCTGTTCTTGGAGACACCCCTTTCAGTTGGGGAAGAAATAATAATCCCACTAATCAGTGTAAAAAAAAAAAAAACCTTCCATAATGCCAGCTTGAGGCTACAGCTTTTAACCCCTAAAAGTCAGGAAATCGAAAACTTAAAATTCTTGTAGTTGGGTTAAATCACTCTTGCTGCCCAGGCTGTATAATACATGGTATCTACAAGCCTCCCCAGCAAAGTCATTCCAGCAACCAGGCACTGTGGCTGCTGTGTTTAAAAGGGACAGCACTATAGTGTCACTTGACTGGGTGGCTTTTCCATTTGTGGTTTGAATGTTTCAGTCCAGTAGATAGATTTCAGTAGTTATTTGCTAGGTGAAAGTACTGCACTGTATGTTTTGGTAAATAGGTTTAAAGATTAAAGAAAGCAAATTAACTTGTAGCTAACAAAAAGCCAACTCAAAACGTGATAGCAGCATGTTGTAAATGTTTATATACCTCCCAGATCTTCCCGATATTAAATTCAAAGGGTTTTATAATTTAAAACCAGATCTATACATTTCTTCAACTCTAACATGAAATGAAGTCCTCAAAAGGTAACTGATGTAAGTTGGTGTATTGCCTCATCATTTCCTCAATTTTTATTTAGAACTAAATGTATGTATCCACAGTTTTCCCAGGAGGAAAAGATGTGTTATTTAAGTTCTGTGCTTGGAATTTCAGACATTGTTAAGTTACATGTGAGTTATACTTCAAGCGTCTCCTCTAAATTGCCATCTTTCAATGGAAGTACAGACAAAAAGTATGCGTGGGTTTTCCTTTAGAATCAGACTTGTTTATATTTTAACTGTGAAACAAAATCGCCTGTCTGTTTCTCAAGGGCTCCATATGACCAAAAAACCCCACAAAACAAAAACAAAAACAGCTCAACAAAAACAGGCAAAGAGAAACTAGAGGGTTAACCTTGTAGAGTTGTGTGTAAGATGAACCATAGCTTCTGGCCACACATACACATGATCTGTGTATTTCATCATGGAACTGCTAAGTCACATGAGGGTTTGAGGGGATAAAGGTATTAGGTGCAGTGGAGGCATTATTATTCCTATTAGAGCAAATTAGTCTCATCGGGGGAAAATATACCCTTGGGGTAAAATATATATTGAGTTATATAGAAGGAATGAATAACATACACTCAGATGATACTACTTAAAAGCTGCATTTTTTTTTCCTCATAAGGGAAAGTTTCTTGTGTCAATAGAAATGATGAGGGCAAAGCTATGTAGTCGGTACATGTCATCTGTACAGAACTCAAGGCATAATTTGGGATTTCACAATTCTATCAGCCGGCTGTCCAAAAAATCTTCAAACAAATATATTTGTAAGCTCTCCCCTAAAGACATACTTCTCATCATGTAGTTAAGCCTTAATGAACCAGATCACCCAGGAAAACAAGTGTGGAGGAAATTTGAAGGAACATCGTGTCTTGGGAATGTTTTCTAATGACCTGCATGTTAAACAGAGGAGATTATAAGAATAAGAAGTATGTGTATGATGTGCTGTTCTTTTACAATGTTTTGACATGAAAACTATTTTAAAATCCACTTAGGCAATTTCCACGCCTTTCCCAGAATATGGTATAATGGAGAGCTCAGAAAGGTGAATCCAAGTAAATGCTTCTTTAGTAACCAAGCCTTCCAGGTAAATATGCTTAAATAAAGTCGAATGATGATCTTTCATGTGAATGTGAAGATAGCGAACATCAGTATAGAGTGTCTAAATGAACTTTTTAGGGTAAAGGATAGTTATTTTGAGAAGAAAGATGGAAGAAGAGGGAAATATTTTTTGTCACTGATTAAAATACACTTTTCTCCTTTATGTCACCCCCTTAGGGCATTTAGGAAAAAGCAAGGTGAATGATGGGATTGATAGTAGAGGGATACAAACATTAAAAATTAAATTTACTGCTGTTGTTGCTATAACACATATTGCCAATATGTTTGTATATGTATGTCTGTGTATCTCAATAAATAAACTTCATGGACTCAATTACAAGGACAATTTGCCAGTTTATCTCTGAATTAGTTATCTCTTACAACTGTGTGAGCTTTTCAGAAATGTCCTAAGCTCAAACGTCTGAATTTAGATCCCTTTTGCTTTTCAATCCAATAAAGATACTGTGTTCAGTCTACGGGCTGATTTGGAGGTCCATAAACCCTTTCCCCCTATCTTTCCTGGAAGTCAGTGCTAAATTGAGGAAACACAGAGTCTTTGTTTTAATGCATGACATTACTGTGCCTATGAATCTTGGAGTATGAAATGGTAACTGAAATCACTGCAACTTGTATCCAACTAGAGAAAACTATGGACACTAAGAGAGGTTGTTCTTTAATTAGTACTGTATCCTATGGTCTTCTTTTAGCTTTATTTCTACTCCTTTCTCTGATACACTACTTTTCTCTCAAATACACACACGCGCGCGTGCACGCGCACACACACACACACACACACACACACACATGCACACCTATAAACTCCCTAGCAGAAAGCAGCATCTTATATATGATTTTGATTTTTAAATGTTCTTTTCTAGTTAAAATTCCATGAAATCTCTGAAATATTTTAAAGCACACCAGGAAACTAAGCATAACATTACTAAGATGAGTTCCAGCGAGGTCATAAAGCAGTTAGCATTCTTCATATTAGATTCTTAAACCACCATAATACACACACACACACACACACGCACACCTATAAACTCCCTAGCAGAAAGCAGCATCTTATATATGATTTTGATTTTTAAATGTTCTTTTCTAGTTAAAATTCCATGAAATCTCTGAAATATTTTAAAGCACACCAGGAAACTAAGCATAACATTACTAAGATGAGTTCCAGCGAGGTCATAAAGCAGTTAGCATTCTTCATATTAGATTCTTAAACCACCATAATGCATGTATGCCTGGATCTATCTTGGAGCTTGTATTTTAAATAAGCCATGAAAAGTATAACCAGACCTTTACATATTTAGGAGAAATTAGCACAAAGCTAACACAAGGTCAACCTTTGCCTTGTGTACTTGCTCACAAATCCCTTTGCCATAAAATCAAGCAGAGTGACCTCAGTTATACAGCTTTAGGGAACATGAGTTTCAGTCAATCCAAAGTGGAGTTTGGGGACATGAGAAGCTACTCAAAATTATCAGTGTTTGTGCCTGGTTCTTTCTCTGATCAATGGTTTAAGTCCACCCATACAATTGTACCGGAAACAATGATTGATTTTGACAGAGCTCCAATTAGTTATCTCCTGGAGCTCTCCTGGAACATGAGTTTGGGTTCTTTTCTGCAGTACGATTCTAAGTGCTGACCTCAATTATGGCTGTTTCATTCCTTTAAGTGTATGATTGGAAGGAGGGAGGGGATTGGTTATTCATCTGACCTCTTAATAGCTCTAAATACCAATTGAATCTTTTAAACAATTCACTCCTCAGGTCACATGCCAAATAAAGTGTGGCTATTTTCTTATTAGACCTCTCATGCATAACTTGGGGGGCAAATACTCTCTAACAACTGTTAAAGGCACCTCATAAGATCTCCCAAAGAGGAACAAGCCTTCATCCAAATATGAACCCAGGACATGCGCTAAAAATGGATGGTTTGCTAATAATAGCAAAAACAATATTCTTTTATACAACAATACTTACAGAAATGAACAGAATGTGAATTTCACTGCTTTATTTGCAGGGATGAAGGTCAGAATGTCAAATTGCAGATCTTGGGGCCTCAATAATAGGCCACTGTGTCTAACCTCCACAACTTCTTTTCCCCACTTATAGGAAGGAACAAAATAAAATGTTTTGTGGAAGTTTATATTGAAATGAGGTCAGGTAAACTAATGACTGCTTGGTATTTTATGACAAGTTTTATAACCTTGGAGTTGCCATAACTTTCAAACGATCATCAATAAAGTTTTATTGCGAAAGGGTCGCCATGTGTCTGAATGCTTTTCACATAGTAAAGGCCTGCTACCCCATTGGCTTAGCTCCTCAGCCCCTTTTCACCCCGGTCATAAAGTCCTCCTCTTTTTATTGAAGGTTGAAAAGTCCTCAAATCTGTTCTCTTCTATCAGGTTGGCAATTTGGGGACTACATAGAAATCGTTTATTCACGATTAAATGATGTATGCCACTAAACTTGCAAGAATATGTGATAAGACTTCTAAAATTAAATTTTAAAGGGATTCAGTAAAATAAATGAGTCTTTGGCGGGGGCGCGGGTATGGGCTCTTACCGTAGTTTACTCCAGAAACACGTGTTTGAATGCTGGGCTATGTGTATCTGTATACCCCCAGAGGGCGGCCATTAAATAATTAGGCACTTAAGGGTGGATAATAGTCTCAAAGACAAAACGAGTTACTTAAGACTCCTCTAGCCGACCAGAGAATCTTAAGGACTTAGGATACCACACATTTCGTCCTACCCTGAATTGTTCCAAAAGAGGGAAAGCGGATTGGACCAGAGCTGTTGTTTGCCCGATTACCCCCAAACACATTCCCAGAAACGCTCCCTAGGGTCAAAGCAAGAACTCGAATGTCTAATTCACAGCGTTAGTTCTCATGTTCAAATTCAAGTCCGCGTACACCAGCCCTTCCTTGCCTGCTGTCAAACATGTAGCAATGAAGCTGGGAATAATTGTCTTGCGATTTGGATGAAGAGAACTGTAACGACAAATTACATGAAAACGAAGCCTCTGCCGTATGCGCTCTTCAAATACTTTCCTTCAGGCGATGTTTGTCATGGGAGAAAGTGGCAGGAGTGCTGTCACAGAGGCGGAGGAGGAGAGGCAAGAGGAAACCTGGAAAATCAGCCGCACACACTTGTCCCATTACGGGACCTGAGTTCCAGAGCTTGCCCAGCAGTCGGGCAGGCCCCGAGATGGGAAAATCCTGGGTTATTTTTCGTGCTAGCATGTGCAGATCCTAACCATCTTCACCTTGCACAGTTGTTCTGGGGAAAGGTACTGGTGAGTATCGCCCTTCCCTGCATCTGCCGCAACTCTCCCCAGCGCTCTGAATCTTCTCCATCCCAGGCTCGGCGTCCTGCACCCAGCAGTGCGAGACCTCCGCCTTAATGCGACGGTGCCCTCTGTATGTCCTTTTCTCGCGGGCGGAGGCCTCCGGAGCCCCGGATCAGGGATCCCGGCTCTAAGCCAGATCTGCGGAGCGCAGAGGGCCGGAGCCCTTGCTGGATTCCGCCGCTTGACAGAGGGCAAAGCGCAGCCACAAACGCTGTGCCTTCCGCTGCAGCGCGCCCGGGACTCCGCGCCGCTTCGAGAGCGCGGCGGCTACTGCCTGCCCTAGCTGCTGAGTCGGCTGCAGTCGGGAAATAGCGCAGACCTTTCTAGGACTTGAGCATTACCTACTCTGAATACCTAAAAAGCTCGACCTGAGGGTTTTGTGGTGTTCGGTGGCCACCTCGATCGGGCTTGGGGTTCCGCATGGCAAAGAGGGTGTCATGGGGGAAATTGGCTCCCATTTCACCCTTCATCTACCAGTCACCAGCTGAGGCCCTGTCCTGGGCGCTCCCATTGAAGCATCAATCGTGGCCATGGCCCAACAAATAGCGCCTGGGTCATCATGGCGCGAGCGGACCCAGGTCGAGGGGGCGCAGGTGTCAGAGCATCTGCGCGCCCTCCATGCGCAGGGAGAGCCACGCGGAGAGGATCCGAGGCCGGCGCCAGGCACCCAGATCGCCACGGCGCCACAGGCCTGGGAAGCACTGTTGCTGGGGTCACCGCCGCGGCCAGGCGGGGGCCAGCGACTAGCTCCACGGGATTTTTGAGCTGTCAGAGGTCTGCTGGGGAAAGGCGAAGCTGGCAGCCGCTGCGCAGCGACGGGCTGTGGCGCCATCTCCCGAGGAAACCTCGCAGGAAGCGCGATTCCCCAGGTGGCCTGCGTCGCAATTTCTTCGGGATAGCGCGAGAGCCCCCTGCCTGCCTGATTTTCCCTAATACCTCCAGAAATTCCTATCAATTACTAAGCCGATGGTAGGTGTCTTCTCCAAGTGATGAAAGAAAGGTCCTAGCTCCCGGGATGATTTACATACACGCACGCACGCACCCGGCCTCTTGTGCCCCCGCCTGGGGAAGGCGCACAAGGCTGCCTCCTCCCTCGGATGCGACGACTTGATAAACTCTTAAGGGATCTCGAATTCTCCTCACATCCTGGGGAGCCAGGTCTAGGCTACTGCAAGAAGGAGTAGGAGGAGGTGATTTGAGGTGGGGAGTTGTGCGTGGCTCCCCAAGGTAGGCTTCAGTTTGCAGCGAGGTCAAGCCGTCCATAAGGGATCCAGCTTTGCTCACCAGACTTGAGCAGAGCCAGTCTGTCTGAGACCACTTCCACTCCCTTCCCGGGGATGCACCCAGCTTCTCTCTGCACCACCATGCACCATGGAAGAGAAACAGTTTTTCTTCTTCGTTTCTGCCAACAAGGTTAGAAAAATTCAAAAGTAACATTTAAAAAAAAATTCAGTCAGAGAGTTGGAACATCACATTCAAAAATACAGAAAGAACAGTTTTCAGTTAGGTTTCTGATGTTCATTACAGTCGAGCCCCCTACTCCCTTTAGAGATACACCATTCCTCAATTCCTTTCTCTGGCTTCGTTCTTGCCTCGTTTTGAAAACGTGGATTTCTGTTAGTGAGCCTGAGTGGAACAATAGCAGATTAGTAGGGCATTTCTCTTTACACATTAATAAGCACACCTTATTAAAATCTGCCAAGGAAGGCTGTGAAAGGAGTATCTCAAGGTGGAATGCAAGAGCTTAATCCTCTCATCCTAGTTATCTCTGGTGAACTGCTCTGGGTCATGTTCTTCCTGTAATTATCCTGCCATCTAAGGTTGGTCCGGAGGGAGGTGTTGCTGCCCTTTTAAAGCTCTAGCCAAGGGGCTATATGTACCTCTCCTCATTAGTTTAGAATGGCAGCTCATATATTCAACATGTATTTATTGAGCACCTGCTGTGTATCAGGCACTGTGCTAGGTGCTGGAAGTATAATGACAAAGAAGAAAGACATGACCTCATAGACAAACCGGACCATTTGGCTGATAAAATATTGCTCTCAGCTCGAGATTCTCTATAGGGCCTGCTGTTTCCCCCCACAAAGAGAATTTTTTCATTTCCATCCTCAAGTGTCCTCGAATACAATTATCCTCTTTGGAAGTCAAAGAGAGGGAGGCCACAAAATAAGTGGATTCTCCCAACATAGAGCAGTCTTTCTTTATAGCTACAGCAGGACTTAAATCAAAGGCAGTAGAATACCCAAAGAGAAGAGACACCCATAAACAATAGCCGGCAGCTGGTTCCTCTCAATGATATCCTGTTGTAACAGAGTAAACCCTGCAAATGCTGGTACCTGCTCAGCAAAGCAGGGGCACCTCCCTGCTTATCTCCAAGCTTTTCTCCCTTCCTTCTTTCTTAGGACAAAGGAAAGTTTCCCCATTCACATGCCAACCAAAGATATTCCACAGACCACCCAAATGAAGATCTGCAGGAGGCCCTCTCTGGACTTGTCAACATGGAATTTGGAAAACCCCCAAGATTAGATGAGAGGGAGAACCCTGGATGAGAGGCATCAGCCTTCCCTCAGAGCCCTTCTCCATAGGGAGCTGGAGGATGGTGGTGGATTTGGCTCCAAGCTTCATCCCCTAAACCCTTCTTTGCCCCTCTTTTCAGAGGCCTCACATTCTACCCCTAACTGGAAGCCACAAAGCCACAAAGCTCTTACAAGGTCAATAAAAATAATTTCCTTTTTTGATAAAGCTGCTATAATGAGGGAATGCTTACTTTTTACACTTGCACATTTTGTAACGTATTTTTACACATTATTTCATTTATTAATCTTGATAAACTTTGACAATCTCCATGTGGGAAACTGAGGCACAGAGAAATAAAGTTACTTTTATTGAAAATGGAAGGAAAATGGAAGGTAACAGAGTTAGTACAGCTATAGATTTGTATTTCAATAAGGCATTTGGCAAAGTTCTTTATGTTAGTCTTGGAGCTAAGATTAAGAAATGTGGCCTGGGTGATAAAATTGATTAAATGGCTCATTCACTCACACATTCTTCAAAATAAACAGTTTTTCTTTTATGCATATGCTATGTGTCAGGAGCTGGGCTCAGTACTGGAGATACAAAGATAGATAAGCCACTGTCTTTAGGGAGCTCACAGTTGAGTGAGGAAATAAACACGTAAAAATATAACAGCAATAAGGAAATAATATAATGTTTTCACAGAGTTAGATACAAAATGCTGTGGGAGTGCAAGAGAGCCCCAGAGGGTGGTCTTCAAGGTGATAAGAGCCTGTTGGCATGCTCTCATATTTATAGAAAACATAGCACTTAGAAAAGATCAGAAATATGAAAGAGAACACCATCAATATATGAAATACCTTAAATAGATGGGATAATTGTCTTATAACACTAATCGATATATGTGTAAAACATTCTACATTCAGATACAAAATAATTAATTGCATGAATGTATAAAGAGACTGTCAGGATGGTGCCATAGGTAAACTAAAAGGCTTCTGTTGACTGCAAACTCAACCTAAGCCTAGCATGTTAATGTTCTTAACTTGTGCTAAAGAAGTCCATTGTCGAATGTAAGGGTGATTATTCTGTTCTTCTGGAGTTGGAACATGTCTCACACATTCTGGTCTCCACACATTGGAGAGGGAGTTTGACAATGGGAGTGTATGTGTGAAGGCATGCCACTGGAATGGTGAAAGACCTAAACCAAGACTAGTTCCATCTAATGATGGAACTGGGATTGTTGATAGAAACCGAAGACCCAGGAAGGATGGCATAGCTATCCTCAAATACTTGAAAGGCTCTCATATAAAAAAGATGTTGGACTTATTCTGTCAAAGGAGCACAGCCAAGGTTTTCTCAGTTTGTAATCTAGAGATTGTTGGAGCAAGTTATACTCTATGAGCTCGACTGTCCTTTCCTAGTAGATGCTCCATGAATGTAAGGGGCCACATCTGACATGCGCACTCAGTAACCCCAGTGCCTTGCTCACAGAAGGCAGTCGATGAAATTCTGTTGTAGGAACAAATAAATGAATGATTCCATGTGGCTCCAAAGGACAGAACTGAGACTCAAGGGCAATAGTATAAAGTTGGATGACAAATGAAATTAATTAATTTGGCGATTAATAAGGATTATTGATATAAGTACAGATGCATGATTCAGATTTTTTATTTCAACCATTGCTCACCTGTTTGGCAAGTAACTTTTATTATCCTTAAAATTTTTTCCTCCCTGAGGGATGTTAATTAAAGAGTAGGTAAATGGGCCTTACCGGACCTTGGTTGGCATTCTAGCGCCTTGATAACTGGAGGACACACCAATGCATGGTTTCTTCTTGAGAATGGGAGGGACATTAGAAGGGAAGGTCTTGATAAGATCGTGTTTGATCTTAGCTGCAATTTAGACCTGTCAGAGGTAGTCCCAAGAGTATCTAAGTCATTTAGGGAAACGGTTGTTATGTTTGGCTTTGTTCTTTAGTAGTTTAGTGGTTTTCAAACTTTTTTCAAAGGGATGATTTGAACAGTGTGTAAAAAAGATGATGATAAGCCCTGGTCGTGGAGCTGTGGAAGACCTGTGTAGCCCTGGGTTTCCAGAGGATTCAGTCTCTAAACCACTGGCCTATTTTCCCCCAGATGTAATGGCCACATGCCCTGACCAAATTGCAATATGCAACTCAATTTAGATAAAATGACTTCTAGCTCTTATCAAATCGTTGATTTTTTAACTCATCGGTTGTACTTTGCTGCTTTCTCTCTACTGGTCTTTATTCAGAGTTTTGGCAAGTAGCACCTCCTTTAAACTAGATATATGTTACAGTGGTTCAACAGATCTTGGAGATTTTCTAGTTCTTATAGCGCACGAAGATAGATGAGAGGTAGATGTCGCCATGGGATGCTAAACCCTGGCCTTCAAAATGATCAGTTAATTTCTCCAATATGCCAACAACGAGAAAGATTTGAGACATTGTTCATCCTCTAAAGTAGTAACATTTCTTTCTATGGAGTATCTCCATAGAAAATACTTGTGATTAACATTAGAATTGAGAAAGAGCAAGAAAAGACGTCATTAGCCCCACTTTGCTGGGAAGGAAATGTCATTGTCCTCTCCTTCCCATTTCCCCCCATGCGCAAAATTAGTTATCAGAACAATTGCTTAAATGTTGCATATAACTATCTCAATGAAAAGACATAAGTAATAATAATAATAAAAGCTAATATTTATTAGTGTGCCCTCTGTGCCAGGCATTGTGCTAATCACATAACATCTCTTGTTTAATCCTCACAATGTGATGAAGGAGGGGCTATTATGATCTTTTCTCTGTAGATGAGGAAACTCGGATGCAGGAAAGTTAACTTGCTTGAAGTCACATAGGCTTTACAGGTGGACTAATAATTCTGAACATTTTCATTGCCAGGTGGAGATTTTCTTACTCTTATCTGATGCTAATGTTGTGAAAGGATGGAAACAAAAGGAGTACAACTTGCTTTTTAGCTATCAATTTATTTTTATTTAAAAATTTATTATTGTCCAAAGGTACTTTAACATAGTAGAGTTCATATTTTATTTTGATTGGTTTCAGTTACACCGATTTCTTGGTGAGTTAGCTGCCTCATGAAGTCACATTCTGTGATAAGTAATTCTCTCCAGAAAATGTTAGATATGACCAAGTAATATCCAGGTCAATTATATTTTTTATCTGCTTCTTTTAAAGCAGGTTCTGTCTGGGCCATGATTTTAGTGTTTGAAAGGTCTTCTGACAGCCAAATTGCCCTTTGTCTTCTGAGTCCTAAAAACAGCACCTTTAATATATTATTATTATTATTATTAATAATAGTAGTAGTAGTAATAATAAGTAGCACTTATTCAATACTTATCTATGCCAAGCACCATTTGAAGTACTTAATGTATTTAATCCTCACAAAATCCCTACAAGGTAGATATTATTATTAGTCCCATTTTACAGGTGAGGAAACAGAGACGAGAAAGATGAAATAGCATGTCTAAGTTCACACCTTGGGGTAGGCCCAGTTGTGTGTTGTAGTTTCGGGAGGGTCAGTTATTAAATTTTTAGGAATTTATTGAGCCAGTAGTTAAACTCAGACATTATTAACAACCAAATTATATAAATTTACAAATAGTTTCTAAAACAAGGTAATAAATATTTAAATTCATTATTTCCAAAAATAAAAAATAAAATTTATTATTTGCTAATTATATTACTATGTTTTACTATCATCTGTGTTCTTAAGGTTATTTATGTCTCTTCTGTGCCTATGGTGGAAATACTATACAATAACTTATTTAATATAATGGCGTGCTACTATGCATCTCTTTCCAATTCCGTGTTCAGTGACATCATATCAGTAGCTTTAAATTTGCTACGGTGGAGTAGTTACACCACAGAAATCAGCAGTTGCTCCAAGCAAGGCTTTCCCCGCCTACCCCCACCCCAGAGAGCCAGTTGATAAACTATTTGGATCTCTAGGCCCACCACTGTAAATATGGGACCTGAAGAACCTAAGAATGGATGAAGTAAAAAAATATCTTTAAAATATGATTAAGAAGTGTGATTTCTAGAGACAGACTGCCTAATTTGAATCATGGCTTGGTCCCTTACTGACTATAAAAAAGCTAATGCATTACCTCAGGATTTTGAGCTCATACTCTTTTCCAGAGTGAAAGTCACACTCATGTACTTTTAAAAACATTTTACTATCTACAGGATAGAAAAGACTCTCAGGTGAAGATTAATTATACCATCTTTTTTAAAACGGCAGTAGTTGTAAAAATCTTGCTAAACTTTAATTACTAAACTTACTAAAGTTACTAAATCTTACCTATTTTAGGAATATTTAGTGGCAGAATTTAAGGATCTAAGCTGGAGCTGTGCATGATGTAGTTCCTTGATGATTATAGGAATAGATTATCTTCTTGAAAAGGAAGGAAGAGCCATTCAAAAGATGTGACTATGTCAGTTTATTCATTAATCTGATTCATTGATTCTTTCTCCTATGTGCATGACATAAGAGGGCAGAGAGATTAATTTGACAGATACCTATTATTTAAGGTCTTATAACACATAGGAAGAAACAGCCATGTAAATAACTAATTACCTACAATAGATTATCTTCTTGAAAAGGAAGGAAGAGCCATTCAAAAGATGTGACTATGTCAGTTTATTCATTAATCTGATTCATTGATTCTTTCTCCTATGTGCATGACATAAGAGGGCAGAGAGATTAATTTGACAGATACCTATTATTTAAGGTCTTATAACACATAGGAAGAAACAGCCATGTAAATAACTAATTACAAATAATGCAACAAAGAGTAACATTTTACTGCTCATTTTGAAATGTACTCTTTAGGATAATAAGAATGCAATGATTATTGTGAAGAAATAAACAATAAGCCAAATGTTTATGTGAGAGGATATAAGAAGACCTGATTCATTCTGACAGGCCAAAGTCAAAGGCCTGTACACATTAGTCTAAGGATGTTATTCTGGCAGTACTATGACTGTTCTTACGGGAAGAGTGGATTCGTATGTGTGTGTGTGGTGGTGTTCTTGGGGTTTTGTTCTTTTTTTGTTTTGTTTTGCATTATTTTCCTGAGAACAAGGACTAAAATATAAGTGATCATGAAGTGTGTGGGGTTCACTGTAAATAGCTCTGGACTTGAGATTTAGGGGAGCTGGATTTATGGCTGGGAAGCCTTTTTCTCTCTTTTGGATCAACTATAAAATTTGGGGCTTAAATAAATAAATATAAAGATTGTCTTAGCTCCAATACTCTAAGATTACCTCGTGATAAAAATGGGGAAAAAGGAAGATTTGCACCGAGAAACATTTTTATCTTATAAGGTTCCTAGACGTGACTAATCAGGTTGAGAATGGAGGAAAAGATGGAGATGGTGGAAATCAGGATCATTATCTATGCTGTTGAGGAACTATTCTATCACAATCTTTCTGGGAGCTAATTGTAGTAGCCTGGCTCAGGATGCACCCAAATCATGATAAGACAAATGATGCTATAAAACAATCCCAGGGTTAATTATATTCAACTAGGTCTTAATTCTTCGGAACTGTACATTACCTTTGCAGAAGAGGGCTGTGGTGTAGGAGTCCTGCTGTCTATGTGAGGATTTGGAAAACCTGTCTATTAAGTGCTTTTCGCTTACCATCACATTTCGTCTGAAATACCTATTTCACTTGGACCTGAATTTTCTTAAAATTCTTTATTCATTCTTATCCTCTGTATCCCTTCAGCCTTCCCGCCATCCAGCACATATCTCCCAGGACTTATTATGTGTTGCTGCTTCCAGCTATGTGACTTTACTTATACCAGTTCCCAGAAGACCAAACATTTGTATGGATAACATGAAGGATTATTGATTAACTTTGTGATTTCTTTCCTCCTGTTTCTTTTTTTTTTTTCTCCTCATGTGGAACTCTCATTGGTTTCAAAGAGTTATAAATATACCCTTGTTCTTTGTGTCTTTTGTGAATAACTGTGAAAGAGTTGTTTCAAAAAAGCACAGCATTAACATCCCTGGTGCTGGAAATGCTTAGGGGTCAGAGTCAAGTGTTAGTGCACATATGCTGATCACATTGTGAAGCAAGAGGCAAGAGGGACTTACATGCCATTCGGAGCTAGTGTTATTTTCTCCAACGGGAAGCCATAAGGTTTCGATCAGCTATTTGTCAGCGATAGCGCAAGAGATGGTAAAGTCCATCTTAACTTGGGTGAATTGTTAGGATCAGAGACACGAATGTGCTGTCTTGACCCTCAGATGTGCACATGAGATCTGAGTCTACAAGGTAAATTTCGGAAGACTCCCAGTTGTATGACTCAGCAGCCTTAACTATCCAGATTACTTATCTACATGGCCTCTGTATTTTCAAGAATAAAATACTTATGGAAAAGAGGGGAAATGCTGATGGAGATGAGGATCATTCTGTTGCTCATAGGTTAGATGTTGATAGAGGAGGAAGGGATCCAAGATCCAAGCAAAGGAGATAAGAGACTAGAGCTCATAAAGAAAAGTCTCAGGGAGAATTTTATAGCATTTTATTATTATGAAAGCAGTACATATGTAGCAAATTAGAAAATAAAAACAAACATAAATTTAGAAAATATGTTTCTACTACCAAGAGACAACCACTGTCAATTTTTAGTATATATTCTTTCAGATCTTTGTGTGTGTGTGTGTGTGTGTTTGCTAAATGAGATCACACTGTGCTTGCTTTTTTAGTCAACAATCTTTGACTAAACATCCTTCCATGTTAGTATGTTTTCAGTTTTCTTTCCATAAAATAACTAGGTGAAATTCAAATTTCCCAGTGACCTCCAAATGTCCTTTACAGCATCTAACCCTCTGGTATCTTGCTTTGACCCTTAAGTCTCGATTTGAATGTAGCATAAGCTACAATATAGACTGATTGACGAGGCTAAGCCAGTTGTCCTGCAGGCTGTCACCCTTTCTGGATGTGTTAGGCTGTTTCTTCATAACGTTGTTTAGCCTGTTTCTCTAGCTCTTTTGTTTCCACTAAATTGGAAGTTTGACTTTTGATTTGAAGATTTGGAGCAGGAGATAACAAGTATCTGACGATTTCGTGAAGACCAAGAAATGATGGTTATTAAAAATGATGTGTAAGAATACATCGAATGCCAAGAAACAGGGGAGAAAGAAAACAGTAAAGAGATCTCGGTGGCTGGAGCTGAAAAACTTTATTATGGTCCTAAGAGAGGGATCCATCTGGGAGTTCCCAGAAATAATAGGGAGATACTAAGTGGGAGCTAAGTTTCCAAATGGAAAAATGGAGACTCAGAACTATTACAATTTGGGCATAAATATAAATGTGATCTCAATTATATCCATAGACTGTAACATTTGGGTTACACCTGGGAAGATGTTCGAGATGTATAACTAAAAAGGTAATGCATGCATATGGTTTTAAAAATCACACTGTTCAAGAATATGTAAAATAAAAAGTAAATTCTCCCTTTCCTCATTCCCTACTGTTCCTCCACCCTGCTAATAATTTCTGCTTCTGCTTCTAACAGTTATCATTGTAATTTAGAAAAACGTAATATAATTAGGCCTCTATCTCTTTATTTTTATCGAATTCAGGCATTATGTATTGGCATCTAGGTACAAAATGTGAAGAATTTGGGACTTAGATGGTTTCTCATTTCTCCTTTGCTTTTAACTCCCATTTTAAAAATTGCTTTAGTGCTAAGAGTGATCATAAGCTTCTTAAACCATAACTTAGTCTTCTGTCCTTTGTCAATAGGTTTATAATTTATAAAGTTATTATTACATGAATACAAATCTCCCTAGAGAAGAATATGCAATCCTTGACCTTGAACATTTGTCGCTCAAACAAGAATCTTTCACATACCCCTGTCTAAAGGATTGGCTTTAATTTATTTTTCACTTCTATAAATCTTCCTGGGTCATATTAGGGAGCTGCAGCTTCTTATATCTCATGTTTTCTTCTTTCTTGGCTTATTTTTAGATTGTTCTGGGTTACTTCGGGAGTAATTTTTTCTTACTGGGCATGTGGTTACTAAATTTACTGAATTCTTATGTGTTTGCAAGTGTCTTTCTTTAGCCCTTTCATTTGAAATTTGGCTGGTTATAAAAAACTAGGTCCAAAACTGTTTCCTCTCCCCTTATACACTGCTGGGGGGACTGCAAATTGGTGCAGCCACCATGGAAAACAGTATGACGGTTCCTCAAAAAACTAAGAATTGACCTACCAGATGATCCAGCAATCCCTCTATTGGGTATTTACACCAAAGACTTGAAAACCCATATTCAAAAAGATATTTGCACACCAATGTTCTTAGCAACATTATTCAGAGTGGCCAGGACATGGAAGCAACCGAAGCGTCCTATCATAGATGATTGGATGAAGAAGCAGTGGTACATACATACAATGGAATGTTACTCAGCCGTAAGAAGAGATGAAGTATTGGACCTTGAGATACCCATACTAAGCGAAATAAGCCAAACAGAAAAAGTTGAAAATCACATGATATCACTTATATGTGGGATATAAACCTAAAAGCAACAAATGAACAGGAAAAACAAACAGAGACTCATGGACTTGGACTATAGGCTAGTGGTTACCAGAGGACTATAGACTAGTAGTTACTAGAGGGGTGGGGAAGGAGGGGGGAGATAGATGGGGTAAAAGGGGTCAAATATATGGTTTAGGGGTAGGGTGAAGTTGGTACAGGGGATCAAATGTATGGTAGCTGAAGGAAACTGGACTTTGGGTGATAAATACACAATAGAATATACAGATTTCAAATGATAGTGTACACCTGAAAATTATATAATTATATTAACCAATGTTACCCCAATAAACTTAATTTAAAAAAAATTTCCTCTCAGAACTTTGGAGACACCGCTCCATTGCTGTCTGGAGTGACATGATGTCAACCTGAGTTTGACGTTGGACTGAGGTTCCTTGACAGTTGAAAAAGGCAGGAGTGCTGTTCTCTGGGGTGAAGGTCTTCAGTTATCCACACCTGGAGGCTCTGCCTCTTTTCCTGAGCTGTTGTGGGATTTATCTCAAACCCAGTTTTGCTATTTTTAGCCCTTCGAATTGTTCACCAATAGTCTTCCTAGACATATTTTTTTGTCCTTGGAAGACAAAAACTGCCTCACTTGCCATTCTCCTTCCAAAGGGAGAGCAAGCTCCACTTATCCCAGATGTCCCAAATGCAATCCTTTAATATCTCAGACTAATTTGTGAATTTGGAGCTAGAATCATCTGAGGAATTCCCCTTCAAATATTTGATAAATGCCTTTATCTCTGGAGTTTGGAGTTCGTCACCTCTACTGTAACTTTTCCACTTATCAAATGTCTTTTCTTTTCTATTGATTAGAATCTTTCAAATATTTTGACTAATTGAGGAATCTTTTCACTGCTGTAATGATTTGAATTTATAAACTAACCTTTTATTAACCATTTCAATGGGAACTTTGGAGAGACAGTGGGTAGATGTGCGCAGAAATGCAAGACACATCGTTTACCAAAATGTACAAAAGAGTCTGTACACATACACACACATATAGAGAAATAATGGAATGATAATGTGGTGAAAACTTAACACTGGTTATTCTGGATGCTAGGAAAAGGCTTATTTATGTTCATTAAAATTTTTTACAACGAGCATGTTTTATTTTCATAAATGGTAATGAAAACAAGGGGTGTGTGTGTGTGTGTGTGTGTGTGTGTGTGTGTGTGTAAGAAGGAAATGAAGGCTTTGTCATGGACAGATAGAAAACAAGTGCATAAGCCCACTCAGCAATGGGGGTTTTCAGTTGGTCCATAACTCCTTCTTCTCCTCTGCCAGGCAATGCAGTACAAACCATATACATGCTCACTACCTTTGCATGAGCCTCTCCACAAAATAGAATCAAGAATATGAAATATTTACTGAGCACCTACTTTGGACAATGCTAGGCTGTGCAACCTAAGGGGGCTGCTCCAGATGAGGGTAGGCCTCAGGAGGGGACGGTAGCAAAAGGCCGGCTCTGAGTTAGACCCATCCAACAAGGTTCAGTCTGCTTTGTACTATGGCGTCCCCCAAGAGACTGGGTAAGTTCTGGGCCTCCTTCCAGGTGTTCTAATCTCTGAGACTATAAATGTCATGTTATCCATTTAATCGGATTCCAAAAGGGCTTCTTGGCAGAAAAATATGGGAACTACTGTGGCAGATCAACTACAAAGACAAACCAGTTTATTGGTTCAGGCTTCAGCAGAAACACTAGATGAAACTAAAATTTGCTGTAAGAAAATGTGATAAATCTAGTATTACTTAAAAGCTTCTAAAGCAATGGCGAATAATGATAATAATAAGTTGCATACCTCTTCCACATGTACAACTTCTGCTCTGTGACTTCAAAGAAAGCTCTTCAAGTCCAGGGGGAGATGCACAGCTCTGCTGAGGAGATATTTATGGAGCTGTTATGGTGCCTAGGATGTTCCTATTATACTCACCATTCGAACTTCCAGATTTCCAGGCCCACAGAAAACGAAAGACCTGAGACATTTTTAAAGGGGTGTGCTTTTTTTGCCTATAACACAAACGATCAGGTTTGCATTGTTATCATTCAGTTTTGAACTCTTGGCATTAATTCTGCTTACAGCATGCTTTGCTCATTTTAATATGGAGAAGCAGAACAGGAAAAGTCCTTCAAGCAACTGTAAGTGGAGTAGACTGCAGGTGTCTATATTTTATAAATGTCACCAGACAAAGAATAACATGTCGAGATTGCACAATAGATCTTAGAAGAATAAGTGAATCTGATAATGTGATTTGGCACAGAGAGGGCCATCCCTTTAGTACACCAAGTCGGGGGGATCACAACAGCCAAACTCTGGCGGAAGGTGAGAGAGGGGTTTACTGCTGAGGAGGAGCAACTGCAACTCCCCAGAAGTGGTGGGTGAAGGAGAAGTGATGATGGTGGCAGAGACCGAGGTGGGGGAATTGTTGCTGAGATCATGGCAGCTTCAGCCCCTTCTCCTCCTTTGCAGGCTCTCAGGCTGTGACAATGCAGGGGGAAAAAATCCATAAGAAACACAATTTTGACCACTGGAAACTATAAGAGTCATTGGGAAAGTTTGAATAAATCAAGATCAGGATATTTTAAGAACATTTCTGGGGAAATTCCAAGTTTTAAAAAAAATAAGGCTTTTGGTGGTGAGAGACTATTGGTGGTATTATCTTGTACCTTCAAATCTCAGAGGAGTCAATGATTTCTGACATTAAAAAGAAGAAATCTGGAGTGGAAGTTACTAACACTGAAGTGGTTTGCTAGCCATCGGTCTGGTAGAGCAGACCACAGATGGCAGTTCTGTCTACGAATAGAGGTATGTGATTTGGGGAAATTGTACATGTAAGGTAAATTCTTTCACTAGGTGACTATTTCAAGACTAAATGCTATTTTGAAATTGTCCTGTTGCAAGTTGCTTCATTTTTCCTGACATTCACACAGATAATAATAAAATAACAATAATGATATGGTTTTATAGTTATTCTTTTTGATGATTATCTAAGTCTTAGATTCTCAAAGTCTAATGACCATATAAAACAACGGGGAATCTTTTTAAAATGTAGATTCTGATTTGGTAATTCTTGGGTGGGGTCAGACTTACTGCATTTCTAACAAGCTCCCAGGCAATGCCTGCCAGTACTGTTGGTCTGAGGACTACACTTGGAGTAGTGAGAGTTTAAGACGCTGCAAACTTCACATTATTCCAGCAGCCAGTCTGCCTTAGATAAGCAGAGATATATGCCTGATTTAAATGTACAAATTAAAAAAAATATGCCTTACTGATTTAGATCTACTGAGTCTGAAGGCATCAAATCATTTGTTGAAGGATTCAATTACCTTCACCCATTTATCTTCTCTCCCCCGACTTTGCAACCACGCGAAATGCAGACACAATGCTAGGCACACCCAAATTTCCTCAATCAAGTCTAGAATCCATGAATCTAATGAAATTTTACAACAGAGAAATAAGTTTGGAAACTTTCCCCTATGTTCTTTTCCCACCCTCAAAAGAACTCCAGTAATCAAGAAAACAGTTTTCACTTCAAAGAGTTTTGAAACCTATTTTATGTGTCAGAAGAGAGAAAAAAATGGGTGAATGATGCTGGCTTTAAGATAAGGCTATAAGACATGCCTATATATGCACATATTTATTGAAGACATCAATTTATTTTTTGTTATATACTTACTTTTTTGTTTATTTAATATTTTATTTCATAGCAGTCCTGGATATTAGGTCCATTTTATTATTACATATGCTAAGTATTATGAGACATTTCTTATAAACTCATATTGTTATTATCATACCTAACAAAAATTATGGGTATTTCTTCGGTACCACTCAAAAATTAGGCAATATTCAAATTTCCATGATTATCTAAAAAATATCCATTATAGATGGTTGTTTAATCCAAAATCTGCATATTATTTGGTTGTTATATTTCTCAAGTATCTTTTGATACTCTTTCTTTCTCTTTCTTCTTCATATCATTGACTGATCAATCATCAAACCAGATCAATTGTCCAGTAGTCTATCTTGCAGTTTTTAAATCTATCAGATTTAGAATAAGGGCATGTACCTTCTCATATCAAGATAAATCCTTTGAAGCACTTTGAACCTGTACTACCCCAGTCTTATGATGGAAAAACAGGGGCACAACGACTTAGAGTGATGTGCCTAAGAAATCTGAGACTGAATCCATGTCTTCTAATTTCTTTTCTTAATTTATTTTTATTTTTTTAATTTTTTTAAATCTAATTTCTTCTCTAGTTATTTTTCTAACAAACTTTCTTCACTCCATGTTTTGTATTAAAGTGTAAGTATAGTGGAATACAGTAAATATATGTGGTTTCAAAAAGTGGACTTACCTATTTCACTTTGTAAGTAATTTAACAAACTCGATTATAAGTTCCATGAGGACAAGGTCAGGTCTGTCTTATGCACCATAGTATTTCTAGGCTGTGACAGTGACTGGCATAGTTCAATACTCAAAGAATGTTTGTCGAATAAGTGAATGGACAAATGAGCATCTGCTGTGTTTCACCAAAGTGTGACAATGTCTTGAGTTTGAATAGTGCCTCACCCTTTACAAATCTCCTATGTATAATCTCCTATTTGATCATACGACAACCACATAAGTAAAATTATTGCAATTGCCATTGAACAGATAAAGAAACAAGATGGAAAGCATTGCTCAAGCACGTGTTAAGCATAAATAAATGCAAGGCTAGGTTCCAAGATGTTTTCATTTCATCAGCTGTCTAACCCTTTATACAACTTCACCTGCTCTGATAGGACAAATATGCATGATACTTTATGACTTGCAAAACCTCTTAGCTCTCTTGGTCTCTCCAGCAACCATCCAAGGTAGAAGTGATTATCTCAACTTCATAGATGGGGAAACTAAGTCCAAGCTACATTACTACTAAGAGGAAAAGCCTGACTTGACTCCAGGTTTTCTGACTTCAAATACAATTTGGTTTCTACAGTATAACGGGTTAAATGCCCTCTCCTATCTGTCCCCTGCCTTATTCCACTGTTAGACACAAAGTCCTTCACCTTTCCTACCTCCCTGAGTGCATTCCTATTCATACCACTCTGGGTAGCCATGGCGTGTTATGGATGTGTTTGTGTCGTATATTGTATCTTCCTCCATTTATATCATACCAACCAGTTTCTTATTATTGCCCTATTACCTCTCTTGAAGCAGAAACAGTTTTCTTCTTCATATGCTTTATTCTATCCTGTTAAGCAGACAAGGCTTAATAGAAGATATTGACTGATGAGGAATCTAACTGCTCGGTATTTTGGATCCTTCTTATTTCTAACAGGAATCCAGAAATGAACAAACTAGAGAATTTTGCTGTTTGGCATAAATTATTATGCATCTAGGGTAAGTAGCTGTTTGAGAGGCTGATATAAAATAATTTATATTTTCAAAACCAAATAGGGAAATAAAAACAGCATTAGCAAATGATTGGAGAAGCAGCACGTGCTTATATGCTAACAGGATGGTGAAAATCTGGCTGTTTGGAGAATGCGTTCATTACTTTTTGGGCATATACTCACGTATACACCCTTTTTATTTTTCTTTATAATAAACCAAACTGCTCACCAGCCACTAAAAAATTTTTTTTCTGGGATTAATTTTAAGGGATTCTTTTTAAAGGGGTTGGATATTTGTACCTCTTCAATTTAATCTTGAACTCAGGTCTCAGTAATGTGAGAATATAGGATTTGGGGTATCCACCCCCACTACACCTTTGGAAAATTACTTCGAAACATTTGGAAGGTTAGCATTTGAGGGAGGATTAGGAGGGAGGGGGTGGGAAGCAGTTTTATTATGCACGTTCTTTTATGGGTTGTGGCCAGATATTTTCAATGTGCTATTATCCTAGTTTTATGGAGTTCTTGGACCCTGTGGATATAAACATCTGGGAATAAATGGTTGACTGCGAGCTATATGTTATTCAGCCTGGGAAGAAATACATTCGTGTTGCATTTAAAATTTAATGAATTATTCACAAGGGAAGTAATAACTTAATAAGTACAGTAACTACACATAAGCAAAATAAGAGATTTTTTTAAAAGCCTCCTACTTGCGGTCTACAAATGTTTCATTTATGTTTTATCTACATGCATGCGATTGAATTGGACAGATTCTTATCCTCACACGTGGCCACATCTTCCACTGGAGCACTGGGAAAGGAGGCTGGGAAGCGAATGAAGGAAAGGTTCTGCCACTTAAATCCTTTCAGGGGTTGAGCTGAGATGGGACATGAAATTGGATTTCATGGTGCTCACTTTTTGAGGGGAGAAAATCAATAGGTCTGTGATGAATTCCTCTTTTGAAAGCCTTTTCGATACTATTTTTCCTCTGACTTTAGTACTATAGATAACTCTAAAAATGTCCTTGGAGTACTAAGACATTTTCTTCCTTTAGCCTCACTTTCTCCTTCTCTTCTCTTTCCTTCTTTCTTTTCTCACTCTCTGTGGGAAACTTCAACACATCTCAGCGTGTTGGGGACCCAAAACAGAATCTCCCGTGTCACAGCTGAGCACCATGTATTTGACCAGTGTGAGTTCCAGCTTTGACAGCCAGTCTCATTTCTGTGCCAGTTCTGAGCTGAGTATGGGCAGTGATTCTTTTTCTGCAGGTAGAATAACCCCTCTGGTGACAACTTTACCAACTGCCCGAGGAACAGTGTTCTTTGTGTTTGCACTTTGCCTGGGACAGAATTTTTAAGAGCTTGTGAGGATGGAGCTGGAAGAGAGAGCTAGTCCTCACTCTGGTGGCTGCTGCTCTGACAGGGAGCTATCATCATCTAATAGATCCCAGAATAACAGCAGCTCAGATACTTATGGCAGAATTGAGCCTGGGTTATATCCAGCTTTGATTTTGCTCCTCAGATTAAAATTGATCCAAGTTGAGGAAAGCAAGGAATGAGAGAGGAGGAAAAAAGCAGGAGGGGAGAGAAAGAAAAGGAGGACAAGAACACATGTGCATGTTCAAAACTCTAATAGGATTGGGTGAGAGCCATTGAATACCTGGTCCACTGCAATTGTAAAAGTCTGCTTTCACCATCAGGAGTGGGATTTGGCATCTGGAAGTGATTTCATTCTGTGATTACCTTTGGACTGCAATGCTTGTTGGTTCTTTACTAACAAGCAAGCACAGACCCAGATCAAGCCTTTCATGCTAACAAGCAAACAAGCCATCAGGCTGCAGATTTCAAAACCAGAGGCAGGAGGCGGATGTGAAGTGGGTCAAAATTCTGGGGCTTCTCAGAGAAAAAAAAAAAAATGTTGAGAGAGAAAGGAAAAAACGTGCCTTTGTCTTCCTTAGCCCTTCTCAAAGAGCATGGAAAAGTCAACAATTATTTCATAGCTCATATGTCTACCCATGTATTTCTAAACTTTTGGAATGCAATTAACACAACCTCAGGCAAGCAGTAAAAGACACTCTACTCTCCTCAACTGCAGAATATAACTTTGATGAGCAAAGTAGCTGTGGGCCATCTTCTCTCTAAAACACTTGGGGTGTCCAACCACAGCAAGATCTGAGACCATATTCCTTTCCTCCGTGTGGACTCCTTCATAAAACAGCCATTCAAAATATAGGCAAAGATTAAAGAAGTAAAATGTGAAATATCAGCTTTGCTTCTCTTAATCTTTAACATTTTGTTCTCCTCACACTTATGAAATCACCTGTTCTAATTTTGAGATGCTTTATTTTGATGGAAGCCAAATACCAGCATCAAATCTCCAAAGACTATGATTGTAATTTACACACATTTGTGCCATAAAAACCTGTCCATGAATTTTTAGCATTGACCAGTTTTTAATAATCATAAGAGGAGGCAAGATAGACTTTAAAAGCAGATGGTTTGAGAGAAAAGACATTAAAGAATAGAAATGAAAAAATAACAATAGTGATAGGTACCAAGATTTAATACCTATAATGTTTCAGGCACAATCTTCATATTTGTAATCATTTTTATTTAATCTCATCCCAAACGCAGTGGCCTGAGTTCTATTACTTCCCCAAGTTTATGGATGAAGAAATGGAGCTTTAGGGACATTCCTTGCCCAGAGTCACACAGCTAGTAAAACACAGAAGAGAACTCAAACCCAGGAGTCACAGGAGAATGTGGAGAAAATATTCCAGATTTATGTTTTGGGCTCACTCTCCTCAACAAACTGCAATATAACTCAGCTTTTCTCAGGATCTATATTTGGTGCATACCCATGGTGCATGCGTATAACTACATCAGTGCTTGGCTTTTGTAGGAAGATGGTTGATATGGATAGTTATGTGTATTCTCCAACTTATTCAAAGAGGTGGGCCAGAGTTCCGACCACAGGGATATGACCATTACATCCGTGCTTGTCCTGCTTGTAGCTCTGAATAACAAGGCTGGATTAAAACTTCTAAGGATCCTACCTCCTGGCATTTTAGCCCTGTGGATTCCCTTCCTCTATAGTGTGGGATGGACTTAATGACTTGCTTCTAATAAATAGAATAGAGCAAAATTGATGCTCTATTCATTTTTGATGTCATTATTGAGGTCAGATTATAAAAAGACTCGCTTTCTCACTGCTTCCCTGTGATAGAAACTCGATGCCATATTGTGAGTTGCCATATGGAGCCAGGAAGTGATATTTCCAGCCAACATCCAGTGAGGACCTGAGACCTGCCAACAGCCAAGAAAGTCAGCTTGGACGTGGATCCTCCCCTAGTTGAGCGTCAAGATGACTGCAGCCCTGACCAACAAACTGACTGAAGCCTCGGGAGAGCCCTTAAGTCGGGAGCACCCAGCTAAGCTGCTCCTGGATTCTTGACAATCAAAAACTAAGAAAATAACTGTTGCTTTAGATCACTAAGGTTTGGAATACAGTAGTCCCACTTATGCGAAGTTCCGCTTACCATGGTTTCAGTTACCCGTGGTCAATCGCAGTCTGAAAATATTAAATGGAAAATTCCAAAAATAAACGCTTCGTAAGTTTTAAAATGTGCACTGTTCTAAGTAGCATAATGAAATCTCCTGCCGTCCTGCTCCACCCTGCCCGGGATGTGAATCATCCCTTTGTCCAGTGTATCCTCACTCTATATGCTATTTGCCTGTTAGTCACTTAGTAGCCTTCTCGGTTATCATAGTGACTGCTCTGATATCACAGTGCTTATGTTCAAGTAACCTTTATTTTACTTAATAATGACCCTGAAGTGCAAGAGTAGTGAAATGGTGAGTACAGCACGATAAGGTATTTTGAGACAGAGAGAGACCACATTCACATAATGTTTATTATAGTATACTATTATAATTATTCTATTTTATTATTATTGTTGTTGATCTCTTACTGTGCCTAATTTACAAATTAAACTTAGCTTAGGTACATATGTATGGGATAAAAAATAGCTATAGACTTTGATCCTATCTGTCGTTTCACGAATCCCCTGGAGGACTTGGAATGTATCCCCCGCAGATAAGGGGAGACTACTATAGCTTTTTACACAGTGTATGTAACTAATAACCTAAGGGTGAAGGGAGGGGAGTAAAGCCTCCCCTCTGTGAGTAACCACTGCGAGAGTTGACAAAGAACCCGGGTTCAAAGAGTGGGGCAAAATAGGCTTTCTTTGGGCTATTTCCCGTCACTGGAATACCTGCCTAGCTGGAACCAGGTTGCAGTCTTAGGAGCAGTCCACTCTATCTTTATTAATTGGTGGATTTCTCAGCTTTCTCCCACTCTATTTATTAGATCATGATTTATTAAGTTGATTGGTCCAGGGGAAAGTGAAAGAGAATTTAAACTAAATTTGTACCTCTTGAATAAAGAACCAGGACTAAGGAAGAGGCATTGACTCGACGAATAGTGAGGAAATTAAAATCATTTCCATTCTCAAAAACTCTTCTAATGTTCTATAAAACAAGCCCTCATCCTGCCCTCAGGTGGCTGAGTGAGATGGGCACAGCCTGTAAGATACCAGTATGAGTCACTCTTAGAGGGAGCCTGCAGCCATGTGGCTCTGCGTGACATGGAGTCGACTCAGAACAACACAGTCTGCCAACCAAAGAATAACAGAAAGAATTCAAATCTTTATTCAGTCTCTCGAGATAACATCCAAATGGGGAATCCATTCTTAATGCATAGCAAAACATCTTCAAAATCACCTCTCTCAATTCCAGTCACTCTCAAAACCTCCTCACTATTGGCAGCTGCTCCTGCTAATTCCCTCTCAGCTACCACTTTAGGACTCTTTTAAACCTAGCTTTTTACCTTACTGTCCTCTTCCTCACTTCCCCGTTCCTTTCCGACAGACATCATCTTACTCAAGAGTGACATACTGATAGGCATGGGCCACACTGGGCTGTAGGTTGTTTTGTTTGGCTTCTATGACAATCAGAGCAACAAATGAACAAGATGAACAAACAAAAACTCATAGACAACAAACAGTTTAGTGGTTAGAAGAGGGAAAGGGGAAATGGGTACAAAGGGGTCAAATACATGGCGACGAAAGGATATTTGACTTTGGGTGGTAAACACACAATGCAATATACAGATAATATATTATAAAATGATACACTTGAAACATATAATTTTATCAACCAATGTCATTCCAATAAATTTAATTTTTTAAAAAAGAATTTTTCTCAATGAAATCTACAACATTCTATACTGCAGATGACTCATTTATTCCCTGAAAAGTAAGATTGAAACTGGCCTGTAAAACTACTGAGAACTAATGCTTTTGATAAAGTTCTGTGATGACTAAAATAAGGAATTTTGTACAGAAACCCAAATTTGGGGTTCAACTTGAAAAATGGTTAGATCTGGCCACAAGGGGCTACGATCTGGCAGCAGTTGGCTGGGCTGAGTTCAGTGCTTCATCTCCTTATGCCTCACCGGCCCCTCTCTATCCTCTCACCCGCTGCATCCCTGCCCTGCCCCTGTAAGTGCTTCACTTTGTGACTCCCGTTCTAGCTTCATACCCACCTCGAACACTGATCTCAAGACGGAAGGGAAAGGAGGGTACCAAATGGACAATGCCAGGATTTTCTTTACGGGGCAGAGTAGAGGGAAGGAAAGAGACAGAGAATACACACAGGACAAAAAACGTTCGTCACTGTTACATGTAAAATTGCAAACTTTGATAAATGCCGTGAAGAAAAAGGGTGGATTTTTGCTCTGTTCCTGCAAACACCATGACTGTGATTGTAAAGCCCGTGTCCTTAACCACCAGGCTGCACAGCCTTAATAGAAGGTGCCCTGGTGGCCTGGGGTAGGCCAGAGGCTGATGGATACTTGGGGTCTGCTGTACCCTGAGAGCTGCCCCGGTGACATGGGGAGTGTGGAGAGAGCAGTATGAGAGCTTTCGCTCTGTGGAGTGTCATGGCTCTGCTGTGTTTTAAGAAGGAAACCAGGAATGAGCTGACGGGTTTGCTCTGGCAGCAAGATGCAGAGCTTGCTCAGGAAAGGAAGACCAAGGTTTATTATGATTTGGGTAAAGCCCTTAATTGCCACTTTAGATGGAGCTTAGTTTTTAAATTCATATTCTGTAGCCAAACGGCCTCTCCTCACACAGAAGTACTGCAGCTAATTAGTGGCTGGGCATCTTGTAAGAAATGGCTATTTACTTTATTTTTAGTAAAAGCTTCTTGGAATTTTCCTGACTTCTGCCTCCTTTCAGTGCCCCTGGCTGCCAGAGGATATTAG
>NW_006436664.1:4516017-4516666 GCF_000325575.1 Pteropus alecto
GTGGCTTCTGGCTCCTTGCAGTCTGCCACACCTGGTGGCCCAGCTGCTATGGCAAGAGCCAGATCCCAATGATGGGCTCTTCGATTCCACTTCAGCAATGGTGAACCTCAGAGCTTTTCCTCTAGAGGAACAGATGTCAAGAAAAGCACGGAGAGATGCATTTGCCCTGTGAAGAGGGGCCAGGAGTGTGAGAAAGGCTCTGAGGTACACAGCTACTCGTTAGATGTCTTCCTTTTGTCCCTCCAGAGCCACTCCCTATCCTCTTCCACCCTGTTCTGGACCCCGTAAGGCTCACCTGTGTGGACCACATCAACTGGATTCCTGGTTCTCTGGTTTCCCTTTGGGTCCAGCCAGTGTGGAACACCAATGGGAGACATGGGGTGGGGGTACCATTCCCTGACCCACATCCCATGAGATTGCAGCTCTTGCCAGGAGTCCCTTTTCACACAGCTTGCTCCATTCAGATTCTGGAAACCACGTCGTCTCCTCTTCCCTTTAGAAGCGGGACAGTAATGGAACCCCAGTCCTAGAGTGGTGTCCATTATATATATATATATAAAGAGAGAGAGAGAGAGAGAGATACATAGATAGATAGATAGGTAGAGAGAGAGAGAGAGAGAGAGAGAAAGAGAGAAAGAGAGAGAGATAG